>NC_088777.1:53212202-53539702 GCF_954871325.1 Gordionus sp. m RMFG-2023
TAGGGATGGTTGGCTTAATTGGGTAACTAATTGGTTTTATATAATCTTATATGGTGAGATTTAAAAGTATACTTTCATGTCTATTAATGTGATAAAAATTCAAAAGTATTATTCATTCAAATCTACTACCAAAAAAAAAACTAAAGAAGTATTCATTTTAGATTTAACGATATTAAAATATTTTTAAGTTGTTAACAAACAAAGAGAAAAGGAAAGGAAATGAGGATGATATTCCCTTATTATTAGCCATATTATCATATTTTTGTTATGCAGTCTTGATTATTTTTGGCTACATAAGGGATGCTTTGAGAAAATATGGCTTTGAAAAACAATTAATGTATGACAAAGATACAAAAGTAATAAAAGAATTTAAATTATTTTATATTTTACAGTAATAAATATATCACTGAGGATCATACAGCATGGCCTTGTCAATAAAGTCTTTTAAAATTGCTAAGAAAACAGAAAAAAACTTTTTTAATTAATTTTCTAATATATGCCATTACATAAAAAAACTTATATTGGTTGTTATTGAGAATATGAACTGTAGGTAATAGAATATAGAAATAAATACTGACATATATTGAAAAAGTCAGTTACAAAATCTTGAAATTTTATTTATTCTTAATTTTTAAATTGACAACAATTTTGAAATATTTATTATTGAAATTAAACATGTGATTTAATAAAAAATTATAAACAAAATTATTTTCAAGTATTTTATGTAATGTATAATATATTTTTTAATCTACATTATTAATATAATTAAATTTTACTTATTATACTTTGATTATCTGACTTACAAAAATACATAGATGTCTATATTTGATATATTTATTTTATAAAATACAATATAAATTAATTTTATTGAGTAAAAATAAAAATTTTATTTATCGATATTGTTGATTCAAAGCTCTTTAGACATAGATATTATATTCTTTTTGATTATTATTTAATATAAATTTTAATGTTCATGAAAAATTATGTTTTTAAATTTGATATTTTTTTTATCTTATTTGTAATACTAATTGAATAAATTAATATACCATTGTTGATTCGATTAATATCTATTTAATTATACTAAGAAAATCTATATCCTGTTAACATTATTTTGCCTAACAAATAAGTTGCTGTCTCACCATTTGGTTCTTCATTAGTCATTATCAGAGATCTACAAAGCTTGGTTCAGCCTAGAGGCCTGTAAAGTGAATTTTTGTGGCCCAAGTCCCAATTTAAATTTTTTGTCCTTGATGAGCATACATTTTTAGATCTAACCAAACACCAGCCCAACAGAAATTTTTTTTATTATTTGAGTTTAAATATTATAATATCTAAGAAATAATTAAAAACTATATGTATATATTCACATATTGCTATCTAAAATAAAAGCATACCCCCATAATTTGATAAATATTTTCATATAAAGTTGCATTTTATTTAATTTGTAGACATATAAATTATATTCAAATATGAAAAGTAATCGAATTTAAAAATTATTGTGATTACATAAAAATAATTTGTATGATTGATGTCGAAAAATTTGATATAATTGTTTATATAGGGAAAAAAATTTCTAAAAATATAATAATGAACATATTAAAAAGACATCCTGATCAACATTTTTGTGAAACATTTATTATTATTAAGGATATTTGTATTTTTAATATTTATTTGTTCAACTTCGGGTCAAAAACTGCCAAATTAAAAAATAAAAAATAGGTGGAAATCTTTATTAAACACTATTTAAGTAAATGTATTATATATTAATAATACAGATTCAATTATTCATCTCATTTATCAATTAATTCATTCATTTTTTCAAATATCTTATATCATGCACAATATTTATAGACAATAAATATATCTGTAATAAATTCTCATTAGTATTTAATTTTTCTAAAATAAAAAAAGGACTAAATTTTAGGTCCATAGGTTTTTTTTCCACGGTTTTTTTTCCACAGTTTTTTTTCCAACTACCGAGTTGGACACATTTTAAAACCAAGACCTGAGCCTGAGGAAAATTTTTTCAATGTCCATCGGGTTGGGCTTGAGACAGTCGGTGTCGACCTCTAACCCAACTCACAGGCTGAACAGGAAAATTGAAACAAATATTTAATGGACCAGGTCAAGCAATTTATACATAAAAAATCAGGCAGGGCTTTACAAATTCTTGATTTTTTGTATATAGACATCCAGGCATTAAAACTTTATGATAAATTTTTTTTATAATATTTATTTATTTTTAACAATAATTGATTTTTCAAATTTTGATTAGATAAACGAGAATGCTTAGTGCTCAACACAGCTTTCATTGTGCCAAGCACACCTTCAGCTGGCGCAGATGATGAGAGAGTTGTATCAAATCACATCTTTCATTGTGCTGCGAGAGGGTTGTATTGTATTTAATAAATAAAAATATTAATTGGAGAAATTTTAAAAAAAAAAAGAATCTTCACGATAATCTTCATTTCAGATCCTCCGTCAATTTTTTTTTTTAAATTTGAGCTGTTGGAGAGGTTGAAATATTTTAATTACGACAGTCTACACTGTGATCATATAGCGCCTTGTGCTCAAACACAGCTTCCATTGTGCTAAACACACCTTCAACTGGCGCAGATGATGGGAGGGTTGTATTCAGGGATGTGAGTTCGAGAATTTTAAAAATTACGGAAACTAAATAAAAACCAATTTTCCTAAAAATAGGTCCGAACCTGCCCCGGGTCATTTTACCCTGGGTTTAATGAGTTGTCCTTTACTCTGTCTCCGTTTGCTTCGTGGTTTCAAAATGCTTAACCAAAATAATTTTAAATTACTTGAACCCGGGTTCGGGCTTGCATCCCTGGCTTGTATTATATTTAAAAAAAAAATTTTTGATAGGGTTATACCTGCCCCGGGATAAAACTATTCTTCGGTCTGCAAGCTCCGGCCAGGTTCGGCCCGTTCACATCCCTGGCTTGTATTATATTTAAAAAAAAATTACATCATCTTCGCAAGAATCTTCATTTCGGATCTTCATCAATTTTTTTTTGAAATCTAAATTCATATTTCTACCTTCACATCTTTTATTTAGATTTCGAGCTGCTGGAGAGGTTGAAATATTATGATGCAGTCTACAATTAGAAGGTGTAAAAGCGCCCTTAATTTTATTTATTGGTGTAAAAAATGTTTGATACTGGGACCAGGGCAGGGTTAATTCATCTTTCACCCTGATATAGAAATGTATATTTTTTGTTGACACTTGTGTCATAATGTAGTCAATCGACTTTATAAAATTAAACAAATAAGAACTTTGGTAGTTTTATCTGAAATTTAAAAACTTGGCTTAAAATTATTTTTAAAAAATATATATATAATGTTAAAATAAAATAAAAAAAATATTTTTTTTTAGAAAGGATTTAAAGTAACGAGTAACTTTACGCGGAGAAAGAGAAACGCGTTGCTAGTTACTCGTTACCTTTCGAAATAAATAACGAATAGCATTTTTTATCAGAAAAGTAACGCTGTTAGTAACCACATCGACGTTATTTTATAGCAACTAGTTAATAAACACAACTTAATGTAATAATGTTCGAGTTTGATTTTGAAAGAGTTTATTTATTGATTGCTCAAATTTTTAGTTTTTTTTTATATTTACAATCTAGTTAAATTACGTCAAATCTAAAAACTTGTAACTAAAACTTCTTAAATTTTTTCAGAGTTGTTAAAAGATACTTTTTAAATGGATCTAGATACAGATACATTGTCTAAAATAATATCTAGATACGGATATTTTAATCAAAAATCTATCTAGATATAGATACCACATTTTTATATCTAGATACATGATCTATCTAGAGACTTGTATCTAGATCCTTTAACAACTCTGAATTTTTTAGAACCCCCATAAACCTTTTTAATCTAGATTTTTTTTCCAAATTCTGATTCAAATATTATTTAGGCCGTTTTTTTAGAAGCCGCCTTAATTTTAAAAAAAATTTAAAACGAGTGAATTTTTGCGGAAGTAAGATGAAATGTAATTTTGTTTAGAAACAGAAATAAATTTATTTACATATATTTTTAGAAGAAAAAAATCACATTTTTTAAAATTATGTGGAACTAATAAAATGATTTTTAAAATATATTATTACAAAGTAACTTTTAAAAAAAAAAATGTATCGATTTTATAAATTTATTGTCCTCTTTCAGTTTCGAAGAAAAGAAGAGAAAGAGAGAGCTCAAGGTTTTATTTTAAAAAAAGTATAACCTCAAAAAGGGGACAACTTTATAGCCTGGGCGTATTATAAATTTTTTAAATACTGTTTATTTTGTTGATTGATTTTAAAAAAAATAAAATAAATAATTTGAAGGATTTTGTGCCTTTGTACTCAAATTTCGAAGGTTTTTTTACCAGAAACGTCTATCTTCGTTGCAGGGATGCCGTATCTCAACCCATATGCAGTACTCCCGGTGTTAGAATTAAATATTTAGAGCGAGTCAGCCATGACGAAAACTATACATTCCAGTAATAGTTCATTTTTATTTTAATGAGACCTGCGAATTCCCCAAAATTACACAAGGCTAACCTGGTTTTGTATAAAAAAAATTAAAAATTATTTTCCTGTTTGGCCTGAGCCTGGAATTTTAATCTCCTCTTTGTGGCCCCTAAGTTAATTTAGCTTCTGTTTTTTTGAAAAAAAAAATAATAAATATCTCATTTCATTCTCATAAACTAATGATGTGATTTGTGTAATACAATTATAGATACACGGGGAAGATCTTAGAGGCAATAAATTTCGGCTCTTACAATTATCTGGGCTTTGCCGAGAATTCTGGCATATGTGTTGATCGGGTAGAGGAAGTCATATCAATGCACGGTATGGGCATCTGCGGTTCCAGAAAAGAAATCGGTTGATTGATTGACATTCTCTTTCTCGCAAATTTGACTTGTTTATACGTATAGATATAATATAATCAGTTTAAGCTAGTAAAAAAAAATTTATCCCCTCAACATAACCTTTCGCCTATATAATAGAAAAATGCCATTAAATTTTTTTTTTTTTTATAAATAAGAATTTTATAGAAAAATAAATGTAAACTGGTCAAGCCCTCCCCACCCCCCCCCCCCAGTAAAATTTTAACATCTCTGGTTGTGCACTAGAGCAACCGCATAGCACCTATCTTTTCACGTCCAACCTTATCTGAGAAGAAAGAGAAAAAAAATTGTCCGAACAATCCAATCCGGGTATCATTAAGGTAGAGATTTGCAAAAGTCTCTGGTCGGGTTTAATATTTTTTATGAAAATTCGGGCCGGGTCGGGCCGGTTTTTAAAAAAATCTCGGGTTCGGGCCGGCTTTCCGATTTTTTATTCGAAGCGGAAAAATTCTAAGCGATTTTTTTTTGTTGTTATTCTCGAAAATAATATTTGTATAAAAATATTGGGAAAATGAAATAAATTAAAAAAATTCGACAAGGTCCATATTCAACCCGAAATAAGTATCCGTATTCGAGAGAATGGTCGAATCGGATTTGTATCTGTATCTGCAGGATCTTATTTTATTTTTTATAAATTGTTAAAAACGAATCGAATTAACTTTAAATAATATATATATATATAAATTTAAATGAACATCAACCTATGTTTGAACAACAAAAAAAATATCTTAGCATTGTAATGTTCCTATTTTCAAAAATGGTACTCTAATATAATTATTGAAAAGGCTAGAAAGTTTACCAACCATAATTATAGGTGCTTTAAATTGATTTTAGGATTTTTTATTAAGTCAAAGTTTATTTTTAAAAATTATTTGAATTTTTATGACTTAATCTGTGAAATAGCTGGGCACTGATACGAATCGAACTTCTTAGATTCACGATTTGCATTCAGCGTTAGAGCAATTTATATATTTAGTAGGGTCATCATTGTTATTTATATCTAATTTAATAAAGGTATATCAGTCATACAAGAAAAATTAGAGAGATTGACGGCCAAATTTTTGGGCGTCGAAGATGCGATAGCATTTCCTATGGGTTTCGCCACTAATTCCACCAACATTCCATGCATCGTGGGCAAGGTTTTCCTCGTTAATTCCTATGAAATTATACATCGCTATTCGAATTATAATTAATTATATCGTATCGTTTAAGAGCCGTACGTTATTTTTTAAAAAGTAACGTCGTACGTTACATTTAAGTTGAATTATTGATAATTAATCCCCTAAACATGGTCACAATTAAAAAGTGAAATGTTTTAATTTGGCCCGTTGCTATTCGTTTACCTTGATTTTTTTTTTGTTAGACCAAAAGAGTCATTCCCCAAAATGAGAAAATTTATTCGAACCACGATGGGTATAAATGTCAGACTGCGGAGGTATCGATTTCACGGGCCGGACCGGATTTTTAAAAAAATGTCAGTCCCGGTTTTGGGTGTTTGAAAATAATATAGATATGAGAAGTGAATGACTGCGAAATATTATTCTAATACAACAATGAATGGCGATTTAAAATATTTGGCTCGGCCCGGATTTATCGGAATTTTACGACCCGGGTCTGCAGACCTCCGATAAATATATTGTCGGCTATATATGAGTATTTTTTGGGGGGATTTTCCTTTTTTTTCCCACTAGATACCTAATTATGGGGGCGAAAATGTATATACATGTAAACTCCGCATACATGTGTTTGCCCATATTCCAGGGGGGGGGGGGGTTAATGTATACCCATCAGGTTACGAGTTATTGATAACGAAAAGGAACATTGGCTTCGAATAATGAATTTTGGGTTGTTTTATTAATTAATTTCGTGCCTTATACCACCCCGTATCTTTTTCAGATAGATATATTTAAGCCTAGCCTGATAGCCAAACATATCTAAATTCCTTATTTTGTCGAGAGATATTCATTTTACATAACCTGGATAAATTTTTAACCATTTGTGATTCTGGTTTATCCATTGCCGATGAACGAACGTTAGTAAGCAAACTGTATCATTGCAGAGTAGATAATCGATGGCACTTGACACAGCGGCATCTTTTTATCAGATCAGAGTCTATAAATTGTGTCAAAGGATGTTTTAGCGGACCAGCTTGATGGGGATTGTTTAATATGATGTTCTCAAAAAAAGTAATTAATTTAAGAAATGAAATTTTTTATTTTTGTTAATAAAAAGAGGGAAATAAATGAAACTATTGAAATGGGAGTAACAGCCAAGTCTGCCGGAATTCGTTGGGAGGGTGGTTTTGTAAGCCAGCTGTGTTGACCAATTCTTAAGCATCGATTAAAAAATTTCTCTATATTTTTGGAAGTATAGAAGGGAATCGGCATCTTATGATATAAAGCAGGATTGTATTAGCGCCTGATGGTAAGACATATGCTTGAGAATGTTTTCTCTTGAATTATGTCTAAAAATATTTGAATGCCTGTAGACCTTCCTTTTGGTGGCCCGAAAACGAAGATTTTTATCTTTAATCACACAAGTTAAAAAGATCGATAAGGAAAGAAACATTTGTAGTTGTATCCATTTCACATTTTTTTTTGTAATTTAAAATGATGAATTTAGTGGTTAGAAATTAAAAATGATGATATCTGCAGCTTTAATTATTTCACTGTTGGGGTCCTATAATATGGCATCATCCTGAATACCATACATTGAGGACGAGATTACAATTAGAAAGCCGCAAAGCTCGCCTCCTCTTGGGGTCAGAATTAGCTTTGGTTTGGAGCATGGACTATATGATTTTGGTTAGGGCTATGGTATAAAAAAACATCTGTTTTTATGGCTACGCAGAATAAAGGCGAACCGTGAATTCCCCCTGCTGTATTTTTTGTGCTGATGGAATAGTTTGTTTCCATATGGTAATATAGTTTGGAACCGTAGCTTGACTGGATATAGTTGAAATAAATTTGAAATAAACTTCTAAAAAAGCTTTGGATCGTGAAATTACGTTTTAAAGTATTGAAAGGTTTTTTTAAAAAAATAATTTGGTTCGGGGCTGGGTGTTGCCTAATATTATTTTTTTTTAAAAAAAATTCGGGCCGGGTAGGGTTTAAATTTATAAATAAGATATTAAATATCGCTATAAAAAAATATGAAGATAATATTTTTTTTGTCCTTATAGAAATATAATTTTACAAAATCAAAAAAAAAAAAATATTATTAATTTTTCTATATTCGAATAAATCCGGCCCGACCGGGCGGATATCTTTATTTTTATTTCGGGTCGAGCTTTTGGGACATAAAATATTTAGTTCGGATTCGGGCTGGGC
The DNA here is from genome assembly GCF_954871325.1 of Gordionus sp. m RMFG-2023. Taxonomy (NCBI): domain Eukaryota; kingdom Metazoa; phylum Nematomorpha; class Gordioida; order Chordodea; family Parachordodidae; genus Gordionus; species Gordionus sp. m RMFG-2023. Next base: position 53,220,444 of record NC_088777.1, read on the forward strand.
AGGACATTTTTCGAAAAATTTCGAACCGGGCTTGAAAAATTAGGCCCGACGCGGATCACTAATTGAAGGTTCTTTTATGTCGAGTATGACGAATGCGTATTCTGAAACGAAGATATCCAGAGTTATTTCTTGCTGTGTGTGACTTGTTTTACAGCTTCCTTTTTATGCCAAACCCTAATTAGTTTAGAGGGAGCAATTTGATAAGGATTTATTTTTAATGTTTGCATATAATTTTTGAGATAATCCTCCTTCCTATAACTTCCCCTATAGCTATTAAGCATATGTCTCTATCTTGCTTCTATAAGGCGATCAATCTAGCTCTAATAATAGTGGAATTAATGGATAGCCCATTAACTATTAAGTTATAAAGATCGGTTAATGCCTGCAATAGGATCAGAGAGCAAGAATTATCTATATTTATAAGATTTCATTGTATAATCTAGAATTTACTACATAAAAACTTACTCATATTTCAGGTCGTAAAACCTCTGAGACTACCTTTTAATTTCTAAAAAATGAATAATCTACCTTTTTTTTAATACTATCATATCAGCACCAATTCTCATCAGATGATATCAAGAAAATCACCAATCGACATAGTAAATTTTAGAAAATCCGCATTGCAAAAATTATAAGCTGTGCTCATTTCTCAAAATTTTAGAGACATCACATGTCAATTCAATGAGCGATATTACGGGGCTGAGAGCTACTGTTGTTAACAGCTAGCCATGTTTTTAATCCGAAAAATATTCCAATTAATCTTCAAGTGAGACTCAACTTGTAGGCTTAGTTTAACTTTTTAAGGCTAAAAGCCGAGATGATGGGCAAGTTAAGATGATTTAACAACACTGATGAGAGCTGGTGATATTTTCTCCTATGTTTTGAAATTTTTACTTTGTTTTTTAATTATGTCTATTATGATTATTTTTCTCTTTTTAATCCCCCTCTCCTTTTTAGGGTTGCCTTATTTTAAGCGATAAATTGAATCACGCATCCATCGCTTTAGGTTGTCGATTATCGGGGGCCGTTATAAAGACTTTTGAACACAATGGTTGGGTTACTTATATAAAATCATGTTAAATTTTTTACTTTTTTTTCTTCTTTATAACTAGAAGTAATGACATTAAAATATCTTAGTATATATATAGACTAATGATTCATTCATTAAAATGTTTAAAAAAAGTATACATATATAGGAATCAACTATTATATTATTTTATGGCTCGCACTTTGACTAATTTATATTGTCATTTAGTCTACTTCCAGATCCAAAAATAGTGTCTTCAGCTGATTAATATATTCGTACATTTTTAATGAATAAACCGTCAATCTAGGTTAGTATATATATATATATATATATCAGAGTTGTTAAAAGATACTTTTTAAATGGATCTAGATACAGATACAACGTCTAAAATAATATCTAGATACAGATTATTTAATCAAAAATCTATCTAGATACAGATACCACATTTTTATATCTGGATACTTGTATCTAGATCCTTTAACAACTCTGATATATGTCGTATTTGGGATATGGAATCATGTAGGATTCGTTTATTCGGAACTTCTTTTTTTTTTAAATATTTAAAACCCACGGGAATTCGGAATATATTTTTTTAAAACAATTAAATAATATAATTTTTTTCTTCCTTTTTTGCCGCCTGGCTGGCACCAGAAAATTTTATTTTTTTAGAGATATTTTGTTAAAATAAATAAATTGTATAAATTATCAAAAAAAAAGATAAGAGAATGTTTAAAAAAGTAAATATAGTATAAAATTAAGGCATATAATGAAGGAAAGGGAATAAGGTTAAAAGACATTTTTTTTTGTAAATTTATATGAAATTATAAATATTTTCACCAATGAATATAATATTATTTTAAAAATAAAATCCGAATTAAAAAAAAATTATTTATTTATTGCAACAATTATTCAATGCGATATGACGTTTCGTTGAACATTGGATGTTGTTCTTGGAACACTCACTCCTTTTATTCATGCAACCCATCTTGCAATCGCACTACGATGTTTTCCCATATTTCGTGACATTCGTGGGAAGATCCTAAATTTTTTTTTAAAGCAGTTTAGATAAAAAAAAAAATTAATATATTTTTATGTACATGAATTAATATTGAGGAGTATATGTGGTTACTATAAAAATAGCTTAAATTACCTATTGGGGGAACTTCGGCATCATTTAATTTTATAGTTTCCTATAGACCAGAGGCAAATAAATGGTGCCGAAATTCTTCCAGCGCAACCTACCCCTATTTTATTTTGTTCAATCTTTAATCCCTTCCCTTCTAAATTATTAGGCATAATAAAAAAACTACTCAGAGACCATAAGAGGTACAATTAGCCCCGGCCCGGATTTTTTTTTTTAAAAAAAATTAAAATACGACATGACCCGCATATATCCGACCCGGACCACGTTCAGGACCGGATTTGCCGGTCTCCGAAATAACCGGTATGAATTATCGATAAATTTAATTTTATATATATAAATTAGTAATTTGTATTGGGCCAGATTTTTTTTTTATCATAGAATATCTAAATTATTACATTTTAAAAAATTTTTATATTAATACAATTATTTTCATATTTACTATTTATTAGAAAAATTAAGACGAATTTTATTTTAAAATGAAAATATTGGTAATAGAGAAGAAAAAACGCATTTGGAAATTTCACTCTCACGAGAACAATTATAATATTTAAAAAAATGGCTTTAAATAATTTTATTTTGTAAGCCACTTATTAATGCAATTCTGCAAGACAGAGATAAATGTATACAGTTAAAGTATTGTTTACAATTATTATTTTGACTATATTTCATTTCTATTGAATATATATTATAAGCAATAATTAACCAGCTATTTAAATCAGATCGACTTTTATAAAACTAGATCTCAGCGAAGGAAGGAAGCCAAAACAGTTACAGAATATAATTTATATAAAACCATATTAAAAAAAACACCCAAAATACAAATCTACTCAAAATATAACCGCAGTAAATGTGGATTTAATATTTTTAAGGATTCCATCAATTCCTTTTTATATCGTTTACCGATGAGGAAAATTATGCGATAGCTATATACGTTGCTAACAAAATAGCAGAGTTGTTAAAGGATCTATATCTTGATCCTGTATCTAGATATAAAAATGTGGTATCTGTATCTAGATAGATTTTTGATTAAAATACCGGTATCTAGATATTATTTTAGACGATGTATCTATATCTAGATATTATTTTAGACGATGTATTTGTATCTAGATCCATTTAAAAAGTATCTTTTAACAACTCTGCAAAATAGCGAAGGTTTCAATCGACGATTCGCGCTTTCGAATTGTCCATAATATTACTAAGTGGTCCTTGTTCAAAAAATGTTGACCATTAAATCACGTGGAAAACTAATATTTTAAAAAGGGCCCTTTCTTTGATTTATTCTCAGATAATTGGACAAAATAACTTTACTTCTTAGGTCATCACTTGTGTTATTACCTTTCCATTAAAAATTTTAGAAAGGAAAATATTAAAAATTGAACAAAATAAAATATGGGTAGGGTTGTGCTGGAAGAATTTCAGCACCATTTATTGCCTCTGGTCTATATAAAAATTAAAAAAAATTAAATGATAAGTTCCCAATAAAGATGTATCAATCATAGGTAATTTAAGCTTTTTTTTATTATAACCAACCACATATACTCCTTAAATTAATTCATGTACATAAAATATATTAATTTTTTATCTTTAGGAGCTTCCCCGAATGTCACAAAATATGGGAAAACATCGTAGTGCGATTGCAAGATGGGTTGCATGAATAAAAGGAGTGAGTGTTCCAAGAACAATATCAAATGTTCAACGAAATGTCATATAGCGGTTGAATAATTGTTGCAATAAATAAAAAAAAATTTAAATAATATATATTCATGTGAAAATATTTATGATTTTATGTAATTTTATACTATTTATTTTAACAAAATATCTCTAAAAAAAAAATTTCCTGCTGCTATCCAGGCGGCAAAGGTGGAAGGAAAAAAAAATAATTTAATTGTTTTTTAATAAAAATTCCTAATAAAACGTGGAGATTCAAGATCTCGAATTCCCACGTTAGGATTTCGAATCCCACATGATTCCATATCCCAATTACGACACACACTTGTATATTATGATTGGGAGAAAAGTAAGGACGAAAAAAATTATAATCGCACCTTTATGGTTTTCAACTTGGATTGTTTAACAAGCATTGTTCCGCCAATAATTCTCATGTGATTGTGCTATTTTTGCTAACATTTCATATGTCTTTAAACTAGAACTGTCAGATGGTCATTTGCATGATACCCTTCTAGCCATTAAAATATAACTCTAAGAAGAATTTATTGGTGAGATAGGGTGTGCTTGAGCTGCGAGTTGACTATTCTAATTTGGCGTGATATGAAAAATAACTTCGACTCAGTGTATTCAATTTAGATAACTTTATTTACGAAATAATGCATTTCATACATATTTCGAAAGTATTAATGTTTACTAAATACCCCAATCGGTTTATGGCATGTAGACCTATTGGTTTAATCTGTACAAATGAGCCTACAAACAAATATCGTAGCCAAGTGGCCGATGACTGACTATGCGATGTCAGGATAATGCTACACTGGTCAGAAAATAACAGAGTTGTTAAAAGATACTTTTTAAATGGATCTAGATACAGATACCACATTTTTATATCTAGATCCTTTAACAACTATGGAAAATAACAACGTAAAAATCATTTCCACTCAATTTTTTAAGAATATAACCCCATTAGTAAACTTTTTTGTTCGAACGAACATAATATTAAACGCCGATCATCTTTTTGACGAAATAAAGCAAACATATGGCCTTTTTTTTAATATCCCCTGCCAACATCTGAAATATTGACAGCTGATGTAAGTAATTCATAATCACGAGGGAATTATGGGTGTAAAATCTTTTTTTTTGCCATCTAAAACAAAAATTAGGTTAAAACGGGGTAATTGTAATTGTTTCGCCGATAAATTTTTTTTAACAATTCTTATCTTTTTCATAGCATATATCCGTTTTCCTTGCGGTTGATTTTAGAAAAAATGTTTTAATTTTTAGATTATTATTTTCTGTTATAATGATGTACAAAAATATTTATCGTGGGTGATTCCATTCCACGTCAAATCGACCAAAAAAACGAGATTTTTCGGCCGACCATCTCAAAAATGAATGAAACTTGGCATGTTAGTTATTTATGTTGTAAATATCTTAATAAAATAAATTTTAGAGTGCCAGCTCAACCAGATCCAAAGATATACGCCTTCAAAGTCGAAAATTGCGAAGTGCGTGAATTCATTAAATCTTGTTATTTTAAAAAATATTTAAAATAGAGTTACAAATTATATATAGTTTTATAGCCCTTAAAATTTTACGTTTGAAAATATTTTAAAAAAAATTAAAAAATTTCAAATGTTTTCTTATTTCCGGTAAAAATAAAAAATTACACATTGTTAGGAAGAGATTTTTTTTGGGTGTTAATATTCACTAAAAATGTTTATTACCTTTATATTAAACGATTTAATAAAGAATCTCTATATCCATTTTTGTTTTTTTAATTTATTTTGAATTTTTATAAATAAAATAATGTAATATAGATGGCGTTATAATAATTTTTCTTCATATTATGTAATTTTTAATTAAAATATCAATAGTATTGTGATTAAAATTAAAAAATCGATTTAGTATAACCAAGAATGATGCCCTGGGGCGATATGTAAACAGGCAGCCCACACATATTATTTCATTGTCGCTATATTGTAAAATAAACATATTTTAAAATTTTATATTCAAACTATGATCATTTTGCACTTATTAATAGAAATTCCTAAGGCCATAATTTGTAGATATATCCTTTCATTGTTGTGGATCTACTATCGTTATTATTTAAAAATAGTGATTTTATCAGCTTATTTTATTTTTTTATTCCCTATCATCGCTACCAAATCAATCATCATATATTTCAAAACTTAAACATTTTTTTTACAACCAAATGAATTTATGATAATTTGTGATTTCTCTGAAAATTATGCATTTATAATTCAAGACACTGTCAAGGATTCCATTGGAATATTAATCAAGCCACTATCCATCCTATGATAGCATATTATAATAATAAGGGCAATATAGAAAACCTTAATTATATGGTAATGTCAGAGTCACTTCAGCGTAATGTTATTGCAGTACTATACTAGACGAAAATGATAAAATTTAAAATTCAGCAAAAAGCCAAACAAAATATATTAATGTTCTGACGAATCAGCTGCGCAATATAAAAACAGAATTTTTTTTATAAATCTGTGTTATCATGAATCTGATTTTGGTGTAGCAGCTGAATGGCATTTTTCAGCTACATCCCATGGAAAAGGTCCATGTCACGGGTTTGGCGGAACATTAAAAAGATTAGCAGCGCGTTCAAGCCTTCAGCGCATCAGTTCTGGACATATTTTAACGCCGGTTGATTTATATCAATTTACAAAACAAAACATGCCATCAGTAAATTTTACATATATAACCAACGAATGATACAATTTACAAGAGACTAAACTTCGAGAAAGATTATTTAGCTCGTCTTATTCCAGGAACTTCCTTTGAGTTTAAAACTTAAATCAAAAAGATATTCATATGCAGAGGACTTTCAAATTAACAATATCTCAAATGCCGATAATTTGTCTTTTGCCTATATTAAAGGATTCGTAACATGTGTTTATGACGATTTTTGGTGGTTAGCCACAGTACTAAAAAAAGATTGAAATTACTGAGGAGATATAAATTTCCTTTTTACATCCCCATGGACCATCACCATCCTTCTTTTACCCAACAATTGCGGAAAAGATATGGTTACCCATTAATCAAATAATAAAGTAGTGGATCCTATTACAGTGACAGGACGTACCTACAAATTATCGTCTCGAGAAATTCTATTAATAAGCACAAAATGGGATTAGATTAAAACAAGAGGTATTTATTTTTATAATTGTTTGTGTATAAAATTTTAAAATCTTTATTTTACAATATAGGGTCCAAATATAATCATATCTATATCGGCTGCCTGCTTACATATCGCCCCAGGACATCATTCTTGGTTATACTCAATTGATTTTTTAATTTTAATCACGATACTATTCATATTTTTATTAATACATATTATAAAAAAATATTAATATAACGCCATCTATATTGCATTTTATTATTTATAAAAATAATACAAAATAAAATAGAAAAAATAAAAATAGCTATCGAGATTTTTTTATTAAATCGTTTAATATAAAGGTAATAAACATTTTTTAGTGAATATTAACACCTCAAAAAAAATCCCTTCCTAACAATGTTAATTTTTTTATTTTTACCGGAAATAAGAAAACACTTGAAATTTTTTAATTTTTTTTTATATATTTTCCAACGTAAAATTTTAAGGGCTATAAAATGATATACAATTTGTAACTCTACCTTAAATATTTTTTAAAATAACAAGATTTAATGAAATCACGCAATTCGCGATTTTCGACTTTGAAGGCGTATATCTTTGGATCTGGTTGAGCTAGCACTCTAAAATTTTGATTTTCTTAAATAAAAAATAATAACTAACATGCCAAGTTTCATTCATTTTTTGAGATGGTCGGCCGAATCGTTGGTAGATTTGTCATGGACTTACCCTTGTGTCAAACATTTCCTTACTACAAGTTTAATAAATGTCAATATAAAACCGTATAAGATATGAAGGATTTGGAATCAAAGTTGGGCGAATACATAGTTATGGGGCAACCTAGAAGCCATAGGCCTTGGAAAAAAATCGTGATTATGGTTGAAGGTGTTTACAGCATGGAAGGAACCATAGTTAATCTACCCGAGGTGATGAGACTTAAACGAAAATACAAAGCGTATCTCTATTTAGATGAGGCCCATAGTATAGGCGCCTTGGGGCCGAACGGAAGAGGAGTCGCTGATTATTACAACATTGATCCCAAAGAGATCGATATTATGATGGGAACTTTTTCAAAAAGTTTTACCTCCGCTGGGGGTTATATAGCAGGATCAAAAGTTTTTTTTTTGAAATTCATTTACAAAAATATTTTACATGTCTCGTTTGAAAATACATTTATTTATTTTAATTCGATCTTCTAGTATATTAGTTTGATCGTTTTATAGTCATTTTTAAATTAATTATTATAAATCCATAGAATGGAGTGCAGTAAAACGTAAAAACCCTATAATATATTTTCCTATTTTTATTATAATTTTGAATTTTTCAGAGTTTAATAAATCATATAAAAGAACATTCTCATTGTGCATCATACGGTGTTGGTATGTCAGCGCCCATTGCTCAACAAATAATAAGTAGCATGGAAGTCATTATGGGGTCGGATGGTACAAAAGATGGTAAGTTTATTGAATATTAATATTACATAAACTATTTCAATATACACCATAAATAATGAAGGAGTCGTAAGAATCATGAATTTGAAAAATAATTCTAAATATCTGAGGAGCAATTTGATTAGCATGGGATTTCATGTTATAGGCGATGATGATTCGCCCGTAGTTCCAGTTTATCTTTATTTTGCCACAAAACTTTCGTAATTATAACGACGAGATGATATCATATCTAACATTATTTTTTTTAAACAACAATTTCTAGATCATTTTATAAAGAAATGTTGAAGAGAGGAATAGCATGTGTCATTGTTGGTTTTCCCGCAACTTATATTATAGGTGCTAGAGTTAGATTTTGTTTATCAGCTGGACATACGAAAGAGATGTTAGACAAAGTTTATCTTAACTTTATTATTGAATTGTAAATATTTCTATTATATTTTATAAAAACACAAGTGCTTGAAAGAAATTGACGAAGTTGGGGACTTATTATCAATAAAATATAAATTACAGAGATCCTTTATGCCTATCAACCTTTGGAACAAAAAAAAATATATGTGATTAAATTATTTATACAAATTTTTGTTTATATAAGTATTATACTGAAAACAAGCCAATTAGATTTTTTTTTACTACATTTGGAGAAAAATTGCTAAAATGTACGAAAAAAAAATATCCACTCATTTTGTAAACGTAAAAGTTGCTTTGTTACGTGTTTCATTTTTTTACATAAGTTTTAAGAATTTGTAATTTATTTTATATTCTTTTTGGATTAATATAAAATTAAAAATTGATAACAAATTTAGTTTGACAAAATAAGGTAACCTTTGAGCGAATTTAGGAAATAGATTCAGTTATTTTTTGTAGGCTTTCCAATGTACATCATTGATTTCGTCAGTGATATATCTTTTTTCCAACTTTTTGTTCCAATTTTCTCAAACGTTCCTATGTCCTATAATTTCTAATGTATTATAAAATATAGTGTAAATAATGTACTAAATAATATTCATAAGTAAAGGTGTTTGGATAAATCATTTTTAAAGACCGATCCGATATTATCGATTTAATTTTTAATAGCATTTATTGGAAATAATCTGTAGAGAATAGAATCCAAGAAAGTTTCCCTAAAATAAAAAATAGTGTAAATGGGTATTCCAAATGCCCATTAATCCCTTATTTTGATATATTAGATGGGCCAATTAAAAAATATCGGCCTATTTACAATATTTAAAAAAAAATTGGTAATTATGTAACTTGTAACCAAGGGTGCATTAACCATTTGTTGACAGAATATCTTAATTCTAATTTTAATGAATTATCGATCAAATCCCTGACATCGTTACTAATATTTTCACATGTGTTATGGGGGGTACATAAAAGCCGCATTTTGAATCTGATCATTAATATCTTCTTCGTTAAAAGGGAAGGTAGCTGTTTGAAAAAATATGTAACAATGTACGATAATACAAATTATTTGCATTTTTTAAAACTCTTGGGGGGTAAATTAAATTTTAAAACGCAATTACCTAACATATATTATGACTCCCACTGACCACATATCTAATGACCGATTATAGCCTTGATTTTTTTAACACCTCGGGCGCTAAAAATATATTATACAATATATATTTTCTGTTTAATTAAACCAAGATATGCTGGCGTTCCTACGATAGATCTTCTAAAAGATTTTACGCCAATAATTCTCGCGAATCCAAAATCACACAATTTAACCTTTATATTAACGTTATTTGTCAATAAAAATGTTAATATACTTGTGGGAAATCTATGTAAGAATGTATGAAAATTTTGGTCATGATAAATTATATTTAAATTTACAGTTTTGAGGCGAGATTTTGTTATATATAAAAAGCAGTGGCGTCGCTAGGAAGCCTTCTTAAAAATTTGAATAGCCCCCTGAAGCAAATTTTTTTTAAAATTACTCCTTAATATCCTATTGAACTAAAAATTATTTTTTTTTACTGAACGATTTCTTTTATAATTCTATTGAGTAATATATAGATTTAATTTTATTATTTAAAAATTAATAAAACTATCTAAATTTTTATTGAATGAATACTATTTAAATTATTAGATTAGAATAATACATATAAATTATATGTTCACTATGTCAGCTTGCAATCAAATTCTGTGTTAAAAATATATCAATATCACTCACTAAATATTAATTTAGCATTATCAGTTGAAGCTTAATTGACTTTTATTATTTAAATTATTATATAACCTTAATTAAATAAATCATTTATTTATTGAAAATTAACAATTTTAATATTGTAATTAGCCGAGTTCAAAATCATTAATCAACTAAATTTTGATTTAAATTTGATTATCATGTCTCTTCCTAAAATTATTTTCAAGGTCCAAATCTAAATGAGTATAAGATATTTATTTATAAAAAGTAGGTAGATAAATAGATTGTAATCTTTTATAATATATAATTATTTATGAAATTAGGTAAAATGCAACTTTTACAGACATATTTGACAGTTATATAATATATTATAATTAATAATAAATTTTGATTATAAATATAAGTAACAATTTGCATTCAATTATTTAACGCCATCTTATTAAATTTATTATTAAACTTATTATTTATCCCACAATGGATTTAATAAATTGGATTTTTTTTCTTCTCTTTTTTTACATGTTTTTAGAAAATCTATTTTCTTCTATGAAAAACAGTTTTGAGTTAAATTTTTAATACGAATATATTTTTGATATTATTACAATCTACTATTATTTTAAGATAGATATAATATATAAAATCTAATTACTTTCATTATATCACTCTGGTTCTTATTTTATAGTTACAAAATGTTTCATGTCTAATATGGCATCCTTGCAGTGTAAATAACTCAAAACTTCAATATATTTGCATAATTTATTCTAGAGATTTTTACTGTTTTTGTTTTATCAATTTATCTAACATAATAAATTCTGATATGGGTTACCATCGTGAGTATCATAGATATGACTACAAATTAACTAGCATCTATTATTTGTGTGGCTATGTAATTTAAGATAATTACTATAGCTGCTGAGAGCATATGATTGCATGTTTTAGATAAGCAATAATGGTCAACTGTGTAGTCGTTTATATATCATTAAAAATGGAAGATAATCTTTTAGAAATTTTAATATCTCACAAAAATTTTATCGATTACTTTTCTAGCTTCCATTTATGTCATCTAAGAGGAAGCTCTAGCCACTATATAGTTTTATGATTTGGATTAGTCGTTTATATTCTCTTCTTCAAGAATTATTGATTTGGTTAGGCCTATAAATTTTCCTTTATTAATCCATTCTATAAAACATTATCTAAAATCGTAATAGAGAGTTATATTAGTTTCATGACCTTTTGTCAATGTAACTTGCTAGAATTATAGAGCCTTATGTGGTTTTTAAAAACCATTATCAATTGAGGCATATGTATGATCTAATTAACCTTTTTTATCACTTGTAATTCTTTACGCAAAATTTTTTTATATCAGCAATCGAAAATATTTTATACTGTAATAAATAGATTTTGTATTAAAAAATATTATTTTTAGAAATGTCTTGTATTGTTTTAATTATTTATATACTAGTTTATTCAGTATGCAAAATATTAAAAATTCAGAATAATTGTGTAGAGTTAGCATATTTTAAAAATGTATAATATATTAATATAAAACCCGGCCGAAAGAGGGCCCAGGGCCCGCAAATTGTGGAGCCCCCCATAAAAAAATTTTCTGAGGCCTCTGAGATTGTAAAGGCTAGCGACGCCCCTAACGAAAAAGATACAATTTACTTTTTTAAGACATTATTTTTGACCTTGACATTAATAAGAAAAACAAAATTAGCTTATATACAGTTCAATAATATCAACAATTAATACTTTTCAGACTTTGGATATTTTTTATTCGCTAATAATATATTTTTGCAAATTCATCATAAAAAATAAAATCACTACCATACTTGTTATTTATATTCTATCAAATCTAACCCAATTTTCAAATTTGCCTCATCCCTTTCCCTACAACTTTTAATTAACAAATCACCAATCTATTAATATATATATCATTGACAATCCAACATGTATAGATTTATTTACTGTAAATTTTAGACAATTTTGCGTAGAACATTTGAAGTAATCTTCAAATTAATTTTTATGTAGATTTTTTTTATATAAAATAAATTTTAAAATACGCTAATGTTTATGGCTAGCTGAAATTTATAGGGAAAAAATTCAACACGTGTTAGAATGCATTTCCAATCAAATCAGATTAATCTTTCTCAGTAAATAATATAAAATTCTGAGATTATGAATCTTCCAAATCCCAATTAGAAGTGCGTGACACGATGGAGTCATGGCTGAGTGAAAATTTTTTTAATTATTAGGCATGAATAGGAAAGCGAGATATTCCCGAAATTTTTGCCTGGCGTGATTGGGTATGGATTACCCGTGTATCATGGAAATTTTAAAATTATAAATTGTAATTTATAAATTGCTAATTTAATTTGACAAAATTTTGCATTTTATTAACAATATCCCCTCCTCCCGTCTTATAAAATTTCAAATGACTGAAAAATATTTTAAAGCCTCTCTACTCTCGTTCAGCAATAAAAATTTGGCAATAAATTTAATTTAAATATGTTTTATTTTCATTTATCTTTAATATATTAATCATGCTGTTAAATTACAATCAGTCAAAATTGAAAGAAAAATTTAACATCTTTAATAACTTATTTCACATATTTAACTTAGTAATTTAATATAATATAGCTTTAATAGTATTGGTATAGAAAAGGATAGTGCAATATTTTGAGCAATCTGCAGCAAACAGCAGCAAGCTAAGACATTCTATTAACCAAGATATAATAAAGAGATAGAACCGAGTATATATCATGATACATAGTTTCTTAAATCCATATGATTAAATAGTTCATTTACTTAACAAAAAAGAAATTAAATATAATATCGACACTTGATATAAATATCACACCCCAGTTAGACAATTTTCTATCAATATTCAAAGATTGCTCAGATAATCTGAGAGCATATTCTCATCCCGTTATAAATGAAGTTTATTTATGGAAACAAAAATTAATGAAATTTTGTAAACCTTCAAAAGTGAATTCAGTAATAATAAAAAATATCTCTTTTAAAGGAAATATTTATTATGGCAGCCTGCTACATATAAGGTAGGCTTAATTCTATAATCTATATCTAAATTTTAAATGTCTTAAGTTTTTTAACAGACAATGAAAAGGTAGATATATATATATAATAAATGAACTTTAAAAATGCAGAATAATTTAAAATTTGACGATATGCATAAGACAATGCCAACAATTATCATTTTTAATTTTTCTGATTCATCCTGCGCTCATAAGAGAAAACAGTATATTTTCGGCTTTTTATGAATGAATTGTCAGTCTAGGTATTATTATATGTCATTGTCTCCAGCTGATTTCAATTGATACATGCTTAAAATGCATTTTAATGAATGAATTGTCAGTCTAGGTATTATTATATGTCATTGATATTTTCTAAATAAAACATTTAGAGAGTTTCTAAATTATTCTGCTGAAGTGAACATATCTACCGATCAAAGTAGTGAGGATAAACCAAGAGGACAAATAACAATGAAAATATTTTGAGTTTTTAGAAGCAGTTAAATTTATTTCCTTTTTAGAGAGAAAAATTTGCTAGTAAAATTTTATCAATTTCGGGAAGTTCCGCTTCCGGCAAAAGATTTTTTTATTTTAATAGAGGAAGGAAAGACAAATAAAATTTAAAAAAAAATATGACCATTCTTTTAAAAAAAATGATTAACAAATTGGTCATTATTATGGAATTAATGGTTAGGGTTGATTCGCCTTACAAAATATTATGATGGAATATATTCAAAAAAAGGCATAAAAGTAAGGAATCAAGTTTTGAAAATTTTTTAGAAAAAAATATTAAAAATACCGCGAATTATTTCTGGCAGGATCAAAATATTGTCCTTCAATTTTTTATAGCGTTAACCGTGAAAGGGCGTGAAATTATTTTTAGTTACCATATTAACGCAATTATAAACTATTCCCAAAATATTTGTAATATTAGTTTACTATTCCAAAATTGTTTCCAGTCAAAAAGATTTTTTTATAATGTTTTACCTTATTTTTTATGCCAAAATAAAATATAAAAACTGTTGCAATTGTGTATATTTACATTATATATAACTTTATATAATATCCAATATCAATCAAATTATGTATATTCATAGATTTTATATTTAATTGTATACAATATCATATGACCAATCTTATAAGTTATGCTTGTTAAATACCATAAGAAGAATGTCAATCAATTTTTATTAATAGGAAATAAGAATGAAATTTTGATTCCCTTTGTGTAAGCTAAAAATAAAGTGATGGTTAAAAATTGTATATTTAATAAATTAAATGTGTTGTGAGTTATTTATATTATTTAATTATGTAATTATTAGATTTATTTTACAAACCATTTTTCATATTTTCTTTTGATTATAAACTTAAATATGTTAATTAAATATATTTTACAAATTATTTATAGGTAGAGTATAAATTATTTATAAACATTAATATAAATCTTTCTTAATTTATCTTTAAAATAAATATAAGAATCTTTTTTTAAAAAATAAATTTTTTTTTTTGAGAATATAATAATTTTCAATGTGAATTACCCTGGCAATTAAATCATGCGTATTTTTGACAATTCAAAGATAAAAGGATACAAGTATTTTCAAGATTTTTATAAATCAAAAACGATTGAAAAATCTATATAATATATTTATATTAAAAGTTCTTTTGAAATGATAACTATCTTTGAAATAATAAAATGAAAATAATTTATTTATTGGTAAATTATTTTTAATTATAAATTTATATCATTAACAAGAAAAATAATTATTTTTAAAATCTAAAACAGATCAACAATCAAGGGTGTCACTGGCTATAAACATGGAAGGTGGAAGGGGGAAGGGGGTAATGAAGCCCCTTTTCAAAATAAGGCCTAATTTTTAAAAATGAATTAGCATTCTTTTTTTTAAAAAATTAGTGCTCAATCTATAACATTTTTAAACAAATATACTAAACATTAGGACTTATTTTAAATAAATATCATTTTCCTTGAGGCGATAAATTATTTAATTATAATTTCCTATCTTCAGTCTTAACCAAAAATAGCGAAAATTAATATTCAATTTAAATTCATTTTTGCGCTGATTTTGATAACACACAAAAAAAGTGCTTATTTCAAATTAATTTAATGTTCATTTTGGAATAAGTCCCATTTTAATAAAAACGCAAAATCAAAGGATAAACTTGATAAAAATACTTGTAACTTTTTTTTGTAAGAAGATCTAAAAGGTGAATGTGGTTCAATGATATATATAACTATAGATTGACGATTCATTCATTCAATGCATTATAAAAGTGTCCACACATTGTAATCAGCTGTAGCGCCATTTTGTAGTTTGGTTATCCATTATTTGTCAGCAAGAAATATTAATATATAGAAAACAAGTCTACTACGATAATTTAGTTTTAAAGGTTTCGATTTATGATATAATATTTTATAGTATCTTTTATTCTTAAATTTTCATAAGACTTTTTTTATGAATGTGGACTAGGTGATTATATTTAAAAAATGAATCTAAGACTAACCCACCTTTTAATTTTTTAAAATATAGTTTAACTTAATTCTGCACGGATTTATAAATCTTATGTTAATGCATCTAAGGATACATGCAAAACAGATCTTTTAATATCACTATCATTTATTATTTTATTTAGATAATGGGAGTGTGCTGTGTTCATAATTGTAATAAAACAAATAAAATGGAATCTAATACACATATTTCTTATCATAAGTATATATATTATTTTTTATATGCAACATATTTATTACATAAAGCATTAATAAGCTACAAACATTGAAAAAAAATCCTTATTTAGTAAAAATATAAAGTTTTCTCATTTTTACTGCTAGGACAAATAATGCTTCTTCCTCTTGAGTTGATAAGATTTCTATTTTGAACTTTGCCTAAATATTTTTCTGGATAAAATATTAAGTTAGCCATTTTTAAAATACATATTTACTATGATACAGTTTCATTTTTAAATATTTGTAAGAAATATGTAAACCATATATATATTAATAGAGGCTCTGCCAATCAACAAATTTTCACTGATTCAATACTATATTACTAATAACTGATCTGATATTAATATTGATTGTTATATACTATCTATCTTTGTATCAATGTCATAAATATATCTTATATTTTACTCATTATTATTCACCTATTTTTAAATATAGATTTCCATTAAAATCCAAAGAATTATTGGAAAAATGGTTACATGCTATAAATAGAAAAAATTTTATGCCTAATAAATATAGTATTATTTGTGGAAGGCATTTTAAAAATACTTGTTTCATTCAAACTATATCTGGAAAGATTTTATTGAAGGAAGATTCTATTCCATCGATATTTAGTATATCTAAGCCACTTCATGATGTATGTTAACAATATCATTACATAGTTAAAACAATATTTTAAAATATATACTTTTTAGATAACGAATGTTTATTCAAATATACAAACACCATTAAAAAGTGATATATTATATGAAAAAGATCCAATTATACATATAACAAATGATCATAATTATTCCGCGACATATGAAACATTAAAAAGAAAAATTATTTACCAAGAGGCTATAATTAAACGCTTAAAAAAAAGAGCACATGCTTATTATAGGAGCTCAAAAAGAGGAAAAAATAAAATAATCAATTTACAAACAATAATCACTTCACTAAAAGATGAAAATTTGTTATCAGATGATGTCGAAAATATTATAGACAGGCACTTTACAGGGACATCTGCTATATTCCTTAAAACACATATACACAGTGGAGGCATCTCAAACCCACAAAAAAAATATATACAAGTGAATTCCGTCAATTTGCATTGACTATGCATTTTTATTCACCTAAGGCTTACAGATATCTCAAATCACACTTTTGTATGCCTTCGGAATCCACATTAAGGGCATGGAGTAGCAAGATTGAAATCATGCCAGGTTTATTATAATAATTTTAAAAAAAATAAATTAAATTAAATAAAGGTTTCCTTTCTATTTCATTTACCCAAATTAAAAGCTACCAAAAAAAATCAGAAAAGCAGTTATATTGTGTACTTAGCCTTGATGAAATGCATATTAAAACACAAATAGATTATGACCTCCACAAAGCAGAATATCATGGTTATGTTGATTTAGGTGATGGGACAAAATCAACAAAGGAAGATAAATCTTGTCCAGAAGCAACAAAGGCACTGTTTCTTATGGCTACATGTCTTAATAGCAGCTGGAAAATGCCAATAGCCTATTTTCTAGTTTCACAAATGAATTCAGATATCCTAGCTAATTTAGTGAGAGTTGCATTGTTCAATATAAATGAAACAGGAGTTATCTGTAAGGCCATAGTATGTGATGGTTGTGCTGTTAATAAAAAAATGAGCAAACTGCTTGGTGTTAGTATGGATCCTGATAATATCATTCCATATATTGAGCTGGAATTTTATGAATCAGAAAAAATATACATGTTACTAGATGTTTGTCATATGCTCAAATTACTTAGAAATCTATTAGCGGAGGAGGAAATTTTAATAAATGAATCAAATGGAGAGGTAGCTAGCTAAATTTGGTTAAATATTTATTTTGTATTTATAGTTAATAGATTGGAAGCATATACAAAATTTACACAAATTGCAGGAGTGCGAAGGTTTACGTGCTGCAAATAAATTGCGCAAAGCACATATTGCTTTCCAAAAACAAAAAATGAAAGTTTGATAATAAATATATAAATATTAAATATTTTTTAAGGTAAAACTTGCTGTTCAAGTTTTTAGTGCATCTGTTGCAAATAGCCTTCTTTTTGCCCAGCATCAGGAGATTCCTGGATTTGAAAATTGTGATGGTACAATTTAGTGTTGTTAAACGGCTCTTTAGCGAAATCTCAAGGCTTAGGCTATATTTTTTAGGCTAAAATATTGAGTTAGCCGTTTTAAAAATCGGCTCAAAATGAGCGTTTAACAACACTAGTACAATTAATTTTATATTGATGATAGATCAGTAAAATAAAATTATGATATAAATTTATGAATAACTTATAGAATGTTTGATTATCTTAATACAAGAAATTGTCTTGGTAAAGGATATAAAGCCCCTTTATATAATAATACAATTGCAGATTATGAAAATCATTTTGACAAGTGCATTAAAACTTTAAAATCACTCAAGTTAACAAATGGAACTTATGTCTATAAGTCTAATAAAAAAACATGTGTAGAAGGGTTAATTCTTTCTATGAAAAGCATCCTGGAAATGGGGAAGGAATTATTAACTGGGGAAACCCCAAAAATGAAGTATTATATTTAATTTATAACAAGAGTTATTCATAAAGCTATAATATAACAATTTTTTAAGGTTCTTTTTAACATATAAAACCTCTCAAGACCACCTAGAATTATATTTTTGTAGTATTCGTAGCAGAGGTGGATTTAATGATAATCCATCAGCATATCAGGTTCGATCTGCTGTTCGCATTTCCTTAATGGCAAAATTGGATGCTACAATTACAGGAAATTGCATTTCCTTAGATAATACTCAATTAATATGTTCAAATTTTCAAAATAATCATGACGATGATTTTAATTCTATCAAAACTATTTCAAATCCAATAATACCCCAGGCATTATCTTATTATTTTAGCCAAACAAATCCTCATATCCCAAAATTATCATTATATTTAGATAATGTAACAACTTATATTTCGGGATATATAGTACAACAACTTATTAAAGAAAAAAAGGTACGATGTGATGTTTGCATTAATGCAATGGTCAGTGATTCATATATTGATAATAATATAAATAATATGCTCATAAATTTTAAAAATAATGGGGGGTTAGTGATTCCTTCATCTAGTATGTCTATATTATGCCGAATTTGTGAAAGTTCATTTAGAACTTATCAAAATGATATTAAACGTAAAAATATTATTAAAAAAATGGAAGTGTTGGTTTTTTCCACAATAATTGGTACAAATATTTTTATTGATCTTACTGAACATATTAATGAACATGAGATTGGTTACAGCCATTTTCAAATTCTTGTAAAATTAATTGTTCAAAGGTAATCATTTATTAGTTTTATACTATTTTTTTAAAGATATTTAAATATTAGATTTTTTCATTTTGCTGACTTGAGAAACCAGGAATTGAGAACTGGTATGAGGCAAAATCTTACAAAAGCAATACAATTTAATAATCAATAAGTCATGTAAATTAATATTTATATCTTCTTTTATTTTTTAAAAATTATATTGTATAAAGAACAGGCCTTATATAAGACATATTATAAAAATTATGATATTATATATAATCAATGCTAATGTAAATATATTTTATTTTTTATAGGTGATGATAGAATCAAAAAGGATGAATGTTTATAATCAAAGATAATATGAATGTGAATCATCACATTGTTAAAAATACATTTTGTTTTTTAAAGTGTACTCTATATTTTTATATATTTATTGTATAAACCTTATTTAAATGATTTATATAATAATTTAAACTCATGCAAAAAATGTTATTATTACACTATGTTTTTATTGAAAAAAAAATAAAAGATGTTTTCATTTGTCATTTATAATTAAGATGAAATAATTAAAACAAAAAAAATTATAAATGATTATTACAATAAAAATTAAGTAAGATGAGCTCTCAACCCATCTTTTAAGATAGTTTAACTTATTTCATCTAGAACACATAATCCAAAATAATTTTTAATTGACAGGATATTTTTTTATAAAATCTTATTTTCTTAACATAATTAATTAATCCTCATCTACTTTTAGAGTATTGTAGATTTTATTTAATTATATCTATACAGATCTCTTTTTTTGTATAAATTTTGATTATTATTTTAAGGTATAAATTACTTACCTAAAATTAAAAGTACCAGCAACTACAATAAATATAAGTACATCATTTTTATTTATTAATAAGATATGAATCATAAAATATTATTATATTTAATAATAAGGATTCCATAAATGAACAATAAGTGGATAATAAGATTTTTAATGAAACATCAAGTGAATTTGATAAAATTATAAAAACTAATTTTATTAAAAAAATTAACAAATATATATAAAAATATAAATGATTTTGATATTTGCAATTAATATGTATAAAATAAATTAGATATTCTAATAAATGATTGGGGGTTAAATAATTGAGGAATGTTTAAAAATAAATTTATTTTTATAATAATATTAATCAAATAGATAAATTAACTTAAAACTATGATTGAAAGATGTATTTTCTTGACTGAGTCAAAGGAATCTGTGTGATTTTTTTGGCAATTATATATAGGCAGTGGACCTTATTTGGTTGAATATTTGAGGGTGTATTAGATATAAGTATGGAATATTTTGTATGGGTATAATTTTGGTGATTTTTGTTTCAGTGATGTTGTAGCAATCTATGTTTCTGAATAATTTCTGGGTGAAAGTAATTTAATGATATTATGTACTACTATTGGATTAAATGTTGAGTTTTTTTATTTTAGAGAATACCCATGTAATTTAATTGAAGATCAGTTGAGGTTAGGATTCATTTGATTAGTTTACATAATTACATTAAAAATTATTAGTAAAATTGTTAAATTTTTAAAAATTATTATCATTATTGAGGCATTTGATCAACGTACAAGCTACAAAATGGCGCTACAGCTGATTTCAATAGGTGGACGTTTTTTTATGCATGATCGTCAATCTATAGTTATATATATCATTGATGTGGTTATTAAAATTTTTATATAGATTATTTAATCACCAGAGATGTCAGTACGAGATTTATTTTTATGCCCCAGCAACTGGCAACATGTCACATATTAGGTTTGAAACAGAAAGAAGACTTATACAAGTAAAGTCTTAGGCAATGGGAGGTCATCGTGAGATGAGAGATATATGTGAATCGAAGTGTCGGCCGTCTGTTTCATAGCGGTACTCGTTTTTCTTATTTGGCAACTATATTCTAAAAATAGTTTACATGAGTAGTTATTTAGACATACATTGTACCTAGTCAAAACAAATTGGTAGAGTTTCATATCTAAAAAAAGGTTTCATGAAATTAGGTTTAGAAAACGGTATATATAACTTTCGCTTTCCTGAATTTTTCCTATTTTGCGGAGATAAATTCGCGAGCTCATGTTTCTTTTCATAACCTTATAAAAAAATTATTGGTCCTGATAGTTTATTTATTTTGTAAATTCAACTTTATCAAATGTTTAACATTAATGAATAATCAGCTTAAGAGTAGCTAGGGGGTGGGCCAGAAGATACTCCCCTCCCTTCTGAAATTCTTCTGTTCTCATAATTATCATCTTAAGCTAATAAAAATTTTCTAAAGACAACCCCTACCACTCTTTCATCTAAAAATGTATACACAATATATTACGATAATTAAAAGTTAATAACTTTTTAAAATAACGACTATAATTCAAATTTTTTTGAAAATAGGAAAGTGAAACACCAATATTTTATAAAAATATAATATAGCCAAGCCATAGAAGAAGTGAACCTAAAGACCCTCTAAATTTTGAGAAAACCGAACCAAATGTGCCCCCTCGCCCTTATCAAAAGAAACGCCTTAGTTAATCAAGAAGTATATATATTAATAGTTGCAACGGAAAAATTTTGAAAAATTATTATTTTAAATCAATCAGAAATATCTCTAAATATGTCATTGAACATTTACTACCCAAATGATTATTTATCAACGCTTTCATATGTTACATGATTGATTGACCTGTCTCTTGTTTAGTAAATTATAATTTCAGTATACCTGCGTCGGCGCTTTCAAGCTGGTAAACCAATGGTGGGATCCATACCTTATACTACATCTAATTTAAATACATCCTTAATACTTAAAGTAAAGTTTAGAGACATATCATATAATATCAAATAATACATTTTAGCCTCCAGAAAAGTCAAAGCATAAAAGTGATCTCTCATCTCCAATAATTCTTTATACAGGACATGAAAGTGAAATATATTCCATAAAATTTTCTTCTGATGGCACATACTTTGCTTCTGGTGGATTTGAGAGACAAATTTGTTAGTTATTTATTAATCTCAAAATATTTTTACAAAATAATATGTATAGTTTTATGGAATACATTTGATAATCATGATAATTTTGCTGTGATACCTGGGCACCTTGGAGCAATACTTGACATCAATTTTAATACTGATGGGTAATTTAAAAGTATCTTATAACAACTAACAAATACATTTTTATATAAATTGTCTTAAAAATAACACACTTTTCAAAGAAATAGAAATGTAAAAATGTATGCATGCATTTTCTATGAGGAGGGGGTGAGATAATTAAATTTTTTATCTAGTAGTTAATTAACAATTCTTATGTTTCATAAATTTACTAAAACTGGTGGTGACTGAAATATTAAACCACTGCCTATGACTTGGTAGTTTATTTTAGGGCTAGGACCATAGCCTATTATGATCTTTCGCACAATTTTTTAAAAAAAAAAATATATGCGTGCAATAAATCTCAACCAATACTTAATTTAATAATAAAAAAAATAAATAGAATCAATGATTATGGTATTTTATCCAATAAAAATCATCGATTCAAATTAATTTAATAGCTTAATTTTTTAAAGAAAACAATAGGCTGGCAAGCTTGTGAGTGAGTTAAACTTTGTCCTTTGCGGATCTCTAATAGGATAAGTAAAACTCAAATAGATATATAGTTTAATCCTTTTTTTAATATAAGAGATTTGGTGAGCTGTTCTTCTGACAAATTTGTTTGCCTTTGGGACATGCACTCTGGGACCAGAATTCGTAAATTCAGAGGACACACATCTCACGTAAACTCTTGCGCGTGTAATAGAAGAGGCCCTCAGATGATATGCTCTGGTTCTGATGATTCTACTGTCAAAGTTTGGTTATCTGAATTTTGAATTTTAATCACATTTGTATCAATATTTTTTTTATAATTTGTATCAAGGATTCCAAAAACAAAGACCCTTTTTTAAAGCTCTCTTCTAGTTCTTTTAAAATTAAAAATGTTTTGCTAAACATCGGTACTTTGGATCTATAAATTATAAGGCAACCTCTCTCTTATTTTTTTTTATTGGATTTGAAAAAAAATAGAAGCCTTAATCTATAAAGTTAATCCTCTTCTATAAAATTATTTCTGGTTTTTAAATCAATATATTAATTAATATAGCAAATTTAGATAATTTTTTTTTTAAACATAAGATATGCTTATTTTTGAATTATAATTTCATTATCATATATTTTATAGTTATGGGATTCGAGGCGAAAAAATGAATTATCATCCTTCCAAAACACTTACCAAATATTAGCCGTCGAGTTCAGTGACAATTCCGAATACATCTTCTCAGCGGGCATCGATAATGTCATAAAGGTTTGATTTACCCTCTTAATGACTATTATAAAATTTTGCAATTAAAATCTATTTTTTTTGTTGTTTACTATGAAATCCTATCCTTTCAAATCGTAAATTTCTATCTTTCTGTATTTTTCTTTAACATGTATAAAGATTTCACGTAGATTAGAAGGTATAAAAAATATTATTTGTAAATCTCTATGTATAAGCTTTGGTTCTACAAAATCCATGATTTTACCAAATACAAATGAAGTTAATGGGGAAAATTGCCTGCACACATTTTAGGTCTGGCACGGTTAGAATTTGGTTTTGGTCTGACTTGGTCAAATTTGTATCCAGACCAGCCTATTTCCAATTCTTTACTAAGGTCTCTCAGTTTGGTTTTTTTTAAAATACAAAGACTAACCCAAAATGTAGTTAGACACCAAAATTAACACTGGTTAAATTAAAAAACATGACACTTTATGGATTATCACATCTATCGTTTAGAATTCATCGATAACCCATCCTAGCCATTTTTTTTGCCCAGTCAGAGCCCATTATTTTTTTATCCCATCTAGCACCCGGACAGGGCATTGCAGACCTCTATTCCGGTAATAGGAAAAAAAACCCATGAAAAATACATTTTAAAAAGAAGAAAATCGTTATTTATTAAAAAAAATTTTTAAATTTTTTTCTCAATTTATTATTTTCTTCCAATTTTTGCTTTAAGTCATTGTTAATCTTTATTTTTCTAACCTTTTTTCAATTTTTTTTCTTCTCAATTTTCACTTAATTTTTTAGTATGATAAATAATTTTATAAGCGAATGCCACGATCATTAACAGCTATTAGACTCCAAAAAAAAACACAAAATATTTACGAAAAAATATTCAAAGTAATAATGTCTAAATGTTAAGAACGGGATTTATTTCCTGATCCATTATATATATATACATATTTTTTGAAAAGTCTGCTATGAGCGCGGTTAAAACTGTCATTGGTATGATTATTAATATCTTAAATTATTTATATTTATTTTTTCAATGGAGATCACATCATAATCAGAGGATGCTTTTACCATTTGTGTCAAAGTACCCATATAAAAATTTAAAAGCTAGTTCTGAAAAGCCAATACAGAATCGATGAAGCCCTAAGATTCTTTTGTGGCATGATGAACAGCTTAGCATGTGTTCCTTTATGTGATATGGGCAATGTTGTGGCATTCCGATTGGTTACTCTGAGCAATAGTAAGGATATTCTTGAATATTTCGATAAAAATTACATCAATGGAGTATCAAGAAAGGTCCCAAGAAGCAATTCTCAATCCCAGACAGGTCGAATTGGGCCTCGATTTCCTCCAGAAACCTGAATCAGAGCACTCTATCCAACTAATAACTCATAAATAATCAATGCGAAGGTTCGAATCATCGTTTTTCTAATCTGGTTGGGAATAAACATTCATCAATCTGGGTATTGATAAAAAAAAATGAAATGCGAGGTGGCTGACGATGAAACCAAACTTGAACGATGGCGTGTAGGTAGTTGGACACTGAAAACAAAATCTCAGTGCTTAAACAAGAAAAAATGCTGATATTCAAATTGGTACTGGGAAAAAATATCCCAGTAAAATAACCCCATGTATTTCTTATTTTCGTAAAAATTTTTGCTATAGTAATTGTTAGAAACGTAAGAAGTAGTAAGAAGGCAATTTTTAATCTTTAGGATTTTCTTAGAGTCAAATACGAAATATTTTTTTAACACACAATTTTATTTTTCTTTATTATATATATTTTTCACAATTTTTAAACCAAAAAAATAATTATTTTTCTTTTACAATTTCGGAAAAACATTAAAAAAAACTATATGTATCAAAACTATATGTATCAAAATTATAAAATCAAAAATCTATCTCAAAATCGCGAGCGAAACTATATATATAATCATCATAAAAATCAATAATATCCAATCGATATATATATTTTACCTTACACTTTAATCAATAACCTAATTTTAGCAAAAAATCAATACACTTTCATATCATATTACAACAGTAATAAATACAATATCCATCCTTAATTACTATATTAAGTAGACTAAATTTGACAAAATTTGCAACAAAATCTGTTTATTTTATTGATAAATCATTATTATGTATATAATTTATTATTAAATTATATTATTATAATATTTTTTTCTAAAATACTAATTTGTCTATACCTTATATAAACCAAATAAAAATTAACCGATATTATTAGATCTTAAGTAAATTCAAAAAAAAATTTCGGGGTTTTTTTCAGGGGGTTTTCTTTTCCTGGAGGTTTTTTTCCGGGGGTTTTTTCTCCGGGATTTCTTTATTCCTTATGCTGTACTACATTATATTAAATCGTTGGCTTCGGTGTGTTGGAGCTAATTTTTACAAGTACTATTTACGAACGAATGAATAAAAAGTTACCTATATATCTTCAGGTTTGGGACATACGAAAAAACAAGGAATTGTATACTATGTTTGGTCACACCGACTCTATAACTGGATTGCGGCTTAGCCCCGACGGAAACTTTCTCTTGACTAACTCTATGGATAACACAGGTTATAGCATCCATCCATCTCTATTATTATACCAGGAATTCGAAAGATTTAATGAGGGCTCTTTAATTTTTTTTTTACAATGTCGAATATATTATAAATGAAAAGTTTTATTTTATTGATTGACTAAAAAAATCAATATAATATTATATAAGCTAATTATAAATTTATAGTTAGAATATGGGATGTGAGGCCGTATGCTCCCTCTGATAGATGCTGTAAGGTTCTCTTTGGGCATCAACATAACTATGAAAAGGTTTTTTTTTAAAAATTATTTAATTAATTTATAATGAATATGTGTAAAACATAAATATTTATTTCTAAAATGATAAAAATAATTATAAATATTATAATAAATTATCTTGATTAATAACATTAAAAAAAAATATTTGTTCCCCAAAATGAAAACATAATATACACTAATTGATGTATTATTTTTTTTAAATAAATTCGTTATCAGAATTTACTGCGGTGCGATTGGTCGAAACCATCGGCCAGTAATCGACATCAAAGGGTAACAGCTGGAAGCTCGGATAGATTCCTCTACGTTTGGGACACCATGTCGGGTAAAATTATTTACAAACTTCCAGGCCACACCGGATCAGTCAATGAAACTACTTTCCACCCTAACCAGGATATCAGTAAATAACAAATATATTGCTAATTTTTCATTTTTTTTTCGCTATATTTTATTTATTATAAAACAGTTGCTTCGTGTTCAAGTGATAAAAAGATTTTCCTGGGTGAAATTTGAAAAGAAAGATCATAGACGTAATTTGAAAAAAAAATTTATTGGCATTTTTTTTAATTTGATCTACATTTATGATGGATAGCATTAGGCTAATAATGTACATTAATTTATTTATATGTACATAATAAAATGATTATCTTATAATAATAAAAAAAAACATATTTTATTTTGCGTTTGTATGTCAATCACAAATGATCTTGTAAGAATTTGCTAAGTTTTCTTAAATTATTATAATCTTCTAACTAATTTTAAAATGAGGGGATTCTATAAATGGATTGTACTCCTGATCCTGATAGTATAAAGACAAATTAGTAAGCGCATAACTAGGCATAACCATTAGAGATATGTAAGAGTGACTAGTCAATTTGTGCAAAATATTACAGGGTTAGAAGAAGTTAAATGGCCTATTTGTAAACGTCAATAAAGTAACGTCGTTACCTTTTTTTGAAGAAAAGGAAGACCATTCGTTACCTTCTTTTAGGGGTAAGGCGTTTCTTTTTGTTGAGTAACGGGAACGCAAAACGTGTTTTTTCTTTAAAAAAAAATATGGAAAAAACATTTTATCGTATTATAAAATTATTTTTTAATTAAATAATTTAAACCGAGTTTTTAAGTCAGATCAACCACCAAATTCCTTCATTGTTTTAAATTTTCGTTATTAAGTTTTCAGTCAAGATAGTTAATTTAATTAGTATTAAATCAATCAAGATATGATAATTTATATTCTTATTCTCTAATATTATAATTTAATTTTATAAAGAATATTAGATCATTTGTACATATTTCTTCAGGTTTAATATTAAACATTTTTTACATCAATAAAAAAAAATAAGGGTACAAAGTTTACGCTTTGTAAAATTCAGTCCCAACTCAAATGTTCCCTTAATTAAGGAATATACATGGGCAGTCTCGAAATGTGAAGCCATTTTTTAAGAAAAAGATGGGAAGATATCTGATTAAACCGGTTATAACAAGATGGGACTCTTTTTATAACTCCGTGAGATTAATAGTTTTATTAAGGAGAATAACCAATTTGAAAAATTGAGATTAATCCGAATTGCAGAGATTTTGAGATAATGACAAGTCGTTTATATATATATATATATCGTATGGTTAGTGTTAATTAAAAAACATGATATGTATATATATGTGATTTTATATGTTATGGAACATGTTGCTATGACTCTTTCGATTTTAGGACATTTGAGATATCTCACTCGGAGTCGGACATATAAAATTAAAACTTTAAAAAATTGCTTTAAATAATTTCAAGTTTTGTAAGCCACTTATTAATGCAAACCAAGACATAGATAAAAGATTTACAGTTGAAATATTGTTCTCAATTTATATTTTGATTATATTTATTTTCAATAGATTCGAAAACATCTATAAAGATGAATATATATATACTATCAGCAATAATTTACCCGCTACTTAATTTAGATTAGTCCTGGATAAAATTATAGGTCAACGAAGGTTGAAGGCTTGAACTTTGAGGAAATATTTTGACATAGAAAAAGCAGACTTTGATTTAAAAAAACAATACACATACCAGAATATTTTCTGATAAAGATAAAAAAAATTTTTTAGATAGCATTTGAATGAAGATTTTTTTTTAAAAAATAATCTATTAAGCTTTTTTTTAAAATAAGGATTATCCTTTAATTTTTGATGAATTCCCCTAATTAAAATTATGTGTATTTAGCACGGCGAAAGGTGTTTTAAACACTTGTTCTATTGTAGATGCTACTGTTGAGTAACTTAAGGCTAAGTAAAGGAGTTTTTGTCAGACTAATTTAAAACGAATCGAGTGATTAAAAATAAGCCAAATTTTAATACAATGTAAATTTATTATATATTTGAATTGGAACAATTTTTGAATATTTATAAATCTAGATTTAAAATAAAATATCTTAATTTTGATAATAGGATTATTTCATTGATTCTGAACATGTATCAAATCGTGCATACCCTTCACAAATCACCCTTATTTTCAGAAGAAAGATCAAGACGTGCTAACCTAGGAAATAATAAATTGGAGTCACTAAAAATCTCTTGCTAGTTTTCATAATATATATTCTTCGCAATTTTATATATGTAACCAAAGCAAGACTTCTTTAAAATGATATATAGTTAAATTTAAGTAATGTCTCTTCATTTTCCTGGAATAATTATTTTTTCATATATTACATACAAATTGTTTAAAAATATATCTAACTCAATTAACCTAGCATTCAAAAAGATACAGATATTTAGAAAAAAATAATATTAGTTAATTTAAATAGTAATAAAATTTAATATTATTAAAATTTAAATGAAAAATAATATCCGAGTTTAAATATTTTAAGATAGGGTATTGATATATTACGTTAGTCGTCATATTCATAATATATAAGCTTATTTTATTAAAATCATTATACATCCATCATTACCCCCAAAATTATGTATTTTCTCTCGTTGCAAGTAAAACTTGATCTATAAAAATCACTTTTGCTAACAAAAGAGATTTTTAGGATTTCAAATTTTGGGCGTCACAAGGTTGGAGTACCAATGATAAGTTCGAACTAGCGCATCTAGTATATATCATAAGGTCACTCTTATTGTTCGTTGGTTGGCCTTAGATTTTATTTTCGTTTTGAAAGAGTTAAATGTCTTGAACACGAAATGAAGAGGGTGATAAATTTGTGAAATTTTTGATATTAAGGGTGAAAAAATATTTCTGCGGGTAACTTTTGTAGGAAAGGATGTATTAGAAGTGACGTTGTCGTGCCGCATTGTATTAAAACTTGATATAGAAATTTATCATTGCAAGATATTAAACTAAATATTAGTGAATTATTTGTAAATGGGAGGAGTGGAAAGATGAAAGGGACAGGGTATGGAGGGATATTATGCCAATGCCTTAAATTTTTTTCAGGTAATTGGGCTGATTTCCAGTTGAAAATGGTTAAATTTAGATTTAAAATTTAATTATAGTTGAAAAAGGGAACTTAAATTTATCTATGTTTGTTATAAAATTGTCCATAATGTTTACTGGTAATAGGTTTAACAAAATTAGGAGATTTTATTCATCAATTCACAATACAATCATATAAGAAATTTTAAAATTTTATTTTATTATATTTATTTTATTTAAAAATTATTTTTTTACTCAAAATGTAATATATTTTCATGCTTATATAGCTTGTAAAAATCAATTTATATAAACGAAAAATTAATTTAATAATTCACATAAACGAAAAATCAATTTAATAATTTATATAAACGAATAATCAATTTAATAATTTATATAAAAGAAAAATCATTTAAATCAAACTATTGAGTTTATATTATAAAATGAGTCCGTAAGGTTAGTATTAAGTTAATAACAAAAATTAATATATAAAAAATTAATCAGGTCATCTCAACAATTTTATAGGATCCTTTCATTCTTATTTCCTATTTCTTAATTTATTAAATCTATTGTTATCATTACCAACTTAAATATTTTTCAAAGATCTTTGCAAAGAAAAATTTAATATCTTAACACCCTCTATTTTATATTTCGATTATTTAATTCGCCCCCCCCCCCTTTACATTGTTTCAATGTTTATATATTAATTGGTTTTTTTTAAAACCTTTTTTATGTGTTACTAATTATTATATATTTTATTTCTTTATAATTATATTTTACTTTCTTTCTACTCCTAAAAAATTTATTTTAAAACTAGAAATATTTATTTTTCAAATATTTTTTTTTCCTTCATTCACGTTTTTTATGCATATAAAGGATCTCCTGTAAATATAAATATATTTGTCTTAATAAAATTTTTGTTAAGTATCTAACATCTTGTATCTTAAATACAAAATATTAAAAAGTATATTTTTCTGTATCCAGATACAATTTTTGAAAATTTACCCATCCGCTTTAAATGGATAATTTTTAAATACAAATACTATAATAAAATTTTAAAAAAAATAAAATTAAGAAAAGTGTAAAAGGCAAAACCATTTTTTTGAAGGATCATAGGCCATCAAAAGTGAGCCATAAAACTTCCAATAAATGTCTCTAATGATCAGGATACTAAAAGGGAAATCCCCCCCCCCCCCCTTATCAAATTTCCCTGTTCTCGTTAATATAGTTTTGGGCTAATACCCTCCCACCCAATACATGTC
The DNA here is from genome assembly GCF_954871325.1 of Gordionus sp. m RMFG-2023. Taxonomy (NCBI): domain Eukaryota; kingdom Metazoa; phylum Nematomorpha; class Gordioida; order Chordodea; family Parachordodidae; genus Gordionus; species Gordionus sp. m RMFG-2023. The sequence goes on from NC_088777.1 coordinate 53,251,892, forward strand.
TATACCTAGTGAATGAATACAATACATTAATATAAAGATAAATTTGGAAAAATTAATAGAAGTTAATAACCCTTTAAAATAACGATTATAATTAAATTTTTAGTGAAAGAGCATTTTTTTTTAAAAAAAAGTGCAAACTTAAAATTACTCTTAAATAATATTAAATATATAGAAAAAATGTAATATATAGGCATTGGTTTATATAAAGTGCTAAACACCTTCAGTTTGAGTATAATGGATGCGCTTCCCCTCCCTAATCTACGATTTAAAAAAAATATGTTTATTATTTTGCTTATTTTAAGAAATATTGAATATTGAATCAAAATTTCTTCCTTTTTTTAATTATAAACCACTATTATTTTCAAAAAGATTTCTACCAATCAAATAATGGTCGATGTTTATACTGTATTAAAAAATAATAATGACCTATCTTTCAAAGTTGGCAAACACGCATAAATAAATTTCCAGATGAACAAACTTGAAAATTTTTATAGCTGACAATTCATTTTAAAATGGGGAAGAAAAACCGCAGAAAGCGTAATTGCCTTATATATTCAAATACAAATTCTAATATTTAGAAATCAATACAAATCCCGACATTTTAAATGTAAGCATTCCAATGCAAGAAGATGCTCTAAGTGAAACTAGTTCTAACAGTGGAATTTGGGGCATGAAAGATTATGGAAAAGTTACAGAGGGTAACATAATTTATTTGCTAAAAAGATTATTTATGTAATTTAAGATATAAATGAAAATGAAGAACCTTCAGAAATAAATTTGCTAGATGAAAAATTAGACAAAATCCTAGAAGAAATAAGCAATAAAAAGTATTAATCCATGCTGTTTTTTAAATAAAATTTTTATTTTTAGTATAAATATACGTTTGAAAGCTCTCCAAGATTTTAAATTATTATTGAGATCTCAATACTTTCCTGAATTAATTGATGAAAAGTATATAATTTTATAATTACTTTGTTATAATTACAAGACCTTTTTTGATTCATTATTTTTTATTAATCAAAAATTTAAGATAATATTAATGTTCTGTAAAATTTTTTATTTGGATATAATTTTTTATGACTACATATATTCTTATTATTAATAAATAGTAAAGTGACCATAATGTCACTTCTTGAAAGATGTGTCAAGCGGGATCAGTCAATTAAAGAAAGAATTTTGGCAGCAGATAATATAGCCCTATTTTTTGCACAAATCACTTTCTTTTCTAGTGATTGTGATTTTTATTGGAAACAAATGGAACCCATTTTGACAGCTATATGCAAACATGATTCAATTGATATACAGGTGATAAATTTTAATATATACTACTTTAATAGGTTAAAGTACTAGCCAAACCTGATTAATCTTGCCATAACCTCTATAATCAAAACACATATTTAACACAAAATGAATCGATAATATTGAAGCGCAGATATTATCATAAAAGTTCACGTCCTACATAGTGTTGTTAATTTGCTTGGTCATAAAATTTACGACCAAATTTTGTGCTCAGGCCGACTCGGAGTTCAGACCCGGGGTCTGTGCTCAGAGCTGGTTTGATCGATTTTTTAGACCCAAACCCCGGGTCTGGTTTTATACAACCAACCAATTAACAACACTAGTCCTACACTGCTGGTTTTATGAAAGTTTGTCATCCTTTGTTTGACCCTTGAATGCTATATTGAAGTATAAATACACCCCATATGTGTTTAAATTTCCATTACAAAAAACCTCTTGATATTTTCCCTGTTTATTTCAGTAGCCTATTTTATTTCTAAACTATGCATTTGTATTCTTATTGAATAGTTCTAGTTGGGGTATTTGTGTGTTTCATCTTGGTAATGGGTTAATGAACCAAATTTTATTAAATCTTTTTTAAAATTATATCACCTTCATAACCCAAATCTGTAAACCTTTTTAACCCTTTTTCCTTTTCTAAGATACATTGTTCAATGATTTTGGTTTCAGAAAAATATATTCTGCTGGGAACAGAATTTGGTTTAAAAGACTTGCTACATCTACTCAGTCCAGAACTCTCATCCACTGAGATTGGCATCATGCCAATTTAATTTTTTTGGCCTGAACCTGGCCTGGACCATTCTTTTATTATAGCCCTTGTTTCCTTTCCAAAAAATATTAATTTATCGTTATTTTTTTTTTACCAAGCAAAAATTACTAATTGCTTTGTCCTTATTATAGTTGGATAGTGGCTAAAAGTCGGCTAATTTGGCTCAATCTTTGGGTGACCGCCAGAGAAAATCCGTAAACATTTAAGGCTTTTTAATTTATATTAGTTAACTTCCAAATTTGAGCTACTACCTTTTTAAGAAAAATCCAAAGGCCAAAATGATAGTTTTCTGCTAAAAAATTTAGCCATTTTTAGTCGGAAAATTGCTTAATCGGCTAAAATATATAGTAATTACCGCACTATAGTCCTTTTCTTAGAAAAATTCTAATGACCATATTATTTTAAAAAATTTAGCCATTTTTAGCCGGAAAATTGCTTAATCGACTAAAATATATAGTAATTACCGCACTATAGTCCTTTTCTTAGAAAAATTCTAATGACCATATTATTTTGATGAAAGATGAGAAGACCTCGTCTTAACCAAATTATATATTTTTTAAAAATATTTTATAGATAATTTATGGCATTGTTGAATATATACGAAAAACTCGGTAACACCCGATGCTCACCCCTCAAACCACATTACAACCCCCCCCCCCTTCATACTTACGTCATAAAAAAAATGACATTTTTTTAAAAATATATTTCAAATATATCGATTTTTATAGAAATTTGAATAATAAAAATTTTCAAAATGAAGTCGAGGACCGAAACTGGTCAGTTTAGATATCTAATTCCCGATCTTTAATCCGCCGAGTCACAGCTTAGACCTTTGTTAGAAAACGGCTAACTCAATATTTTCGCCAGAAAAATATTTCCTGTGCCTCGAGATTTCTCTAACAGATGGTTCTAGACCTTTTTTTCCTTCTACGAACAAAATCTTCGAGCTTGGCTAAATAATTTTTATGGATCAAATATTGAGTTAGCCGTTTTTTTTTAAAAAATCATCTCAAAAAGACCCATTTAACAACACCACTCAGAGCCATGGGCATTCAATTTTACTTAAAATCTGAACCTGCCCTGTCCCAAAATTTTTATTTGAAACCTGATGGCCCCAGCCCAAAATTTCAATTAAAAAGATATTAATTTAAGCTTAATTTTTTTTCGTGGAGTAATTAATCACTAATTGCTTAGCCCTTAATCACGAGAGAAATTCGAATCGTTATTTTTATTTCGATGAACAAAAAGAAGACCTCCATTTTTTTTATAATATTTTATTTATTTATTTAGAATTTTAAGGGAAATTTGTGACGGACACCTGTAACGTCCTCAATAACATACAATATTACCTAGACTGACGATGCGTTCATTGAAAGTGTACACCAATGAAAAACAGCTGGGGAGGCCAATTTGATTACACATATCATTATTAAAAATTTTAAACGAGAGGGCCAATTCATTCCTATTTCCGACTCAAACATTTGTTAAAGAATTGCCCGATCATCGAGATGATAGCAAGTTATCAATTTAATAGTAGTCTCAAGAGACCATAAAATAATTACTATATGGGTTACCAAAATGGTGGGTCCAGCTGATTTGCATCAACGACGCTTTCGAATACATTATTATGAATGCATCCTTAGTCTAGGTTATTATATGTCATTGATATTAACGAATATTTTTTGAATAAAGAAAAAAAATATATTTTAAAATGATAATTTTCTTATAAAATTTTATAATTTAATACTTAAATTTTTTCAATTTTCGGCCATATGTCATCGTGATAATTACTTTATAGCCTTACTTTCTTTCTAAATTACAAAGCTATAAATTGTAATAACAGTTGTTTTAAGTGACAGTTACAATTAAGTGTCAATTGGAAATTTTGTGTATGTTGCCTTATAACAGAATTTTCGATTTGGGGAGGGGGTGGGGGGTGGGGAAAGCACCTTATAACAAGTATCAACGTTTCTGCGACCATTTAAAAGATTATTTACCGAAATTCGAATACATACTCGTTAATTAATTTAAATTATACCATAAAAATTTACAAGAAGATACAGCAATTTGAACCAAAGATCTGCTTGACCCCCCCCCCCTCCCCTACCCCACTTCAAATCCCAAAGTAAGCTTAATATTTGAATTATACTAACTTACCCGGGGTGTGTTTTAGCCCCCACCTTTCTTTGACTTGTCATTTATTTCCACTCAATTTAGAATATAAACGGGACAAAGTATTTAGCCGGAAGGAACTAATTCGATTATTTCGTAAATCATCTTCCTCATAACCATATTAAAAACACATTGTTGTGGTAAGGAAAAAGTAATAAAATAGTTTCGGGCTTATTATGTTCTATTCTTACCGTTATAGCTATCACATTATAACGGTAATGAATGGGATATCCCCCCCCCTCCTCACAAATTATTCGTTCGTCTTAATAATTTCGCATGAACTTCGAATATTCTAAATCGATATTCAGGAATGTTGTTCGAATAAATAGGGTATGCGATTCGTTGAATCGGATCAAGAGAAAGCGAAATATACTTCTCCGGACTTCAACTATTCTTGTTAATCATTTTCTCCCCTCCCCATCATACCCCGATGATGGGATAACTCCTAACTTCCGGTTTTAAATCCAATCCAATCTCCTCTTCGATTTGTTTGTTTTTAAGCGATTTAAAGTTATTACCATGCATTACTTCGTTGCGAATTCGCGCAAGTGAATACAGGGTAATAGTGCGCACAAATTGGGCATTTCAATCGCTGCGTTGCAAGCGCAAATAATGCATTTCAAATGGCCTCATGCAAATTGGTAAATTTACCGTTTGGCGTTAGCAACCATTTAAAAAACGGAAATAGGTTTGCTTTTTCATTACTATTTTTTAATTCTTCGCTTTGTTAATATATAATAAAATGTAATATAAAATAACTTATAATCCTAAAAAAATGGAATATTTAGAAAATTAAAGAAAAATAAGAAGGCAGACGATAAATATAATTTTCAAAGAAAAAATCATTTTTATTTTAGAATTTATTTAAAATTTTGAATCGACGGATATTAATAAAAAAAGGCAACCTGATTTTAAACAAGGGACGCGTTACGTTTTTTAGTAAAAAAATTACGGCAAAGAGTAAACGCTTAATTTGTGTGCACTATAATACCTACGTCCGAAGCTTTTTTGTTTAACTTTGGCCTTTCGTTAGCTTTAATGAATGACAATACCTAGATTGTAGATGCATTCATAATAATGCATTTGAAAACGTCGTTGAATGCAAATCAGCTGGACCCGACATTTTGGTAACCCATATAGTAATTATTCTCACGTTAAAAAACTACCAAGAAATTGATAACAAATGATCGAGCAATTCTTTAATGAAGTTTGCGTCAAGACATAGGAATAAATTGGCCTCTCGTCTAAAATTTTTATTAGTGATATGGATAATCAAAATGCCGTCCCCAGCTGTTTTTCGTTGATGTGCACTTTTAAATAATTCATCGTCAGTCTAGATATTATATATGCCATTGGCTTTAATTTTTTTTTTTTTTACATGCAACCATCCTAAATTGTTTGTTGGACAATTCCATTAAAAAATAGATTAGAACTATGAACCATTAAATATATGTCTACTACATCATTTTATATGGTTATTGATTATGCCGATGTTAAAAATCGCTTTTAATGATTCTCTGGTAGGTGAGGGAAGCTTGTATGATATCGAGAACTTTCTGCACATTCCTGGTGGACGGGCACGATCAGCTGAGGATGAACCAATGGTTGGACGATCTCGAGGTATTCTTTAAACGTCCGAGACCGAGCCAAAAGAAAGTCGTGGCTCCCAAGACTCGCGAAATAGACGTTCACGTGCCGCTACACTTGGAACCGGACGACACGCGCGCGACGCGCATCAACCATTTTAGGTTAAAAAAAATACCCCTGATTTTTTTTCAATTCAACCAATCATAGGTTTAGCCCTTATTTATTTTAATAATTATTGACATGTCTTTCATTTCTTTTAATATGAATTTTGCCGGATCACCCTATGTTGTCAAGTCATTATGATTTTTTAAACTTTTTTTAGAGAAATCATTAATTGATTAAAATTTTTTTTTTGTGGGGGGGGGGGGTCATTATTAATAAATTATTGTCATTATTCGAAAAAAAGTAAAAAAAATAAATTAGTTTTTTAAATTATTATTTAAATTTCATTTGAATAAATTATTTAATATTGGTTCACATGAGTTCGAAACGACCTATTTAATGGTTTAATGTTAATCCTTTGTTTAATTAAACTGCCCGAACGGGTTAAGGGCCGGGCTTTTTAAAAAAAAAATCGGGGTAGGATTGGGTCGAATATATTGCAATTTACGAAATTTCCAAAATAATCCGTTATAAATTTAATAAATAATTGTAAATTTAATTGTATTTATTTTTCCCCCACTCTTATATATTTTTCCTTTTTCGAATATAATCATTCAAAAAAGATGGCGCTTTATTATCTAGTTTTTAAGAGTACTTAAATCATCGCACAATTAGCATAAAAATTAGGATTATATAAAAAAAATAAATTAAAAAACATTTATTTTAGAGCTACCGCTCTTCGCGCATACTCACTCTTACTTACGCAGGCATCACAACAGGCACTCGCGGCCAGATTCCAAAAGTAATCTTGATTTCTATTAACATCCCTCAAAAATTGGAATATGCTAATTTTTTTATTTCGCTAGCTTGTTCTATCGTATTAGAAAATAGCAAATAAACCCTATAATATAAAATGAATAATTTTATGAAGTATTTTCTTCTGGTTTTAGAATTTGGCAAAACGTGTTTTTAAAAAAAATAATAATAATAAAAACTTAAGGTATTTCACCCAGACTGCCGATGCATTTATAAGTGTACGTCAATGAAAACAGCTGGGGACGTCATTTTGATTACCCATATCGTTATTAAATATTTTAAACGAGAGGCAAATTTATTCCTATGTCTGCTGACGCAAACTTAATTAAAAGAAATGCCAGATCATCGAGATAACAAGGACGCGAGTTATAGTAGTTCATGAATTATGGGTTACCAAAATGGCGAATCCAGCTGATTTGCATTCAACGATGCCTAAACTCATTATTATGAATGCCATCAGATTAGATATTATTGTATGTCATTTGGGTAATGCATTAAATAATTATAGCTTTATAATTTTTTTGATCTCTAAATAACAACCGCTCAATTTTACCTACATTATTGGTCAAGGCATGATTTGAGGACCTCTAGTCAATAAATGTGATTTTTAAATTAGATATTTTTCGGAGACTAATTTTCTTGGGGGTTTTCTTCTAGGCAGCACCACCAATAAGATTTTATCATCGACTTTTTTTAAAATTATTTTATTAAAAAATTTTTTTTAACTTATATGCTCCTATTCTTTATTTTTTTTTGAGTATTCAAATTTTATTTTATTCTAAGACTCGTTCCATACCTAATAGTGAATTTGTTGGAAGATGCCACTTGTCCAGTTGAACTGCGTATATCCGCTGCCGAATGCTTGGCCGTCTCCTTCGAAATCCTTCCGCCTTCCTCTTCCGCATTGACACCTGAACAAGGTTCACATTATTTGATTTATGATTGGTTAAAAAATTAAAATTTTTTTTTTATTATCTATAGAACAATACGGAGTCTGGATAGATAGAGCCATCACGATTATCCGAAGTCTTCTCGCCGAAAATAATAAATCGACTTCGAAAAAGGATCAGAGAGTAGCTCGCGCCCTGTTTAGACGCGTGCTCGGTACTCTAGAAATGTCCATTACGGACCTCGATCATCGAGAAGCGGATGCCAATCAAGATAACCCGGATTTCGATCAGGATGTCAATCAATTTCTCTTAGACGAAGCCCTATTTAAGACAGAGGTATGTATTCATTACCAAGAAATCTATATTTATATTTTTTTGTTTTGTAAATTTATCACCCGCCTAGTGGATAATTATAAAGACTAAATATATTTTAATTTTATTTGGGGGGGGGGGGGAGGTTAAATTTATTTCTTGAAAGAACCTAATCGTGTTTGGAGATCATAATGGTGCCATTTAATGGGTGGATTGTATTAATATTAGCAAAGATCACCAGTCGGCATACGAGGGTTCAGATAAGAAATACTATTGATAGTTTGGTGTATAAATGGTAAAATCAAGTTTTTTTATATAAAATGATATAGCCGCAATTGTGAAATTTCAATTATCAAGTATACATGTATATATCGTATGAAGAACGTAGTTTAGTTTTGTATCGAATAAATAATGTATTAAACTTAATTGCTAATATATTAAAGAAAAGACAATTAGTTGATAATTGGTATTTTACACAACCCAACCAATATTCTCGATACTTTTTGACGAGTGAAATGGCTGGGATTTTGCCCGTTTTCTTCCTATTCAGCTTTATCCTGCAATTTTTTTTGTTTGTAGAAGTTATTGATTCTCGAATATTTCTCTCCTAACCAGAGATTTGAAATCAGTTACAAAAGAAGAGTCCCCACTTGTTTTTTTTTTGAAAAATAAGATCTTGTGTCAGCTCTTAGATTTGATCCCATTTTCTACGGTATCCAGTTTCTAAGTTTTTTAAGACTTTAAACACTTTATTTTGTTTTAAAATTCAGTTTTTTTTCTAAGTTACTATGTTACCATATGGGTGCGACGACTCTCATTTAAAATTTTTATATAAACGTAAAACGCGAAAAGGTAGTGAGACTGGGTCCGAGTCAGCGTGTCGGGGAGAGCTTGGTGATCCAGACATGGGCGGATAGCGTTCGGTATCAAGCTATGTGTCTCCTCTTCGGTCATGGCGTCATCGCTCATCTCAGGGTTTTTTATTTATTTTTACGCTTTCACTTCTTTTTTTTAAAGCTTCCGTGCCTTTTAATTTTCCTAAAAATTCGTTTTATTTTCCGAAAAAAAATTTAAATCCCGAAACATTTGGGGATAAACAGGAGAATGAGTTTATGCGACATGCCTTCAATCTCGGTCCCGTGATCCCTATGGCGGAAATTGGTGTCAAACTGAGCCGAGAGGACAAGCACGCTAGAGAGGTAGAAATGGCCCACATGGACAAGGAGCGGACCCGTCACATGCGGAAGGCCCGAAGGTTCAAGGATATGGTTAGAGCTTCTACCTTGTTAGAGGAGTGAAAGGAGACCACTACTCATATCTCCGTTGACCACATAAGGTTTAAAATCTGGAATTAAAATATTTTTCCCTTGGACCCTTCTCGTTTTAAGACTAGCCCTCACGAAAAGGATATTCGTTTGCGAATCAGTTTATATTGCGATGATCAATTTTATTCATTGTAAGTTAGAGGTTTAGAAATTATTCCGAAAGTCAGGTTACAGTTAGAAAAAATTATTTATGCGGCATATAATTCACTTAAAATATTCGATTTCTATATAATTTCATTTACAGGCTAAGGTTCATGTATACTATATTTAGGCTTAATTTTAGTATCTTAACCCCAAATTTATAACATCATTTTTCACTTGGCTACACCTCGGTGAAATAATATTCAGGTCTAATTGGCGAGATATTAGACTTTTAGAAGGAAATTCAGTCTCTGCGAGATTTGGCTACTTGTATCCTTGCACACTTGTGGATTCTGGATATGATGCTTGGTTTCGTGGCTTTCTTTCTTTATATTTTTGATATCTAATTTTTCAAAGCACGAAAAATTACTTTTTTTTGCGAATATCCTATAATCATTAAATTATTGATTGATTAAAACTAACTCCAATTATATATAATAAATTTATCATTAAAAGCCTATATTTTTATTTCTAGACCACTTATTCCCGAAATAAAACTTAAAATCCTCATAAAATGGGCACCCTCGATTATTATAAAATTTTAGATAAACATTAACTATTACCATTCGATATGAGTATCAAAAAAATTAGAATTCAGACCAACCACAAAATCGATAAAAACTAGTAAATTAACCTTATATTATTAAAAACGTTACTACATGATTATTTATAATAAATTTTATATCCTCCAGGAGAACTATTTCTATGCCATATTTTCACTCATAAATATATGTTATTTTATATAATTAGAAAAATATGCGTTATTTATGATTAATTTTTATTTTATTGTTTCATATTATATATCAATATCTTTTTAATATGTTTACCTGGATCTGGGATAAAACACATGTTGCATTCACATACTGCTTTCCTAAAGAATGGTATATATGAATTAAAATACCAACGGATGGTAACTTAGATAATCTAATCTTTGGGTGTCGCGTGCAAACCTTCTTGTTGGGAAAGCCTGTATGTATTTCCTATCAGTGTTGATGAATTTGCGCGGGAGGAGGATTTAGTCCCTATCAGCAGGTTCTAGAACACAGCATTCAACAGCTGTGCGATGATCGGCTCATACCTGTCGGCAAAATGGATTTGTCTGTCATGGTTGAAGTATCTTCACCCATTATTACCGATTCGTATGGCGTTGGGCATGGAGTTGAAAATCTCATATGGCCAATTCTTCTTTTTATACCATAAATACAAAATTTACACTAATGGTGAAATTTAAAAAAAACATTATTGACCGATACAAATTGTATCTGGCTCATATTCTTATTACCAAATTTTTAAACACAAAAAGATTTGTTTACTAATATTGTCAATATCCAATAACACATCAAAAAATATTAATAATTTCAAAATTTACACTGTCTCAAAGTGGTGTGTCATTTAAAAAAACATTGATTGCTAAAAGCACCGATATCCAATAATACATAAAAAATATTGACTTTATCGTCCATATTTTGAGTAGGGTTAAATATTTGTATTTTGCTTTTGAATGTTGACACTTGTCATTCATTTTTTAAATAGTATACGAGATTTTATTTTTGTGAAGTCTAGTATTATCTGATGCGTCGTTTTTGTCATATTTTTTATAAAGAAATAATTATCAGCTTTGGCTTAAGAATGGTGAGCTCGTATTTTTTTGTTCTTTAATAGATCATTCTCAGAAAAATAACTAGAACATCTGTTTTTGATTTAAAAAAAATATAGAATTTGAATAATCATAATTCTTGTCAGCATTTCTATTCAGACAACTGTTTAGAATTTCTAAAAAGAAAGAATCAATTTTCGGGTTTCAGATTTATAAAAAATATATATATAATAGCAGTCTAAATAGTTTTATTTTAGAAATTTAACGAAATACTATATATAATAATAATAAGCTTATAATTTATTTTCCCATCTTTTTCGGGGAGAAAAAGGTTATATTCTCCATAAAAAAATCTCAGTGTTAAGATAATCTAAAAACTCATTCCCTCTTACCCTTCCTTTCTCAAAAGATAAGTTAAATCATTTTTTATTTCAAAACCTTTTTTGGGTTAGGATGATTCAACTGTCTTATAACATTACTTTTTATGATACATTACTTTTAGATATTGGAGAACTCGTATACTTTATATTGATGGAAAGAGAGGGGGGGAGGAAACACGTGATTTCGAATATTTGCGGAGAAAATTAGATGCAAAATATTGTTATACTCAATTAATATTCAATTACATATCACTGCTTTATAAATTATATGACGTAATATTTTATTTTTTTTTAAATGGACGATACATTGTAGAATATTCAAATTTTTTTTTTACATATATCTCATCCATGATCTTATTTATTTTAAAACGTGCTCAAATTGTCTAAGTCAAAAAAAACGTAATTTTTTTTATTTAAAAGTAGATATTTTTGTTTTACTTCCGGCAAAAAGAAAATGGAAGCAAAGAAGCAAGGGCTTAAAAATGCTATATACCTCTCTTTGTTTTTATTTTTTCGCGAATCGCATTATGCCGATCTTTATTTGAAATCTTATCTTACAAATTATTATTATTGTTGATGTATATTTAGCGATATATAAACTTGTTCGGAAAATAAGCGTCATCTACATTGCGAATATTTATCGTTATTTATAAATATCCTTGCGTTTATTTTTATTATTTTTTTAAAAAATCGTCTGCATATTTTATACGTGTCATATTTCTCTTTCTTTTTTTGGCGTTTATTTGTTTTTTGAACTGGAACAATTGACAAGTATGTTATAAATAATTCATAAAAAATTATATCATAAATTTACTTTCTCGTAATTTCTTTGGAAAATAAGCGTCATCTAGTTTAATTCGCGAATATTTAATCGTTATATTAAAAAATATCTGCGTTTTAATTTTTTTTAAAAAAAAATCGTCTGCATATTTTATACGTGTCATTTTTCTTCTCCTTTTTTTGGCATTGATCTATTAATTTTTTGAACTGGAACAATTAACAAGTAATTTTATAATATTACGTTATAAATAATTCATTAAAATGGAACTTTAATTTTTTTAAAAATTATATCTTAAACTTACCTTCTGCATAATTTAATATATCATGCATTATTTATAATATTATCGTATTAAATAGTACAATTTGATAGCTAATTTGATAATTTAATTTTTATCTAAATTTTTGGGGGTATTCATATTCATGTATTTACTGACAAAACTAAATGCAAAAATTTATATTATTATTATATTAGTAATTTTTAATAAACTAGTATTACAAAGTTTGCCCTTTATTTTCGAACAGAAACTCGTATTACGAAGTGCCACATAATACTTTGTCAACATTTTGTTTAAAATATATTTTGTTCCCATTCAATTCCAACATAGAAAGAAAAAAATGGCATCACCCATATTTCTACCATTCTTTTCTAAACGAATTCCCATTTAAAACGAGCATATAAAAATATACATTTTTTTATACTTTAAAACTTTTAGTTTATTCAATAAAAATCAGCTTGATATCTATAAAATTGTTTAAAAAAATTTATAAATAAATTTATTTTCTTAAAATCAGGGCTATGAACTCTCATTGAAAAATGGTTAAGGGTTGGGTTCTCTGATCCACATTCAGGTTCAGGGTTCGTGATCCAGAAAAATAGGAGACTCATAAAATTTAGTAAAAAATATAACAGAAACATCAGTTTTTTATATTATTTTACTAAATTTAGCACTTACGATTAAAATAATTTATGATTAGAATTGAAGTAAATTATCAGGATATCTTGCAAAATCAAGATTTTAAAATTGAAATATCGATTTTTTTTTATGCCAGTACATCACAACTTGCCATTATTTAATAAAGCTATTTTACCTTGTGATCATGTTCTCTTCTTTGGTCTTACTTGAATATATCCCTACAAACAAAAATAAATATTCCCAAAAATATATTATATTATCACAGTATCTATCTATTATTTAAAAATATGATGATAGAATTTTACAATATAATTTGCATGTTTATAATATATTAAATTTTAATATTTTTAATTATATAAAGTTATTGAACTCCTGAACCCTAAATTTTTAAAATGAGGGTTCGCGTTCTGGTTTTGCAGCCCTGCTTAAGATAATTTTGTGCATCGATGGTAATTGAATTGCATATAAATATATTATTTTTGAAATTAAAGAAAGTAAAAAAAAAATAACCCATATATTCTTATTTTTTTACGAGGATAATTTTGCTTTATTAAGATTAAGAAAGTAAAATGAAATCAAACTTTTAATAAAAAAAAGTTTAAAAGAATGACATTTAAGTAAATCTCCATATTCAAAAAAAAATACATCAAACAAATTCCTTTTACTAAAAAGCAGAGATTGATTAGAACCCCAACCCTTTAAAAAATATATACAGTGTTGAAAGAATTGATTTTTTTTGTTAAATCCATCTTTATTGGAATCATTTTTATTATTATTTATGTAAAAATTTTACCGCCACATTATTTAAATAGATAATATATATAATTTAGGCATATCTAATTGTTGTTTTTGGAAATTTTTTAAACACCGTTTAATTATTTAACAAAATAAAATGTAATTAATTAAATTAAAACTATGATAGTGACTATATAAAAATAGGTTAATCTAGAAAATGAAAGAAGAAATTTAGTATAGAATATAAGGAAGTAGGAGTAAGTCTAGGAAAACTCATTGGAAAGAAGTCTGCTATAACTTGTAATTAAGCTTAAGCTATGGCCAATCTGTCTAAGGATGAAGCTTTCTCGACGATTGCCAAAGAACTTGCAGATGTGAGATCCTAAATCTATGTAAAAAAGGTAAGACAAGTTTACCAAAAAAAGTGGTAAGGTAATGGATAAAATTAGAATGGAAAAGACTGAAGAAAGGAACAAAATTACAGGGGTAACATAGTTTATTAAATGCAAGTTGCAATACATTGTCAAAGATAGGCATCTAAAATATCTATATCTTAATTTTAAGTGAAGAGAAATCTCCCAAAATAAAACTTCTCATATTGTATATATATTTGCTTTATATTTTTCTCTGGATCTACAGTTATCTGCTAGAAGTTCCCGTAATTATACCATCCAACCTCGTTTATAAAAAATATCTTCAAACCTGCAGTAAATATAATTTAGAAGAGAGCAAAAATATTCTGAAGATTTATTAAAACCTATCAATGATTAAGCTCCTAGCAAACTCATTTTTGTTGGGTTCAACTTTTTCCCTTTTTTTTATACACATGATAAATAGCCCTTATCTGATTAAGTTTAAAATCACAAACATTTTTCGTTTTTGCGGAATATTTTTATATGTTTCAATTAATCCTATTTTGAAGATAAAAATAGATGATTTATTAAAAGTTTTTTTTAAAAAGATTAAAATAATTTCAAAAAATGTTATTGATTTATAAATTTTATTAACTTAATAATTAACCAAAAAAAAAGATGCTTTTAAAATAAAATTTTTTGTTTTTTTTTTGAAAATTGAATGGAAAAATTAAAGTGAAAAGAAGTAAATTGTCGCAAGAAAGGAAATCTTTATGAAATTTATTGTCATTTCATTTTAAATATTTATGAAATTTATTGTCATTTTCTACAAGAGATTTTAATAATATTTATCCAAAATTTTTTGAATAAGTGTCTTTTTATTTTAAAAGGAAAAAATATTTATGTCATAAATAAGATTTTAAATTTTTTTTTTTTGACATTTAAAATTTGCAAAATGTTGAAATTTATTATTTACTTAAAAAAAAATAAGGAAATTAAGTTTTACGAAAAAAAATTTCGAAATTAATTTAGTTTCTGAGTTGCGCGAAATTTGTAAAATGTCAATCTTCCTTTGCCAAAAAAGCTTGACAGTTTAGGGAGAGAATTTCTTCCTCACAAATAGTTTAATGCAAAAGGTTAAAATAATTTACGATCTCCATGTGGTTATCAATCATGGATGATTTCGCCTTATTAATAACTTTATAGAGATTCATATTACAGATTTGCATCTTGACCCGGTTGTGATCTTTGGGCAATTTTTGTGTATAAGGCAAAATATTATCCATTTAGAAATTTTTAATAATTTTATCATCGAGAGTTTAAGTTTAAACTATAAATTCACGAAAAGGCGTGAATAAAAAAAAGAAGTTTAGTAATACTTTTTAGCGATTTACGAACCCCAATTTATCCCATTCACGATCATTTTCTGATTCACATCTCTTAATTTTAATGAATACATTTCTGTTTTAAAACTGAGTTATTTTTGTGTTGTATTTATGTTTTCAATATTAAATAATGTGATATAAAAGGCTAAATACGATTCTTTCAATAAGATGCACCTAAAAGTAGAGGACATGCATAGAAGCCAACGATAGGTACCATTTTTTTTATTTATTAATTCCACGGTGCTCAGAATTTTAACCTTTCTAGATGTTGAAATGAAGAGGATTGTTCATTAAGTCTATCGATGTGATTTATGAATCTTTTGTTGACTTAATTATGTCACGTAGGACAGGTACGGCTAATTGGAGTTTTTTATTAAATAAAAATAACTGCAGATTGGAACTTATAATATCTCAGGCAGTTTATATTCTGAGCTATAATGATGACTAACCTACGTATTCTGTAAAGTATTTGAAGTTGCTATTCTTCTATAGAACAAGGGATCGTATTCCTAATACTCATCTGTATAAGAAACTGGAAAGGAATCTCTGATAGCAGAATAGGTGTAAAGGTAATCGACACAATTCTTTATTAGATGTGAATTCTAAACATGTTTGTTTAGATGAACTTGGTTGGATAGATCTTCTAGGTATATTATGCGAATTCCAAAAGAAATTTTCATAATTTGTTGGGACTTTAGTTTAGATGAACTTGGTTGGATAGCTCTTCTAGGTATATTATGCGAATTCCAAAAGAAATTTTCAGAATTTGTTGAGACCTTAGGTTAAACTATAGAAATGTAGAAATGCTCAGTAAATCCGGAGGACTTACCGAGTTCTTCAAATTTGCAGAAAAGGATGGCTCGCATCCATAAATTAGTGAAAAGGTAAATTTGGGACTATTTTGATGTCTATTAAGTGATGGGACCAGAATAAAAAGGATGCTGGAAAGAGTATATTACTAAAACCCTATATAATATTCCATAGATTGCATACAATTTATCTATATTACTTTAGAAAGCATTCTGTTCTTTTGATTTATAAACTTCCCCTTATAAAATAATCATCTGGAAGTTCTCTTCATTTTATTTCGCGTTGCAGAATCATCTCAGTTTAATCTTCAACATTTATATAACTTTTATACCCTAAAAGTTCATCCTTAAAAGAGATATATATATATATAGATAGATAAAAATTGAGTGGGAAGTTTTAACACTCTCTAATTTTGAGGCCTTACAGACGCGCTACCCCAGTGTATTGAAGTTTTATACAGTTGAAACTTTTAAATGCTAATCTTGCAGGGAAAAACTTGATATTTTTTGCAGTTATCCCCGGGTTACGAAATTTTAAATTAGTAAGCTGAGTTAGGAATTACGAATAAATAAGTGAATTTTATTCTGTTTCTATTCTTATAAAAAATCTTTTTTCTTTCTTTCTCTTTCTATCAATTTAGTTATTCATTAATAATTTGCAATTGCCTCACCATCAAATCCCCATAATAAGTCCGTTGTCAAGTGCGAGATGATGCATGAATTAAAGTTCATATTTCTCTTCAATTACTAATGACTCACTATAGTTGGGCGAAGTGTCTTCTAATTCGGCTCAATCTTCAGAAGCCTGTCGGAGAAAATCCGTTAATATTAAGGCGTTTTCATTTGTATCAGTTTCTTCCAAAATTTTAGCTGCTATCTTTTTTAAAGAAAAGCTACTAGGCCAAAGTGATAGTTTTCGACTAAACGTTGGCCTAAACGGCTAAACATATAATATTTACCCAACTATACTAATGACCTATTATTCAAAAAAAAAATGGCTTGGACAAACCATTTTATAATTTATTTTTTTTTGAGAAGGAGATTGCCAATAAATTTATATAAAAAATAGGCCATTCATGTAATGTGTTTGAATTTCATTATCATTATTGCTTTCCAAATATAAATGCATTTTTTTTAACTCATATTTCTAGCAAATAATATCTTTTATATTTTTAAAATAGATTAATTTTACTTTGATTTTTTAAAGTTAAATTAAATATCCTTGATTTAACAAATAACCGATATTATTTAACATTACGTAAATATGAATGGGAGGTTTAAGACCTTTGCATTTTCCCGATAATTCTCACTGTAAAGATATGATTTATTTTCAAAACGGCTAACTCAATATTTTAGCCAGAAAAATATTTCCCTAATGCTTCTAGATTTCGATAATATATGTCTAGACCTTTGTTCCTTCTATCAGCAAATTCTTCAGGGTAATATTTTTCTGGATGAAATATTGAGTTAGCCGTTTTAAAACAAGCTTTTTAACAACACTATTTCCAAGTGATATTTTCAAAATATATATATATATATTTTTTCGCATTTAGGAATATTACCTTTGACTGATTTCACATTTAAACGGCTTTAACTGAATATTTTGTTTACCTCACTTCATATGAATGTCCTCTATAACAATTTTATTATATTACTAAAAATAAAAGGTTAATGATGCTTACTACCTTAAGGTACTACCTATCTAATTTGAATTTTGTTATTTTTCATTTGGATAGGCAATACCAAATATATTTATAATATATATTTGAAAAATCCTAATTATTTGAAAGCCTCTATGGCCTAGTCGGTTAGAGCTTCGCTTACTGATCCCATGGTCACGGGTTCGAATCCCGATAATAATTATGTTTTTTTTCTTATTCTAACTTGGTGGTTCCATCCTTGGGGGGATGATATATAGGAGGCCGGACTCGATCACGTGATTCCATTATAATATATTAAATAATAAGTCTTATTACATTTTAATAAATTTTGGTCGGTATTTAGCAAATTATGTTGGTATTTAGAATATTTCCATACATTCACTTGGTAGTAAGCATCATTAACCAAAATAAAACACCTACAAAACAATAAAAAAAATTTTTTAATTACACTAATAATTTTATATAAATACTGAAAACATTATTTGGTTCTTTTGATAAAATATATAAAGTATTCACGGAGATTGCGTCTAGAAATTTATATGAACCCCTAGCCACAAAGCGAGTTCTTCGCGTTGAAATTTACCGTCCCTATTTTTGTCGCAAGCTTTTAGCATGATTTTTCTAAATTTTTCTAGCTCCTTAGCCTTTTCCGTGGAATCAATATTTATGGTTTGTAATACGTCTCGAATAAACGCCACAACTTCGTTTCCCGCCAGGACGCCGTCGCCATTTTTATCGTAATGATGAAATATCGCGCAAAAGTCGCGGTAACTTAAATGGTAATCCTCCTTGAATTTCAGCATGAAATTCTCCTCCGGCGAAATGATCCTCGACACTTCCTTGAAACTCAATATCCCGTCTCCATTTTTATCGTACAACGTGACTAACGATTTCGCGTATTCTTCCAGCTTATCGTCACTCAAAGTTTTGTCCTGCGTCGTCTGGTAGAGGTAGTTTATGAAATTTTTTACATCGTTCACGGGAATAAAATCTTTATTACCGCCTGTAAATGCTGACCACGCCTTTATAAAATCGTACCCGTTCATTAAAGGCATATCGTACCTGACTAACGCCAAAAAACCTTCTTCCGGTTCCAATATTTGAGCCAATTCTCCGATTTCCAACTTTCCGTCTTTATTGATGTCGAATTCTTTGAGAAATTCTTGCAGTAATTTCCTCTTTTCCCGTTCGGTCAGATTCCGGCGGATCAGAGCGCGGTTTACGAGGTCGTTTAGCAAATTTCTCAATTCGACACCCTCGATGAATCCATTTCTGTCCACGTCGTAATGGTTCCAGCAATCGGCGAATTCCGTCGACGTTAAACCGGCAAAAATGACCCTCAGCCTTTTTAGCGTATTTCGGGGTATCTTCGACAATCCAAATATATATTTTTTCATTTTATTTTAATTTTTTTGAAAATTTAAAAATAAATAAATGAAATAAATTATTAATATCAAGGTACAAATTCGGGTAAGTTGTGTATCGATCCTATTTTCCTTATTAATGAACATTTTATGAATAAAAATTAAATACGTTCTTTATTGACAATTCCAAAATTGGCACATGCAAAATATAGGATCTCTATAAAAAAAAAATACAAAAGGTTTCTTCAAGTATATACAAAAACAATATACGAAAATTTAATCAAAATAAAACGTTAACCGTAACACTCCTTATTATAATTAAGCAATATTATTGAATATTTTTGAATATTATACGATTATACGTATTTATACAATTATGTTTCATCCATGAAAAAAAAAATTAATATGGGCCGGGCCGGTTAACCTGAGCTAAATTACTCGGGAAAAAGGATCGAGCCGTTAATATTTCCACAAATGGACGGGTTTGATTTATAAGTTCTGTGGCTGCGCTATAACCTATGGATTATATTATAAATTAATGTCGTTGTTGTACCCAAGGTTCATTGAAATATTATTGACTAAAGCACAAAATTTGACTATTATATAAGGAAGAAGAAACGACTGAAGAACCAATTATTATTTATTAAGATGCGCTTAGAGTTTCCCAAAGTCGTTAAAATATTTAGATAACTGCTCTACATATAAATACAGCGCGTATTCAAGGCAAGAACCTTTAGCCATTTCTTCTAATTATAAGTTAACAAAGATGATAGTTCTGAATAATATTTAATACTCCCACCGATTTATCTCTAGGCTCGAAGTATCCGTAGAAAAAAATGGACTTCTCATATGAATACATAGGTAATGGTAATAATGGGTATAGTAATTTTAGTTATTTTAGATTTTTTTAAGAGTTCAGTGAGATCGAGGATCTGATAGTTTAGCACAATCTAAATTATTATCCATCGCACCAATCTAATCCTGGAAACTTATCGAAACCCTATTTTATCTGGCAGATATTTTTAACTTGCCAGAATTCTAATCGTGCCATCGATGACCAAAATATACAGGCTTGCGTAGTATTTTTATAAATAAAATATTGAGCTTTAAAAATCGGCTTAAATCGAACCGTTTAAAAAACACTACCTACATGTACTCTCGTTGTGTTTATGAAATTATATTATGTGGTCTTACCCCTTCCTCCCTTTCTCAGATCTATTCCCTAGCAAACTTTATCGAGTCTATCTCCCTCTATTTACCTATTTAATAGTTGAATCACGTGGTTGGAATCAGAGACTGACATAAAAGATTAATCATTTTCTCTCATAGTTTCTCATCCACTCGCAATTACAAATGTTTTCCTTTTTTTTTCGCCAAATAAGAATACGATCAGTTTTTTCCATTTGTCTAACATCTTTTGACATTCTTATTACGAAAGCTTTGTTAAATATATACCTTCAGGTGTTTTGATATTTTCACTAGATTGTCAAACCGAACCCTTAACTTTTTAAAATATCTATTTTCTAGAAAAATAAGGGAAATAATGATAGCGTCATAATTTTAACAATCGACCCTTATAATTTTCATCAGTTTAACACGAAGAAATAATGGAACGATAAAATGACAAATATATTTTGATAACCGGATTGCATTGGTGGCTATCGCGGCAAAGGATTCGGATCTATAGGTAGAACATGGGACTAAAACAGCTCTCTCCACTCTTAGAAGAACTTAGAGTTACCCCTAACACTAAAGGGTGGGAGATATATCCTAATACTAGTGTTTTTCAAGGTAAGAGGAAACGCTTCTCTTGCTAAATGAAGAATATGAAAGAAATCATGTGGGTGAGTCGACAGGAAAGATCACGAATTAAGAAGAAGGAAGTGAGTTTTGAACACTAGAATGGTATTTCGATAGAAGGAGTGAAGATTTTAGGTCAATTGGGGAATTGGATAGTTAACTAGAATCCCTGATGGTTTTCTGAATGATAATATAAGGTGCCAAATTATTATTTCTAAATTTTTAAAGGAAAGGGATGAGGGTTTTAGATATTAAAATAATTATAAAAGTGAATAAAATCTCAAATCATTCAAAAGGTAGATATGCGAATAATGCCAGATGTGATAATGAACATAGGATCAGAATTTACCATGAGTGTCCTGGGGAGATTGCATGAAAAAAAATGACAGCTAACCAGGTGGGTTAGCGTTTAATTTATTCCTATTTTCGGCGTTTCTAATTCTGATAACGGAGTCGTTTTAGGTTGCCTGAGAATTGCAAATATTGATGGTAACAAAGTTCGAATTTGACTAAAATGAGTGAAGTGGATGGAATACTGAATAGTTGAGTTGATGATGCGCAATTATTTAGGAATAATGTCACAATGATGATGGAAAAATAAACGAGGACTGGGAGGAGAAAGATACCTGTAAGAAATTGAGAAATAAACGTCCGCCTATAAATTCGTTGGTCCAGTGTTTTTTATTATGGGTTGGAATGTAGGAATATTAAGTTGAGGGATGAGAAGGATATGAGGGTGACAGAAATGAGAATACTGAAATGGATATTAGGCCAATATAAAATGTACCGTATTATAGTGGCTGCTGATATAAAAAGGGAAGATGAGAGAAAATATGTTGAAGCGGCTAGAACATACGCAAAAAGGAACGAGATGAGAATTAATTTTTCCTAGGGGACAGGAGTTGAAAGGAGTGATCAGATGGGATTTTGGTGAAGAACGATGGAAGTTTTCTTTGTGTGCATTTTGGGGTGGAGAAGACATTATATTTGATGACTGTTTTATATTATTAATAGTTTATGATCTTAATTAGATATTTATATGAATAAATTGGACTTTTACAATTGGAAGTTTATAGTTTGGACTTTTACAATGGTTATATGTATATATATATATATATATATATACCTGCAAATGGAAGCGAAGAAAATTATGGGGAAAGAAGGAGTGATTTAATGATGGAGGATATGCAGATAGATGTTAATTCATAGAGGCGAATATGACAATGCTAGTAGATCTAGCTAATAAGCATTGGCGAATAGGTTTATTTGGTTCTCCGTGTTGCGCTTTCACTAGATCGGGTCAAGCTGACACGCCTTTGGTGCGCGTCCCATCATAGTGTTGTTAAATCGCTCGATTTGAGCCCTATTTTTGAAAGCGGCTACTCAATATTTTAGCCATAAATATATTGCTCAAGCCTCAAGATTTGTCTTAGAGATGTCCGAACCCGTATATGACCAAATTTTTTTTAAGACTCGCGTAATATTTTTCCGGATAACTATAGTGAGTTGCCCCTTTTTTTAAACTGTCTCAATTCGGGTCGTTCAAACAACACTAACCACCCCCCCCCCCCCCCCCCCATAAAACTCAAAGAAATTAATAACTTTAAATTAAAAAATAAAATATATATGCCCTCCCCCAAACAATTCCCAATAAATTAGTAAAATGCCTTTGATTTGCCACTCATTGCAAAAAAATATGACTTGTATTCTTAATTAGGCCATTGTTATACGAAGATAACGAATTGGGAGTACCACTTGTAAATTAATAATTCGGGAAGAAAATATTTCCTTTTTTTTTGTTTTGTTTGGTTATATAATCTATTTTAAAAGGAAGACATGATCGAAATCGGTTGAGGAGAATATCAATGAGATATCAGTTTTTTAAAAAAAAAAAAAAAAAAAATTAAATATAAAAAATATAAAATTTTTATAATTCCATCTTGTTTGTGAAAAAGTTTTTGGATATTTATATATATAATAATATATATATAAATATAAAAGTTTGATTTGGGAAGACACCAATTATTTTTTTTATAAAACAAATCATTTCCAAATATATGACGACTTTTTGATTTTTTTTGATGATATTAAAAAAAATGAGATAAAAAGAAGAAGAAAAAGTAATTGTTATTCCATAAATTTCGTTTATTTTATGATCACTTACTTTTCTATAATTTGAAACGCCATAGGCGGGGGGGGGGGTGATCTCTCAATAAAAATAGATGTATAATATTAATTACTATAATTAGATGGTGCGTATAAGTCGCCATATGATTATAATATAAACCAATATCCTGGTATCCCTCCCACTCATAAAATGCGAGTGCTTTGGTGATCAGGCTGATTGGGTCAAAATTCTCTTAGAAACTTTTTTTTTGAGTCGAAAAATATTTGGTTATATTCTTCGTGACAAAGTTTTATATTATTCTTATCTTTATATACTTTTATTTCGATATTTTATTATTAATCATTTTATTGGAAAAAAAAAACATTTATCGAGATTGGAGAAAGATTTTCAATTTTTTTTTCTTCTCATTTATCAAGTATTTTTGGTTTAAGGGGAAGGGGGGGGGGGTTCTGGAAGCGAAGAAGGAAAATGGGATTTGTCATTGCTCTCTTCAAAAACGAATTAGTTGTAGGGTAGCGACCAAAAAATCAGAAAGTACTCAGTTTTCCAGAAGGAAAGGGGTGACGGGGGTTTTCAAGTGTTTGCTTCCAAATTCTCTCAAGAACACGTTTTGAAAAACAAAATTAATTTCGGTTATTTTTCGGGTGAATATATATTAAGGCCCAAAATATTTCAGGTTTTTAATAAAAAAAAACTAAAAGTTTTGAATAAAAATTATTAACCCCTAACCCTACCAAAAATTGGCTGGTGTATCTTTGGATAATGCCGGATATTTTGCAACTTTTTTGGGGTGTATTAACTCAAATCCTATATTTCCTTGATATTATTTCTGTAAAAATAATATTGTATCAAGATACAAATGGCTAACAAAAAAATAACTTATGTATGGCAAGTGATTTAAGTTTGGACGATTTTTTTATACATATCGAAAATCCCATATGAAAGTCAGGAACTTGCAAAATCACCTTATAGACCGGCTCAAATATCAGCCAGTTTGCTGCGTCACTCAACTCAATCAACTTTTCATTCTAGAGTGGTATTTTCAGAAAAGCACAAAAATCATATCGATTTTTGTTTTTGTTTTACTGCTGTTTTATTTTTTAAATATAAAATTTGTCGAAATTCAGGTGTTTTACTTTTATAATGATTCAGTGTTTAGAAGTAGAAGTTATATGTCAATTAGCATCTTATAATTGGTCTTATACCACAACGCGATTATGCTATTATCATAAGTTTTATTCCATTGATTTTTTTTTATAAATAAGTTATAATATGTTGTTGTTACTTATTACATTGCAACTATCACATTTATATAGCGTGCTAAGGCAATTTGCAATTTAAGAAAAAAAATTATTTAATATTTTAAAAATAAATGGCCAGTTTTAATTTAATTTTATTAATATTGTTATTATTATTTCTCTTTAAAAAAAAATAGTTTGAGAAATTAAAATTTAATTAAAATCTAATTAAGAGAAAACTTAGACTATAACTACATTACTATATTATATTTATGCTAAATGTGATGTGATAATGATGCTACTAAAAAGAGAAAATTGATAAATAAATATTTAAATTTCATTTTTTTTATATATATTTAAATTTGAAAGGCAAAATAAAAAAAATGTTTTCTTTTTTTAAACTTTTTTAGTACATAGAGAGAGCGTATGCCTAAACTAACATCATTGTAAAAAAAAATAAATAAAGTAAAATCTGTTGAAACACGTTGGTGTTGAAAATAGTTCAATGAACAAGACTCTTATACCAAGTTTCAGGCGTAGACCATTAGATATAGGGAATGCCCTCCAGGAGCTCATAACTCCTGCAGACAATCAGACTTTCTCCGTTGAATATCAAATTTTTTTAAAACTTTACATAAGAATTCCTCGTCACCTTTCCGTCACCTGAAAAGTCATTCCTCAAAAATTGCTTATTTATCTAATTGATTTACACCCCATCTGGACTACCAATCGTTTGGAATAATATCAAAGTTATAACTTGTAGAACTAAGAGCTTAGAAATCTCTATCGGCCTTCAATTAGGATGAGACATCGCAACACCTATAATTTGTTTTTACTCTACCTCTCATCAATTGTCACCTGACACATTAACTCAATAATATATACTCAGGATACCAATATCTCATCATTTCCCAAACCATCCCGCCTAACCCTGAAAGCCAGGGTAGCCCCCCTCCCCGACGGGATGTTAATCATCCTTTGAAATTAAAAAATTGCCTCTTCGTGTAGATTTTTTTTGCCATATTCGTTTCCATTAATTCTATTTTTCTAAGAGCTGAAAATTCAAAAAATCAATTAAATGCCGTTGATTTGTTCTGTCTGATAAGTGTCTACCATCAGTGATTCATTTAAACCTCGAGTTCTAAAAATGATTCAAAAACAGTAAGGAAAAAAAATTATGCCGGCGTTCCAATTCCAAAAGAGTTATCATCCACGGCTAAGAATATCCATAGCAATTTGCCATTCCAACTGTATTCCATAATCCATGGATAATTGATGAAAAGATTGTTAATACCTTATTTTATATTTTAAAAAAATATCTATATAGGTTTTTTTTTGTCTTTACTTTTTAATTGTTTCCATTAAAATGTCGTTAATATCCTTTTTTTTAAACAGTATACATGTAATTTTTTAAATGCTTTAATTAATATATATTATACTCTTTTTTTAAAACATTAAAATGAAATTACCAAATAAAAGAAAAAAACGATAATAGGAAGAAGAAAAAAAATGTAAGATAGACTTAAATATAATATAGGCCGACATTTGGTTAATGATAGCCGGAAATGGAATCGGTGGGTCGTTTTGGGTATTTGTCCTAGGGCGAGAGCCCTTATTGGGATCTTCAGTTCTCTTTTTATAAGATAAGCTTTTCCTCCATGTTTAGGCGACATTGGTCAATGATAGCCGGAAATGGAATCGGTGGGTCGTTTTGGGTATTTGTACTAGAGGGCGAGAACTCTTATTGGGATCTAAGCTTTTCCATGTTTTTTTTGTAAAGCTAAGTATATCTCAATTCCAAATTCACAAATATATTCCCTCGAGTTTCACTAATTTCGTAACCCGGGGCTACCTTTAGCCCTATTTATATTATGTAATAGAAAAAAAAAATTTTCTTTCTTTTTGTTTTTATCCTATTTTTTCGACATTTTTGCAATCGTTCTAAATTTTATTTAATACATAAAAAAAAATATGTAAAATTTTATAAATTATGACATTTGTTTCATTGTTAGTTAAATAACTTTGTAATTATTTTTTTTTACATTATTATCATTATTATTATTTTATTTTATTTTATTTAATTTATTTTTTTTTATTAAGATTTTTCTGAATATTATTTTCTTTTATTTCTTTTTTTTTTCTGGTTTTTCCTTATTTTCCCCATTAAAAAATACAAATTTTTTTATTTTAAAAAAAATTATAAAAATAAGAATTTAATGGAAATTAATAATATAATATTAATATATAAGTAAAGAGATCACGGAATTTATTAATTTTATTATAATATTATTCTTAGATTAAAAAATTTTTTGATCCTTTAGATGAAGATGAATTCAGAATCTAAAAGATTTCGTATCAAAAGAGGAATTCATGGAATAACAAAAAAAAAATCCTTTTCTCATTTGTAGGTAAAAGAAAAATTCTTATCATATTTTGGATTGTGTGTGGGGGAGGGGGGGGGGGTGACACAATTATACTTTGACAATTTTGAACATTACGTTGAATTATTATTTTTTTTTTAATTTAAGTATTTTTGTGAAATATCTAATATTTTGAATAACAGGTTTAACTGAGAGGTAACAGATCTAAACTGAGCGATAGTTCGGCTTTTATCTCCACCATGTGGTAAATTACTTTTAAATACTGATACCACCTTCCTCGAAGCAGTAAACTTAGGCAAGAGAGTGTAGGGTAAGGTTTAGAGAGATATGAGAATCAGGGTTTAGCTGACAATTTTTTTTTTAAAATGTGAGTCTCCTTAATAAAATACACAGGCCTGCTCAAATATTATATGAAAAAAAAATGCATTAAATCAAACCCGGCCCGGTGGTGGTAGACGATAACGGTTCGGGCCTGGCCAGGCAGGCAACGAGTTTGCACACTGATATATACCACATAGTTATATTAGGTGAACTACACATTTTTCTTTCCAGTTTAAATGGTGGAGGGGGGATGCACCCTTGGATGTTTTATCTTGTTTATATGTTAGTCAGTCATATGTGATATTTTTTTTAGGAATTAATCGGAGTCGAGACTATTTCCGGTTTGTCCACGAAAGTATAAGGCGCCTATGGGTTAGAAACTAATAACATAATTACTACAATATTATCTGCAAATAAGATGGAGTATAAAAAAAGAAGATGTTATTAATCCAGAGAAAAGATTATTATTATTACTCTTTTTTTTAACATGGATCCATTATTATTATTTTTTTTTCTCTTCTAATTATTTAATTAATGATCCCATTCCAAGGAAGATTAAGCAGTGACATGTTGCACATGTTTTTTTTTCTATTTAAAAAAAAACAAAACTTTTCTTTTAAAATTAATAAAAATTAGATTTTTTTTTTAAAGCTAGATATGCTGACTTGATTAATCACGAGTGCCGAAACTGCCAATTTTTTTACTCTGAGTAAACGTATTTTTTTGTTGTTGTAAAATTTGTAAATTTTTATATAAACCGCCAGTGACCAATATAACAATAATTTAATATCAAATTATAAATGGATATATCTAGTGTTGTTAGACGGTTCGATTTTAGCCGATCTTTAGAAACGGTCAACTCAATATTTTAGCCAGAAAAGTATTGTCCTGAGCCACGAAATTTTGTTAAAAGATGTTCAAACCTTTGTGTATCTTATGAGCAAAATCTTTAGGCTTTTCTTAATAATTTCCCTAATAAAATACTGAGTTAGCCGTTTCTACGAATCTTAACAACACTAGAGATACATGTGTCATTAAAATATATTTTTTATAAAAAAAAAATTTTAATGGACTTATTTACCCTGTTTTGCATTTTTTTTTGTGTAAAGAGGTAATGAAGAACCGGGGTTCGATGATTTACTTCTTTTTTTTAAAAAAAATCGTCTTTTGGAAAGTCCTATATATATATATGTTAGCGTTCAATGCGTTTTTTTCCCGATAATGTGTTATTTTTTTAAATATTTCTATCATGAATACCTACCCTAACCCTACTAATTTCAGACAATTTTGCCTTAAACCTTTGAACTTCTATTAAAATTTATATTCGTTTTGCTACAGATTTTTTTTTCTATAGAAATTATAATAACATAAAGATAGATATTCTAAACATGCTGGAATACCCGCTCAGGTTTTAATTTATTTTGTAGTCTTATGTCGAAGCTATCCAATGGTATAATTAGTTTTAACCCTCTAAAAAAATATAAATGAAATTTTATCTCCAAAAAGAGCCAAAACACCCTGCCAGATAGATCCGATCTTCCCCTAGCATGGATTTAAAAAATGGAATTCTTTCTTTCTTTCTTTCTTTCTTTCTTTCTTTCTTTCTTTCTTTCTTTCTTTCTTTCTTTCTTTCTTTCTTTCTTTCTTTCTTTCTTTCTTTCTTTCTTTCTTTCTTTCTTTCTTTCTTTCTTTCTTTCTTTCTTTCTTTCTTTCTTTCTTTCTTTCTTTCTTTCTTTCTTTCTTTCTTTCTTTCTTTCTTTCTTTCTTTCTTTCTTTCTTTCTTTCTTTCTTTCTTTCTTTCTTTCTTTCTTTCTTTCTTTCTTTCTTTCTTTCTTTCTTTCTTTCTTTCTTTCTTTCTTTCTTTCTTTCTTTCTTTCTTTCTTTCTTTCTTTCTTTCTTTCTTTCTTTCTTTCTTTCTTTCTTTCTTTCTTTCTTTCTTTCTTTCTTTTCTTTCTTTTCTTTCTTTTCTTTCT
This sequence comes from Gordionus sp. m RMFG-2023, assembly GCF_954871325.1. Classification (NCBI taxonomy): domain Eukaryota; kingdom Metazoa; phylum Nematomorpha; class Gordioida; order Chordodea; family Parachordodidae; genus Gordionus; species Gordionus sp. m RMFG-2023. The sequence goes on from NC_088777.1 coordinate 53,281,124, forward strand.
TTTTTTAAATTTAACAAAAACGCGTCCAAAAATGGATTTAAAGTTGAAAAATAACGCATTGCCGGAAAAAAACACATTGACGCTTACATATATACACCTATATATATATATATCAAAAGATAGAGAAATTTACTAATATACGAGCTCCAACAATGGAGTTATTCAAACCACAGTCACCGGGCTTCCTGAACCATTAGATTTTCTGCATTATAACGGACAGAAATTTTTATATTTTTTATTAACAGTTCAAACAACCCCAGTTTCTCGTGCCCCCATAAACACTATTTTTCTTATTAACGAGGAAGAACCGTTTTTTTTTAATTTAAAAGGATAAACAAACGTGATAAAATTTTGTAGCATTTAACCTCGTATTAAAATTATCCAATCATTTTATAACTCGTAAATAATTTGAAATGCCTCTAATAGGTAAAATGTACAAATTTTTTATTATAGCCATATATTCAATTGCAAGATTATACATATTTTTTTGCAAAATATTTTTTTAAATTCTAAGGATTAGTATTCCAAATGGCTAAAAATCATGATTTTTAGACAATTAAAATATCACCGGAACCTCCGAGATTCTGCTCTATAGATGACAAATATGTCTGACCCTCTTTTGACCAATTCTCTTAGGGAATAGTTAATATATTTTTTTTGACTTAAAATCCCTAAATCAAGGTTTTCATTCAGCACTAAACTAAGGGTTGTGGCGAGGGAAAAGCGAGCGACATTATTTTTTCTAATTGTTCATCATGTCGGGTGACTGTCCGCGAATAACTGCTGTAGATGTTTTTCACGACTCTAAGAATTGCTCACTGCAATGCAATATATTTGGGAACATTCGGGATTTTCGCTTAATAATTTTCATGTTTTTTTCATCGTGTTTTTTTTAAAAAAAAATAAAAAACATCCATAATCATCAATTTTTATATATAATTATTTGCAAACTCTTGGTTATATTAAATATAATAGCAATCAACCATTCCTTCGCGAAAAAAATTGGAATTAACATATTTGCCAATAATGTCAGAGTTGAATGGTCATTTGATTGATTTAATTTTTTTTTTATTTTTTTGGAAAATTCACTGGAAGAATTGGTGGGATTAATAAAAATAAGCTTTTAAATATTAATCTAACGAAATATAATATATAATAGAAGAAAAAAAATATTAATAAAATTAAATATATCCAATAAAATTCGGGAAATACTGATAAGAAGTTCAAACAAATTTTTTTTTGATTAAATCTAATGCAATTTTTTCCTTTTTTTTTGATGATAATATTTCTATACTAGTTTTTATGATGCAAATGTCGTTGTTAGGGATTAAAAAACCTGATTCATAATATTGAGATATATTGGCTCCACCAAAAAAAACTTAATGTTAACTTCTTTTTTTTTAAAATATATTTTATTTTTGTGACTTTATTTACTTAACGACGCAGTCACATAATAATGGATTATTGGATTAATTCGTAATAAATAATTCACTCCTATTTGCATTTTTTTTAAATATATAAAAAGAAAAGAAAAGAAAGAAAAGAAAAGAAAAGAGAAAGAAAAGAAAAGAAAAGAAAGAGAAAGAAAGAAAGAAAGAAAGAAAGAAAGAAAGAAAGAAAGAAAGAAAGAAAGAAAGAAAGAAAGAAAGAAAGAAAGAAAGAAAGAAAGAAAGAAAGAAAGAAAAGAAAAGAAAAGAAAAGAAAAGAAAAGAAAAGAAACAGAAAAGAAAAGAAAGAAAAGAAAAGAGTAAAGAAAGAAAGAAAGAAAGAAAGAGGGAAGGAAGGAAATATACCATTTTTTAAATCCATGCTAGGAGAAGATCGGATCTATTCTGGCAGGGTGTTTTGGCTCTTTTTGAGATAAAATTTTAATTATATTTTTTTTCAGAGTCATTGGATAGCCTCAACATAAGACAGGTCTAAGTAAAAATGCTGTGCTTTTCACTATTTACCGGTGACCCTGGCACAACTTTAATCTGTCCTTTCCGAATATTCGAGACTAATTTATCTAGTCTGCCCCACATTACATATTTCCAATTCTTCTTTTGTTTGCCATTTTACCCCTCGCCGTTTAGCCCTGAGAGTAGTGAGTTAGCTTATAATAGCTGTACAAATCTTTCTAGATAAGTTAGAAACAATGGACCAAGTTTAAATCCGCAAGCCTAGTTATTGGGTAATATGGCCATATAAATTTCGTAAAAATAAAAAAAAATTCCTATAAAGAAAAGTTGTTTTGAAAAGGTACTGTTAAAAAAAATTGTTTTCATCAATATTTTTTCGAATAAGAAGCTCCCGTTACTTAGTAAACATATGGTAGATGATATGTATAGGAATACATCTTTTGACCATAATTGAAACAATTTGCCATAAAGATGAACCACCTGGCAGTTAGCCCCGCTCTCCGCTATGCAGCATCTTGGGAAGTCGTAAAATTTAATGGTAAATACCGCTTTAAAAACCCTGAGCATAGTATAACTTCCAATGGATCCCCAGAATTCCGAAAAATAATCAAAAATTTTCTTACTCTTATTCTGTGACTTTTTTAAATTTATCTCTTTTAAAAAATGTTAAAAAAAAAACTCCTTAAGGAATTTTATCATGATAAATATAATTTTCTAAAGGAAGTTTAGCTAGGAAGATTGGGAAATGTCGTGGGACAAGATATAATGGGAAATTGCCTATTTATCTAATTGATCTAATTAGCATTTTAAAAAAAATGATATTATAATTATGGTAATTTTTGTTAATATATATATTATTTTTTAGCTTCATTTCGGTTAAAATAATTTTGAATGTTTATTTTTTTTTGGGGGGGGGGGGATAATGTAGATATAACATCTCCAAATTTTTGACAAACCTCACAACGGCTAAGGGGGGGGGGATTATGAGAACAGTAACCGAAGACTATTATAGCGTTCCCGTTTATTTTCCTAAGTGAGGGAATAACTTTCTGCTAACTTCCCTCCTACGAATTTTTATTAGAAGTCTATAGATCTGTTTTTTTTGGCTGGAGTTTTTATATTATATTTCTTATCTATTAATTGTTTGTTTTTTTATATCTCATATGATAAATATTATTTATTCTTTCAATTTATAATGACATATTGTTATTGTATTCCATTCCATTTTTTTTTAGGAAGATAGGATATGGAAGGGGGGGGGGAGATAAGCTTCAGTGCAGCTGGAATCACTTGCTCTTAAAATTATGTTAAAACTTGCAAAATTTTTTCCACGAGGGAGAATTATAAAAATAAGTTCTCGTTTTGAATATGAATGAACAAAAACCGAAAAAATATAAATTCTTTTTAAGAGGTCAATTTACTTTTTAAAACCCCAATTTAAATTCATATTTTTTAAATATGAATTTTTAAAAGTTATCATTTTGCCGGGATAATTATTTTAAAATATTATAATAATAATAATAATATAATATAGTATATTTTATAATACATTATATTATGTACATATATTTAATATAAGTACGACATTACTGTAATCCCTTCATTAAGATATTTTTTAATTGATTTTCTTATTTATGTACGCGAATCGATAAAAAAAAATAAAAATATTTATCAATTTGCCATTTTAATTGATATAATTGAAGATATAAATTTATATTTGTTTTATATTATATTTATAAAAAAAAATTTATTTAAGTGGAAATTAGGTTAATTTTTTGGCACTTTCAAAATATCGCGTACGCTTAATTTCCATCAGAGACATGAGGATAATCCTTAAATCGATAATGGAGCGAACAATTTGCAAGATGCAGCCCAAATAAATTATTCGAAAAATAAAGAAAATTTTTACAAAATTTCCGGACGGTCCGAACCGTAAAATATTCGAATATAAATATCCGGGCTTGGGTTAATTTTTAACAAAAATCTCGGATATCAATATGACATAATCTCCCTATCCCGATTACTAAAATATAAACACCGCCCTCCATCCTCCACCCTCCCAGCTGACATTTCAACCTGTTACCAAATAATCTGACCTTTCTTATAACTCCCAACTCGACTTATAATATAAAATTCAGAAATCTCACAAACGGTACTTACATTATGTTTTTACGTGTGTCCGAAATTAAATTTAAACAACCGACATCAATGTTTTAATAAGTCTTCCCATTAACGCCGACGTCACTGATTTATAACGGCCCGGTCCGGATTTTTAAAAATAAAATTATTCAGCCCCACCCGGTTTTTGTATTTTTAGGCCCGACCGGGATTTATTTAATAGCTAATGAATAGCGATAAAATTCGTCACTGCCCGCGTGTACCCTGGCCGGGCCTGCAGGTTTTCCGTCGATAATAGATGAATGCCGATAAATAAAAAAAAATAGAAGGTCCAATCAATCAATAATTTCTTCGTTTCTTTAACGTATACATAAACTCTTAAATTTTTTTATATCTAAAACTTTTCATAATATATATATATATACATATATATAATGTATATCGTATAATCACATATCAATCATAATTAGTTTTTTTTAAACGATTAAATATTTCTTTTTTTCGAGAGAGTTATAAAAAATACGATTTAGGACATGAAACGAAAAAAAGTAATAAAAAACACAAATCGCCTTTTTGGTAGTTTTTTTTGTTTTTTTCTCTTCTTCCAAAAAAACAAACTGTGATCATGAATAAATCAAAATCAAATTTTTTTCCAAGTATGTTTGAGATAAAAAAAAAAATTATGGAATTTTGGAAAGAAAAAAATATGCCAGGGCAAAAATGAAAATAATAAGATTTTTTTAAAATTTATAAAATATTTATTTTAATCGATTTAAATTTTGATAAAATATTTCCGATCTTAAGTTTTATTTTTATAATAATAATTATATATATATATATAATCTTATTTGAATTGTGAAATAAAATTAAAATATAAATTACAGCTTTTTTTAAATTCAAAACGGGGTTTCTTTCTTTCTTTCTTTCTCATCAACTTGTTAAAATATTGTTATTAATTCTAACTTAAATAATTTATAACTGAATCAAATATAAAAAAGCAATTTGTAAAAAATGCAAGAATTGATTACGTTTTGTTATATTTTTTTTCCCATAACCACTTTTTTAAAAAAAAATATATATATGTATAATTAAATATGTTTATTTTTTTTTATTTGAATATTTTGAATTATCGTTATTACAATTATATAAGATTTTTACATTTGCACCATTATTTTTAAATTATTGTTGTATAATGGTGACATATTAAATTTGGGCAGAAGGGGAGATGTATAAGATATAAAGTGACCTACCCTACTATTTCAAAAATTTGGATATTAATTATATTTTTGAATATATATATATTATCGTGCAAAATATATCTTTTGTAATCTTATTGTTATTACAATGAGTATATTGATATAGTAATTAAAGTTCTGCAAAAGTCGGCCCGGCAGCCGGGTTCGGGCCTATTTTTTTAAAAAATAAAGCGGATTCGGGTTCGGTCGGGCCTAATATTTTTTTAAAAAATTCGGACTGGGTGGGTCGGGCTTTGAATTTTTTTAAAAAATATATCTATATCAATTTTTTTATGTCGAATTTTTAATGTAAAATAAAAAATAAAAAATATTTGCTTTTATTTATAGAAACTAGACGCGATCATAACTAATGTATCTTGTATATTTTGAGTAATCATAAAAAATTAATTTCTATATTTAAATAATTTCGGGCAGGGCAGGGCCGGTTATTTTAAATATTTTGGGTTCGGGTCGGATTTGAAAAATTAGGTCCGATGAGACTGCCTTTTCTCGCGCCTAGTTGGATTCAATCTTCTTAGTATTTTTTCTTTGCCACTTGAAGATTTATTTATTATTAATAATCAGGAGAATCTATCCAATTAAATAATCCGTCAAATAAGTGACGCGTGTCTATTGAGCAAACCAAATAAGTTGCTTTTGGGTTTCCAAGTTATCACGTGACTCGTAAAACGTATGGAATTAATAGAATTACTAAACCGATATTCCTAATTTAATTTGGGCTTAAAGACCCGATCAATTTACTCCTCATATTTTGTGCCACGAGGAATGTAAATATATTACCTTATCGTACATGCCATGCTTCGAATAGCGGTCACTCACATAAATCAAAATAACTTTTGTCTTTCTCGGAAGCATTGTAGTGCGCACAAATCGAATATTTCAATTTCAACGCTGCGTTTCGAAACGCAAATAATGCATTTTAAGTGCATTCGATTTGAGTACGTTTGCGTTTTGTATTTTAAATTATAGATATACGTTTTAAAACACTCCGTTGAAACGTTCAATTTGTAAGCACTATTAGCCACTTTTATTGATTATGTCGGAAATGTACTTCAAACATATGCATAAAACCTACTTCCTGATTTTTTATGAAATTTTGCGACGAAATTTTGAACTTAATATAAAGTAACATAAAATCTTCCGTAATCATTGCATTTATTTTATTCTTTGTTTTTTTTTCTTCTAGATGTAATATTTTTTTAAAAAAAATTTTTTATTTTACAAGTTTTGGGGGGTTCAGAGACCATTACTATATTTAAAAAAAAATATTTCAAACCCCATCACTTAGATTCGTTAATGAACAAAGAAAGAAAGAAAGAAAGAAAGAAAGAAAGAAAGAAAGAAAGAAAGCATTGAAAATTAAAATTAAGAATTCACATTCAATCTTATTTTAAAATACAAAAATAGAGGATAAAAAAAATAATATTTACATAACATAAACAGAAATGATGTATATTTCGAAGGTTAAATCATATGTTAGAGGCTTTTGTGTTATTTTTCCGGAATCGTTGTTATTTTTCCAACTTAAAATCATTTTTTGAGCGCCTTTTTCTAAAATTTAAAAAATATTAATTTTTGTTGGAAACGTATTTCAGCATGTTTAGAATGCCTGTCTTATGAATCGTAGATAAGTTTTACCTTTTAACATTTTTGAGTCATTCTATAATTTATTATGGAAAAACCTATATAAAAAACTAATATAAATCATATTAAGTTCAAAAAGAACATGGTCTAAATTATCCGAAATTCATAAGGGTAAGAGAAGAGAAGAGAAGAGAAGAGAAGTTATTCCAAACGTGATAGAGAATCCATTTCCGGTTAAAATCAAATTTTTTTAAAAAAATAAAACGCGCGCTCATAAAAAATGATTTAAAGTCTAAAAAATTTACCCACAAAACCGGGCCCGTACCCTGCCTCAACGCGCTTCGGGTCGGGTTCGGCCCTTTTTTAAAAAAAGGTTAGGGCTGGGGTTGGATCGGACCTTAGAAATTTTTTTTAAAATTATATTTTAAATTTATCAATCTTTATGTTGAATTTTTTTATGTAAAATAAAAAAATATTTGCTTTTATTTATAGTTAACTAGACGCCATATAACGTACATCGTATATTTTGAGTTATTTGTAAAAATTAATTTCTATATAATAAATTCGGGTCGGGCCGGGCCGGTAACTTTAAAAAAATAATTTCGGGTTCGGGTCGGGCCGGAAAAACTTTTATAAAAATATTTCGGGCCGGGTCGAGCTTAAAAAAATTAGGCCCGATGCAGATCGCTAATATATCCCATAATAGGATTACAAAATATTTTGTCGGGCTTTCTCAAGAAAAAAAAAAAACCTTTATATAATATAAAATTTTTAAAAAAAATAAAAATAATATAAGAAATTTTAATTAAAAAATTATTTTTTTTAAAAAATTTTATTTTTTCAATATATATATTTTATTTTATTTGAAATTAAATTCTAATCAAAAATCAATATAAATCCACACATTTTCAGGAATCAATAATCTTTCAAGATTGTACGTTTCCTATATTTAAGAATAAATAAAACTTGTATTATATATATACATATAATATATATGTAGTATAAGTCCGGGGTTATTTGGCAAGTGTTTTGCTCTCTTGCCATAAAATTTTATTTTTAATTTTTATAAAGATTAAAACTAATCGTATACTTTATATTATTCCGTATACACTCATAAGCAGGGATGCGAACCCGGCAAAATTTTTTCCCGGGTTCGGTTCGGGTTCGGTTCGGGTTCGGTTCATGGAAATATTTTTGAACCCGGGTTTAGTTCCGGGTTCAGCTCGGTTTTAAGAATTTTTGAATTGATAAAAAAATATCATAATTAAAAATCTAGACATAAATTTGGTATAAAAAATTAATTTTTTTATTTTATTTATAAGTAAAATGTAGTCAAAAATACAAAGCATAGTCATGTATAGATTTAAAAATTTTTATTAAGACGTATTTCTTTAAATTAACAATATCCAATATAATAATTTTTACTTTGACTTGATCACTTTCATTTTCATCTAATTAATAATCTTTGAGAATAAGTTAAAAAATTGATAATAAATAGCGTAAATGAATTTAATTGGTTTAAAATTTATTAACAATCCAATAGGAATTCTTTAAGAATAAATTTTTAAAAAAATTTAAAAATGGAGCAAATGAATTTAGTTGTTTAAAATTTATTAACACTTCACTTAATTGGAAATTTGAAAATTTTATGAAATGTCATGTAAATTATTAATATTTATAATTCAAAATTTTACAAATATCTTATATTAATTTAAACAAACCCGGTTGAACCCGGGTTCAAATAAAATTCCCGGGTTCGGTTCGGGTTTTTGAAATTTTATAAACGGGGGTTAGGTTTGGTTCGAACCCCTGCTCATAAGAAACTAGTAAGGTAATTAAAACTCAATCCCATGATCATATTTAATTACTTAGATCATGAGCCATTTTGCCAATTAAATTGCTAAAAAAAGGTTTAAATCATCTGATCATATTTCCTTTAGCCAAACCAGCTGCAAAGTTGGGGAGGGAAAGGGAGGGTGGATAGTGTGTTCATTAGATTACAAAATTTAAAAAAGAAACGGAAGTTTCCTAGATTTTATACTATGGCCGCTATTTTGGATTTAATTAAAAAGCCATACTTTTTACTATTTACCAATAACCCGGGGTAAGATGGCACGCCCTTCGGGGGAGGGTAAAATTTTCAAATAACATATCTTTAACAGATAAAAACTTTAATACATAATTAAAAAATTAGTCCACTATGATCTTCGGGCCTTCTAATTTCAGTTGAGATGATGGGATAGGGTGTAGCTTTGGTTAAATATTTGACTCAACCTTATTGTACGGGTTCTGTTGGGTCCGGGCTGGACAAATTCTACAAAATAACATAGCTGACACGTGACCGGACAAGAATAATTAACGGACCCAGGCAAAATTAATTTAACAATTTTCTTTCCTCTTTTTTTTGTCTAGTGGGATTATAGTCTTGACGTAAGCCGTAATCCAGTGAAAATATTACCCTCCCCCCCCCTCCAAAAAAAAGAAGAAACCCAAAGTTAATTTTGTGGGGTCATTGACCTGGAAAATTCTCGCTTCACATATCTTACCATTTTACCCCTCGCCGTTTAGCCCCATAGGGAGTTTCCCAACAACTATTCTGGATAAACCAGAAACCCCGAACTTCTTTTAAATGCGCAAGTTACCAACTAATAAATGATGTATTACATATGGTACAAAGAAATACATTTTTTTTGACCAAATTTGAAACAATTAGCTTTAAAGATTAAGAAAAAAAAATTATGGACCACCTAGCCCCGGTCTGTTTTCCACCCATAAAATGATAATTAAAGGGATCTCACTCACCTCTCCTTACTTTTTACATTTTAAAATAGTATTCGCCGCTTACCTTTTTAATAATAAATTTTTTTCCAACTTTTATAAAAATTATTTAATTTAAAAAAAAAATATTGATTTTAAAATAAAACAAATATTTTTGGATATTAAAATTAAAAAATTTTGGTTTTTTTTTTGAAATTGATTATTTTTGATATTTTTAGATATTTATTTTTATATCTATAATAAATATAAATATAAATATAATACAAATCAGGAAATGATATTTTTTTTTCTTCTAATTATTTATCAATTTAATTCCAAATTAAAAGCCCACTCTTTAAAAGGGGAAAAGGAAGTTAGAATTAATTAAAATCAGAATTGATTTTCCCATTTATCACACATTGTATTTTTATTTTTGAAAAATTTGGGAATTTTTTCCTTGTGGATATAGATTTATTAATAGGAAGAAACTTCCTTTGTCGTTATTTTATAAACTTTGAGAATATAAGTTTGTTTATATTTTAAAAAAAATAATTTCAAATTAGCTTAAGTTTTATTCAAGTTTAAGCCGAACAAATATTACTCAAAGGTCTCAAGAATTAGTAAAGTCTAATCTCTCTCTTCCTTTCATTTGGAGAAATATCTAGGGCTCAGGTAATGTTTTGGACACTTTTTTAAAAAATTAAATTGAGATTTTTTTTAGCAACTCTAATTTTAAGTCAGTTGTCTTCGAAATAGGATTCAAAAATGATTGTATTGTTCTTATTATTTTTTTTTCATGTTGATTAATTGGATTACATCAATAGAATTTAAAAAAAACAATAACACTTTGGGGAATGGGGATTTTAAATCTCTTCCCCCCCCCCATGCTCTTTATAAATTCGTAAACATTACTAAAATCATTTAGAAGCACTAAAGATATTTGCTAGGACAACCTCTACCTCCGAGAATCAGACTTTACAAACTTTGAGCTTATTTTGAGATAGCTTCTTTTTTTTTTGCTAAATAGGAAATGAATTGGAGATTGGGGTAAACCGGACCGAGGGCCCAAACCGGGGCTTAAAAAATTTATGATCGGACATGACGCAAAAGTTTTAAAAATGTTTTAAAAACCGTAGGAAAAATTTATGTTTGTTTTCATTCACAAAAAAAAATTATTAACCGTGCAGCTGATTCAAAAATATATTTCTCGGGCCGGGCCTGAAAATATTTTTTAAAAAATTGACAGGTGTCGGTCTTTAATAGAACTATTTGAGTGTAAACCATTTTCTGAGTCGGCTTATTTAATTGGTATCAAGGTTCTGCCTCGATTTTAGAAACATAACAAAATGACGTAACTCTCAACCAGCTGATCTATTAATTTTTATTTTTATTACGGCGTCTTTTAGTAAAATTATACATTCCCCAATCATATTTTCTGAACATCCTCATATTACAAAAATTGTATAAAGTTTTAATAAGGATATCTTATTACATCCTTTCTTTAATTACGAAAATGTCCATCAAATAAAACTGTCATAAAGAAATAAGGAAGTACACGAGAGGCTAGAATTCAAAAATTCGGTCCCACGAGAGTGACATATAGTAATTATCATTTAATAACGAGCTCTTTCTCTTTCTTTTTTTCGATGTCATATTCAATTAAATTCCAATGTTTCGTATACCATAATTGAAAATAAAATAATTATAATATAATATATTATGTGTTTCATTCATGGCAAGCAGAGGGGAACACTTTAATTAATTTAGATATTTGTGTTTAAATTCGTTATTAAATTTATGTAGAACTTACGGAAGATGTGATAGTCGTCCTGCAGAATTATAGTGGCTCCTAGAATTCTATTAAATTTATCCCTGGGTTGCTAAATAGCTCGATTTGAACCCGATCTTAAGGCTAACTCTATAATTTATCCAGATAAATGTCGCGCAAGTCCGAAGATATATTTTGCTGATAGGTGCCCGTAAAGGTTTGGACATCTCAGCGAAATCTCGAGACCCAGACAGAATTTTACTAAAATATTGAGTTACCCATTTACAACACGACCTCTACCAAACTCTGGCTGTAGCATTTTCTATAAAGTCATTCCATTTTAACGATTCTGTCCCTCCCAGCAGCCTAAAACGAACCACCTTTAATTTCTAACAGGAGTATAATTCTAGAAAATTATAGCATATACGATCATTAATTTTTCTAAAAGATAAAATATATACTGCACTATACGTATCTTGGCATATTTTTTAATCTATAAGCTACCGTCAAATGTGCTTAATTCCTGGGAATGCGTTATTTTTTCAACTTTAAAAAAGGGTCTGGTTTTGGGGTCCGGGTTCAGGGAACATATGTTTTATTCAATTGCACAATCACAATATCTTGTAAAATATTATCCTTGAGATTTCCACATAAATTGGACGATATATATTTCAAAGATGAACAATCCACCCTTCTTACACTTACCTAAAAATAGATAGTTACCTTTATTTAACATAAATTATTGCACTCGTGTGGCCGATACAGCCATGACGATTCTAGACAAGATTATATATATAATTCTGGATCTATTGAAAAATTTTATTCCCAGATTTTTAAACTATTCGTATCCTTATTTACTCTTTTAATTTCTGAGAACTTTTCTATTAAAGTTGTAACAGGCATTGTTTTGATCCTCCTTTCTATCTGGTGATAATTTGATTTTTTTTTCTCTATCTAAAAGTAAAATTTTAAGATCATCGATGTTGCTATCGTTGTCATTATCATCACTACAACCAGTTGGTATTATTGTCGTAGCCTTCAATATATCGTAAATAATGGAGTTTTGCTTATGCCATAAATCCTTAAGATGGTCTTTAGCCATTTGTTTTTTGCTCAATACTCAATAAAACTTGATATCGAGTATCTAAATATATAGAAGCGTATACACCACTATTGCAAATATTATTGCTTTCGAATTTTCATGTTTTCTAATATTTCGTATTTAAAAAAAAGGACTAGTTAATTTTTCTAAATCTAATCGGCATCTAATCCATATGCCATAAAAATCAGATAAACATAATCGTTCTGATTGTAATCTTAATTTTGCTATTTTTAGAGGAACTAATACACTAGTAAGGTCCTTTACTTGGCACCAATCATCTTCTCACTAAAATGACTTCACATGCTCCTATAATAAAATCATTACAGAAATCTTTCAAACTTAATAATCGTTTTTAGCAACATATAAATTGAGGACCAACGTGTTGTGCAATCTACTTTTGCCACTGACCTTTTCATTGATTATAATATTCTAACGATTCTGAGAAGTTCTTAAATATTTTGCAACATCCCCTGCTTTATCAATGATTGTTTTAAGGTGATCATTTTTTAGGTAATCATTAATATAGCCAATTGTAGAGTATGATGGGCTGCACATCTGATGCAATATATATTTAAGGGGATATCTATCAATAAATTTACACAATAAAATACTATTACCTACACTAGAAAATAATTTATGATATCAAATCTCTAAATAAAATGTAAGTCCAGGAGGAAAGTCGAAAGAAAAAGGCCAAAAAAAATAATAATTAAATGATTTCACGGAAAAAAAAGTTAAATAAATTTTTAAATTTTTTATACGACACCTCTTGAAGCAGAAGGAAGAAGGGGGGGGGGGTAAATAGAGATTTAGATCTTCCGCGAACAAATTTAAATTTCTTTTCGAATTAACAAAAATTAAATAAAAAATATATTATAAATAAAATATATATAAAAAAATTCAAAACAATATAAGATTTTTATTATTTTTTTCCATCGTTTTAAATATTCAAATCTTATCATATTAAACTAATTAAAATAGATTCCCTGATGGTAATTAGACCCCTTTTAAGATACGCATTTTAGGATAATACAATTATCTTTTGATGATAAAAATTTCATAAACGTCTCTCTAAGGAAGATGATTTTTTCCGAATGATCAAATTTCATCAGACAAGGATTCATCGGGAATAATATATTTAAAAAAAAAAAATATTTTTTTTCTTTTTAAATATTTTTGAAATATCTTTTTCTAGCCTTTATTTAATAAACATTAAAATTTAATTCAAATTTTTTCAAATTTTTTTCTCTTCGCGAGAGCTCTGGAAATACCAGTTGGGAATTTTATGAAATATTTTTGCCGACTTCCTCCTGGTCTAGGTTAATTTTACCCATTTTTAGCCTATTTTGGAGCGGTAAAAAAAGGGGGTGGGGGGGGGGGTTAACTAAAAATCTAATATTTAGGCTCGAAACTCTATCTCTTCAGCCCTCAGTGCCCCCTTTTTGTTTATTGATAATATAGCTTAACTTCGAAGAAGAAAAAAAAAGCATAGATAAATTAATTCGCGTCTCGAATGAATAGCGGATTTTTTTATTCGGCTCCTTACCTGCTGAGTAAATTTAGCCAGCTTGAATTATTCCAATCTTTAGCCATTGATTCCTTGATCAATCATATATAAGTTTAGCTCTTGGAAAAGGAAAAGAGTTTTCCATTAAGATGCTAAATAATCTTTGATCTATTTTTTTTAAAAAAATCATTATCATAAATAAACCAAAAAAATAAAGACTTATCGATTTAATATCCAACAAAAAATACAAAAAAATATACATTAACGCAATACGTTTTTTTTAAAAATCTTATTAATCGAATTAGGCATCATAGTAGATTAAAATCATTCCAAATTTCATTTTTAATTAGTATCATAGGTTTATTATAATATATTCCTTTTTAGGAAATAAGGTAATTTTTTTTAAGAAAATTATCTAGTTAAAAAATAATATTAATATTTTATTATTTATTAATATTAAAATTTTTAAACGAGAAAACCTATTCCCAATAAATGTCACTTTTACTGTGCATGAGATGCATATGAAAATGCATATGGAAATGTAAAGCTAACTTTCGCGTGATTTTATTATATAAAAAATATATTTTTATTAAATAATTTATCCATAAAGAAGGCACATCATAATATTTTATTTTTATAAGTGATAATTTTATCAATATTTATAATGCAAATTTTTTTTTTTATCACGTATTTTTTCTTTTATTTCTATAAAAAATAAATGTTTTTTTTTGTAAGATGTAAAAAGAATGATCACCAACATTACCAGCTTGCCGTCTAATTCCTTCTTGGATGTGAACCATATCCAAAACTATTCCAATTTTAAGGATCATACGTCGCACGATATTTCCCAATCTCGTTTCGATGGCAACTCGAAATATGACGGACACGTGTATATTTTAAACGCTTTTGACCATTTGAGTTTTCGGTCCTTCGAGTCCGTTCACTACAACAGATCGTTCCACAAGAGGAATTCGGAGAGGAACGGCGTTGAGATCGAGGAACAAAACACGAACCTGATGTTAAACGTGCAGACCCTGGTTTCGGGCATTGTTCCCTTTATTTTCAGTCTAATCGTGTTAATCGGGGTCGTAGGCAACTGTCTCGTCATCTTCGTCGTCCTGTCCAATAGAAGGATGCAATCAGTTACCAACATCCTGATCTTAAACCTGGCAGTTGCGGATCTGTCTTTTATAGTCGTTTGCGTGCCGTTCACGGCTATGATATACGCACTGTTTAGCTGGCCATTTGGAACGTTAGCGTGCAAGATGTATCAATATATGATCCACGTGTGTGCCTACGCTAGCGTTTATATACTGGTCCTTATGTCGTTGGATCGCTTTCTTGCTGTCGTGTATCCGATCAAATCCATGTCGATCCGCAACCCTAGCAACGCCTGGAAGTGCGCACTAATCACGTGGGCCTGCGTTCTCGTAATAAATAGCCCTATTCTGCATCTGTATCAGTCTATCTCCTATGTGGACGCCGAAAGCCCAGACCCCTCTAAGTACCTTGCTAACGCCACAGAAGCCGGAATCAAGCAAAAGTACAAGTATGTATGCGCGATCGCTATCAATGGGCAGGAGTTCGTAAAAGGGGCGCGAATCCTTTACGGACTCTTTTTTGCGTTGGCCTATGTGGCGCCTCTTGCGGTTGTCATTCTGCTCTACTTTTACTTGCTCAGACGCTTGTGGACCAAAAATGAAGTAAACACGCCTCGCTATTCTGCCGTCCCCGCTACAAGAGCTTCTCAGCTTCTTCACACCTTAGACACGCGGGAAGAATCCGATGATGACGCTTTCGACAATGACAATAATATTATTACTAATCGATGTGGTGATGGTGGCGTTAACAAGCAGAACTCTGCAGCCACCAAAAAAACTTACATACTTTGCAAGAACGGGAAACTCAAAGAACGCCGTTATGAATTCAGTAGGAATACTCTTTCGAAACAGCGACTCTATGAATACTTTAACCGTTCTAATAAGCCTAAACGCAGCCAAACAATTAAGGATAAAGTTAAACACGACTCTCTCTATCGAATTCGTAGAGATAAGAATGTGAGACTGAGTTGCACCGGTAGCCCAACTCACGATGCCATCTCTCACAAATTGAAGGACAAAAAGATAAGCCAGACCCTCAAGTCTAAACGGAAGGTGACCAGAATGGTGACCATAGTGGTTTTCATTTTCGCGCTCTCTTGGCTCCCGAATAACATCATCTTCTTGATCATACATTTCGGCTCCTACCCAGAGACCATCGTCTTTGTGGCTTTGCAGATATCTGCTCAATGCTTAGCTTACATGAATTCCTGCATGAACCCCATCCTCTACGCCTTTTTATCGGATAATTTTCGCAAAGGTTTCTGCCGTATCTTGAATAAAATGAAATTCTGGAACCGGTTCGCCAAAAAATTTACCAGTACCTGCGACAAAAGTTTTCTCTTGAGGAGTCTCTCTGGCCGATCCAAAGTTCCCGATAAGAATGGTTCCGATGACCAAAAAGCGATTAAAAAAATTTATCGTCGCAAAGTAGATTTAGTAGATCCAAGTTGCCTGGAAACCAATTGCATCGATTACGGCAACCTCGTCAAAATGAATGACCACCAACTGATCGGAAATACCGCCACCCAAATTTTTGATCGAAATAATTTTAATAGTAGTCACGCAACCGAGAAGATGCCCTCATCCGGAAATGATGAACAGGATATGATAGAAGAGGAGGAATACCTGACGATTGCTAATGACAAAAGAGACAACGGCAACAAAATAGTCGTGGATATAGAGGAAGCCTCTCTGCCCATGACCAATGACAACAACGAGATTGGTCACGAAATCATTGTCGATATCATGAACCATTACAAAAACATAAATGTCATTCACGTATGATCAAAAAACAACCTCCCCATCCAATGCTTCAAGATAATTATTACTTGGAAGATGAGACGGAAGAGTGACGCGTGCCCTTCAAATATCCCTATTATGATTTGACGTTTAAATAGTTACATTAACCAAAGAAAAAATACGCGCCAAAATATCAAAAAAAATTCATTTTTCTAAATCATTTTATTTTGTATACGATATCTTTTTTTTTAAAAAAAATATAATCATAATAAAAATATTAGGCAAATTGTTTTTTAAAATTTAATAAAAAAAAAAATCATCAACATATTATTTGTTGAATGATTTAAGCTAGAAATAAAATCAGCAATATTTAGGGGGGGGGCATAAAATTATCACGTGATGTGGTATACCGAATTAGGGTATCGGGCACTTCTTCTATAATTCCTAAAGCCAATGTCCAAAATTTACTCACTTCCGGCTAAAAAAAATTAGAAATAAAAGGAGAAATCCAAGCTACACCAATAAAAACTTGAATTCCCTTATTCCGTCTCCCTGTTCTAACCAAGAATCTTCCCTTTTATTTCAATGTCCATAACTTGTACCCCATCCCGTGATTAAAGTGCCTGTGGGGTGAGGGCAGATCAGAAAATTTCAAAAACTAATTTTATTAAACTCGAATATGGATTTCTTGATAAAAAAAAAGTAAATAGTATCATTTATATACAAGATTCAGTTATATACGATTTATTTTTTGGCAATCATGATGACATTTATATTGTACAATTTATAATTTGTTATTTTAAGGTAAATTGCATATTTTTCACCCCCTCAAAAAAAAAAAGGTTTTAAAGATTAGAAAAATTAATATTCCGATCTTAGGAATCCAATCGAAATATAATATTTGGGAATAATATTCACGAATATAGATTCATAATATAACAATTATTCTTTGTTCGATTCGTAAAGGGAATAATACTAATTTTTTACTAGGAGCACTCATCGGGCACTAATATGCCTAGGTTTTTTTTTAAACACGTGATAATTCTGTAAGGGGAAAATATTCCGATATCATAAGTATTTTTTCTAAACGAATAACAATGTTAGAAATATTAGAAAAATGTGTGTCGCGATAAGACATTTTAGGCGTAAGGCTGATTGGACACTAACATTTTATCAATACATAAAAAAAAATACTCTAGTCATTCTGAAATTGAAAGTACCGTATGTAGTGTTTGGTCAATATTAAATTTACCATTATTCTAACTTGAGTCAATATTGGCGCGAAATTAATTCTTATTAAGTGTCTGGTAACGACTTTTCTTGATATTATCGCCTAAGAAATATAATCATATTCTTTCTTTTCATAATTCTTAGTGGCATTTCCCTCTTATTTACTTTTCCTCATAAACCGATCATAGGTTTTGATTGGTTGGAATTGCTTATTACCAAATTTTTAGATGCACAACTGATTGGCTAAGAATATTAATCTATTCAATCCTAAAAATAGTAAATCATATCTAGGCCTGCGTAATTTCTATTAAATCAATTGTTTATGGCGAGCTAAAAGGTACATCCTTAATCATATACTCCTGGAGACATATCGGGTCACGGCCCGGAGTTGATTTTCTCCGTCTAATAATCTTTAATCGCGATTGCTCGGCCCGGCCCGGATTTATTTTTGAAACAAGTTTGCCCGGCCCGGATTATTTATTGAAAAAAATTAATACCCGGGCTGGGTCTGGTCGGGCTCACGGCTGGGCCTGCAGGTCTCTGTGACTTATATAAGGGTACAAGATAGAGGAAACATATTTAGAGTTGTGTAGATTATATTACAAAATCTCAGCCTGAAAACTAATTAGCATTTTATTTCTATTTTATTTATTAAATGTAATATTTAATTTTTATACAAATATTAATCATCAGATGTGTTAAAAAAAATTAGAGAATGTAATGAATATTTCTGATCCCTAAGGTAATTTGCCGCAAGTTTTCATTGCTTCTCTTCTCAACCTTGGTTATTAATATAAATTCTTATTCTCATTTAATTTCTAATAGAACTCTTGAAATTCTTTCAGGCAGTAGTAATATTTATGTAGCAGAAAAAAACAGTCGTTAAGTAAATATTTTGGAAGTTTTAAAAACCCATCTTTTGGTTCAATTTAAAATATCTCGCACTAAAGGGATACAGACATATCTATTCCGCGCATATTTCCATTCCATTCTTTTTCTCACCAACATTTTCCTCCCAACGCAATTGGTTCTTGATTTTGGCTGGCGTACTTTACTCGTTCTCCACTACCTATTCGTTATAACAGTTCGTTGTATTGTTCTTCCGGCGCTTCCTCCAAGCTGGTGATCCTTTATTTTCTAATTCACAAGAAAGATTTATTCTCGCCAATTCCCCTTTTGAAAAAATTTCGGAAGGCAGTTTATTAGGTTGTTCTATTTTTTTTTAAAGCGCTTCTTGCCAGTTGAGCTCGTTCATTATGTTTTTTTTCCCTCAGCACTTTTATTGTTAAATTAGAGTACGGTTAAAACCATATGGCCGAACCTAGAAGGGTACCATACTCTAGAATAAACATTATAACTCAAGAATTAAATATTTGCTAGCCCTAAAGAGTTTGCTCATAACTGAATAGAAGTGCGGGAAACTATTTGCCAAAATCTCCATGCATTCATAGTATTATTTTAGCTAAAATCTTAATCGGGCCATATCCTGTTTACTGAAAAATTTATTTCTATTGTTATAAAACAAATTTACGATAAAGGATAACGCACGTATGTCTCTCTTTATAAACTAGAGTGACATTCCTTATCATTTGGTGTCGAAAGGGGTTTGCCTCAAATATTTGATTTGATCTTCATCTTGATCACGAGGTATACTGACAGTTTTGATTCAGCATCTGATTGAATGCCATAGTTATATATAAATATTTCATGCTAATCTTGGTAACCTGTTATTCAATATTTTTCAGTAAATAACGCCGTTCTATAAAATATCTTTCTTTTTTTAATGCGGAATTCTAATGATTATGTTTTTTTCGATTACTGGTGAATAATTTAACAGAGTTCAGAAAAGCTTTGGATGTATAAATTAATGTACATCTATCCTAAATTTCCAATGTAAATTGTTGGATTGAATTGAGAATTCAGGAACATTTAAGCAGAATTTCATCAATGCCACTAAGGATACAGTAAGAATGTGGTATAGGAATATAGTATATTGCTTTTTTTTAGATAGAGTTTGCTCTTATACATTTCTATTTTTTTTTCTAACACCGGAAAAGCAGAGTTGGTAAACACTACTTTTAAAAGTAGCGCGCTATCGCTATTTGTTAAAAAAGTAGCGCGCTACCGCTATTGCTTTTGTCAAAAAAAGTAGCTCGCTATTAGCTACTATTTTTTAAAAGTAGCTTTAGCTACTTTTTAAGCTACCAAACAAATTTTTTATTTTTTGCTTATAATGTTATTGCATAGTAAATATATAAAAATCAACATTTATAAATATTAAAATATAGTTAGTTTTGATTAGAAAAAAATTTATGTAATAAAAATAAATATTTATGGTAATTTGTTGCATTTTAATAATAAAATCATTTCAATATTATCATCCCCAAGTCTAGAGCGACGATCAGAAAGTTTTGCCTTATTAAATAATCTCTCGACACTAGCACTTGGGGGTAAGGGCGTATTTAATCTTATATACATATTTTTAATATATATGATAGATTATCAATAATTTTATTTGCAAGTACATTGTATGTCTAACATCCTATTATCATTTTGAGGGCTAATGCCACAGATCTTCTTTTAAAAGTTCTAGGGTCTAGCCAATGGCCTGTGATTCCCAAATAAGCTCAAAAATATTTAATCAGATCAATTTATAAATATAAATAAGTTTTTACCTTCTGTTATGTGTTCAACTATCTCCCGTGGTACATATATATGATATCTCTGATAACTCTACTATTAGAGCATCTTTCATCATTTTAAAGTTATCTGCTATTTTATTCATTAGTGTCTGGCGGCATAAAATTGTTGTACCAGGGGATAGAGTTTTAATCATCATGGTAAATGATGGATTATCAACTAAGGACATTGGCTGAACTGTATAAATTATAAAATCATCTCTAAGAAATATTGTCATTTACATTATTAATTAATTTGGTTTGAATTGAATTAGTCTTTTTGGATGTAGAGTCGCATATACCAAAATTATTTAGATATTTCTCCATTTCCTTAAAACTCATGAACAGTCTTATAAAATAAATATTATTAGAATGTAAAAATGACAATTTACCTTTAGGTGTTTCTTGAGGTTATAGCTACTGGATTGATTTGAGTAAATATTTTTTTTTACATTTTAAACAAATAAATTTGAAACCAGTTTTGGTTATATATTTATTTAAAAAAATTTTCAAATCTAGGGAATGGGAAATTTGTATTATAGCTATTAAGAACATTTTCTTCCCTGGTATCTTCCATTTCATTAATAGCATTGTCTGAATCACTTTCAACGATTTGGATATCCATAGGCGATGACATTTAAAATTATTAACACGTGATTTAGGTTTATAATACAAATGAAAATATAAATTACAAATTGAAATTATATTTTAATTTCAAAATTAAATAATAAATCATAAAAATTATAATTAATTATGATATTATATTTAAATTTTCATGTTTACACTTACCTTCATCATATTTTTTAAAAGTAGCGAAGTAGCGGCTACTTAGCTACTTTCAAAAAAAAGTAGCGCGCTAAAAAATTAAATAATTACAAAAAAAGTAGCCGCTATTAGCTATAGCTACCAAAAAAGTTAGCGCGCTACTTTAACAACTCTAAAAGTGACCGAAAAAATGGATTTGAATGTGAATTTTCTGATTGACAACAGTCGTGTTATATGTCCCGAAAATTTTGATTACAGAAATCTATCATATTCTAGCGTCGTTACCACAATTGATTGGTGGGTATAATGTTATATTGAAGGCTATATACAAAATGGTCGACATTAGAATGGGAACAAATAAAATTCTTCACAGATACTTTTATATTATATGATATTATCCGAATATAATTTTGATTCGAATTTTTTTTTTAACTGCTGATTTTGATTTGGTAATAAGAATGCAAGAGATAAAAAAAATGAATTGGGGATGAGGCGTCTAAAATTTTAGTTGGTAGGGGTGGGGGGTGTTAAGATTAAATTTTTTACGGCGTAATATTGACAGGGTCTTAGATGGAACAGAATATATATATTATGAATTGGGGCATTTTACATTTAAAAATTACATGTTAGTAAAAAAAAAAAAAATTTAAGTCAGATATAGATTAAACTTATTTTATATTATTATTTCTTTTCCATTTTATATGAAAACAATACAAATTTATACAACTCACAACACCAAACACCATTCTAATAATAATATACGTATGTTCAATTACATGAAGGTCATTCCTATAATATGGTTATTTATACATATTAATTCACAAATGGAATACTAAAAGTTATTTAACCACATCTAGATATTATAAATTCTGTAACGCTTTCACAAACAACAAGAATAAGAAAAAATTCTTGTTTATCATAAAGACAACTCACCAGAAATTCGTCAAAACTTTTCGAAGTATGTTCGCGTGTCGCATCAAGAAAAATGAGTCGTTTGTAGGATATCCTGGGAATTAAGTATTGTCTAATTCAACCATTTAATGTATGGAAATGACATTAGCTTTTATTTCGATACTTAGAAACATTTAGCTCTGCATTGGGCAAATCCTACTTAAGGATCAATAAACTTGCAATAGAAGATCTTACAAAAAGCATGAACTGCATGAAAACAAAGAAAATTGAAATCAAAATTATGCACAATCCCAGCATTTAGTCATTTATTTAATGGTGTGTGATGGGTGTGGTAGCGATTATTTAAGGAATCAACAATCATTTGAGATTTTACCAATGTCAATTTCTTGGTCTAGCAATGGGACACACGTTTCTAAGGTAGCTCTCTAGCAGAAGTAACGCCTTCAACGATTCAAATTCAGTCAACGCCCAAGCGCATACGCAGGAGTTCCCTATGGGGAGGGGGGGGGGAATTCTAGGAGTTATTTAAGAATATCTTACAGTAATTTCGGAATTAGGCACTGAGTTACAATTACAAGTTTTCATAAAATCAATCTTGACTGTTTTTACCTCTGGAGTTGTGTTCTGTATATAGAGCTCTGTGGGCTATAGCACCAACTACCTTTTATCCTATTCCCAAATGAGTGGAGAGAAAATAATGGCTCCTCCAGTTGAAACAAAATCAACTTTTTTGTTAGCCATCGAAAAAAATTGCACAATTTTAACAACCTGACTGACTTCTTGGGTGACTTTAATTTTTGTACGAGTTTGATTTCTATGGACTAATTCCATCGAATAAATATCTAAGTAAATAGAAAAACGAGAGCTTAATCCTCACTGGGAGGAAGGGGTAATTCTTGTTAAAGGTGTGCCGCATTTCCTTGAAACAAGTGGGAAATATTTGTTGTTCGCACGAAATAATTGGCTTTATTGTGAAGCGTCAAGAAGCTATTCTGCTAAATTAGTTATTAATAAATACTAAGTAGGAAAGGAAATATAATTATTGAGGTAGATTCCATTTTTAAATTATTTTGCCTTCACTTCCTAATCAAGTTCAAATCTACAATCTGCCTTCTTAATTTTATCAATTTCAAACTCTAAATTCAACTACAAAATCAGGTGTTCAAGTATAAACTTATCTATTTAATTATTTAATTGTTCAATCTTCTAATTTATCTTAATTATGATAATGAACACCTAAATTTGAAAATGAAAGCCATATAATTTATCCTGCTTATTTAATTTAATATATTACACACACACACTATACAAAAATTTATCTCATTAATTTAAATTTAATAGTATCATGGTTGTATCGTAATCTGGTAGAGAGGCGATGAGAATTTTACCACAATAGTTATTATTAAATAAATAGCTAAATTATACACGCCATTTTATGTGTGATAATTGTGGTTTTGTTAGTTAGTTGCAATTATCGTTTTTCAAACAATACACAAATATGACTAATTATTATGGTTAATTCACTATAATATATACCTTTATTGTATTCCTATTTAAAAAATATGTATATATATTATATATATATAATAATATTAATACCTATTTTATACGATATTTTATTTCCTGCTACTTTCATTTATCATATGGGTTCACTAGATGAAAGATACCTGGAAAAAGGAAGGAAGGAAGGAAGGAAGGAAGGAAGGAAGGAAGGAAGGAAGGAAGGAAGGAAGGAAGGAAGGAAGGAAGGAAGGAAGGAAGGAAGGAAGGAAGGAAGGAAGGAAGATAGGAAAATAATTTTTATTTGTTTACCTTCCTCTGAGGAAAAGGAGTATTGCCCAAAATGCAACATATGTTAAATACGAACTGGTAAATTTTTTTTGTAGCATTGAACCCTAAACTAAAATTTTGATTTTCAAAATACTTTTGAATTTTGTTTACTTCAATTCCTAATTTTCTAAGAATTTTTTTTCTCCAAATATTTCTAAAATTTCATTTTCAGAAAAAAAATTTTTTTCCCTTTGAATATACCTGATCAAGTCTTTGAAATATACATTCAAAAAAGTTGCTTCCGTAGACCTATTTTCTTTAGGGTATTCAGAAAATAATCAACAAATGTAACGACAATCTTAATTTGGATATTATTGCTTACGTGTACCCTTTTCTAGAATTAACAAAGTTTAGATCTTTAGTCGAAAACAGTTTTCACACTGAATATCGATAATTGTGTACCATTAAACTATTATCTATTAAGTCTCACATTCAAAGTTATTAAAATGAATACCTCAAATCATTTAAGAACCTATAGATGGCCCATGTGTTACATGGACATTTGTCTTGCATGCACCCTTTCTAAAATTGACAAAGTTTTATAAGATCTTTGATTTCGTCAAAAAACAGTTTTCACACTGAATAACTATTACCTATTAAGTCTCACATTCAAAGTTATTTAAATGAATACCTCAAATCATTTAAGATCGACCTATAAATGGCCCATATGTTACATGGACATCTGTCTTGCATGTACCCTTTCTAAAATTGACAAAATTTTCTAAGATCTTTTATTTCGTCAAAAAACAGTTTTCACACTGAATAACTATTACCTATGAAGTCCAACATTTAAAGTTATCAAAATTAATGCCTCAAATCATTTAAGATCTACCTATAGATGGCCCATGTGTTAGATGGACATCTGTCTTGCATGTACCCTTTATAAAATTAACAAAGTTTTCTAAGATCATTGATTTCGTCTAAAACAGGTTGAATAACTATTACCTATGAAGTCCAACATTTAAAGTTATCAATGCCTCAAACCATTTAAGATCGCCCCATAGATGGCCCAGATGTTGTTAACGCTTTTTTCTCTTAACCTTAAATCGTTGCTTTCTTTAATTTCTACGCATTATTCTCTTCGAAAATCAGATATTCCTATACACGCAAAAAAAAAACATATTGGAAGCCTTTCCTCTCTAATTTACTCTAATCCAGCTAAATTTCAACAGCTGATCAAAATATATGAAATATTTTAATGAGATCGATGGGCAGGGTCATCGCTAACTTTAGCTCCCTTCACCCCCCCCCCCAACTATACCACCATGGCCTTCAGCCCGCTCTTACCCTGCCTTCGGTTAGGTTTATGTCCTTAGATTTGTAACTAGTGATAACAAATAGATTATATGCGATTTATTTTCATATAGGGGAGACCGGGGTAGTTGTGAGCCATAGGATTTTCTTCTAGAATATACTCAAAAACTCTCATGTTTAATTTTTTCTTTCAACCAAAATCTGTGCAACTACATTACGCATATGCGGCTATAAATTTTTTAATATCGGTTCATCGCACATAGAATTCGTATAACACAATGTACGTTTTATAATACCCTTCAAAAGTAACTGTATAAAGATTTTAGTTAATTTTTCCCAAATAACTATCTTACATATATATATAAAAGATTAAACCCTTATTCTATATAAAATTCAAATAAAAAATAAATTACGTTGAAACTACCATAAAAGTTTAATTTTTAAAGATATTCAGCAGGATACTGAGGCTACCTTTTTTGAGCAATATTTTTGAAAATATTTGAATTTTTTTGGCTTAACCAGTATTTAAATACGCTAGAAAATTATATTAGAAAACCTTGATTTGTTCATTTTGTAACCTACATTTGTTTATTGGAGAAGTATCCTAGCACCCGGCTGTCCAAGCCTGTCGGTGTCTTTGCACATCAGTCATGGAAGAAAAACCCGAAAATTTTTACGGTTCCTTACCAGGATCGAAGCTGAAACCTTCGGTTTTCCAAACATACGTCATAACCCACTAGGCCACCCCGAGAAGAAAAAAAGGAAAAAAAAAATACCAACAAATGATTGAAATCATTAATATAATATATTTAACGAAAATTCCATAAAAGAAAGAGAGAAAAGAAAGAAAAGAAAAGAAAAGAAAAGAAAAGAAAAGAAAAGAAAAGAAAAGAAAAGAAAAGAAAAGAAAATATCCGTTATGGAGAAAACACACTTAGATTACTGCAAGAGTGGAAAAGATAAAATATAAATCTAGATAAAAATGAAACAAACAAGATTTTTAAATTTGCCCACGTCAATCAAAAACAAATAGTCATGAAGGTGAAAAAGAAACTATATTATACAATTATCAAATCGATGCGGTAAGCGGAGAAAAAATATCCCAGGAAAAAACATTCCACGAGGATCTATTTTCCTGGGATTTTTTTTTCCAGCGGAATTATTTTCCAAGATTCAATTAAATGCATATAAAATGTTATTTTTTGGGGGGAATCTTTGTTCCACCTAAACGCTCTTCATCTTGAGCACAGGGATCCTGTTGCAATTCTGTATCTCTTCCTTTATAATTGTTTAAAAATTATCGATACATTTCACCGATTTCTGTTTTTATTAAAATTAATTGTAATTATAGTTCGCAATTTTTTAAATAATTACATTTTTTTTAAAAATTCGTTTATTTTATAGTTATTTTCATTTTGCTAATTGGAATGATTTAATTTTTTTTTTTTCTTATTTAAACAACGAGACGGTTAATTTAAATTTAAATTGCATACAATTTATCTTGATATTGACAAATATACCCGCGTTTAATTACCTACCAACATTAGTCTATTCCGGTTGGTGTTGTTGAACGGCAACTCAATATTTTAGCCAGAAAAATATTGCCTAAGCATAGAGATTTCGATAGATTATGTCTAGACCTTCGTTCCTTCTATGAGCAAAATTTTCAGGCTTGCGTATTATTTTTCTGGATGAAATGCTGAGTTAGCCGTTCTTAATAATCGGCTCAAAACGAGCCCCTTAAACAACACTAATTCTGGTCTAATCGAAACCCACCATCCTAATCCCTACGAAAATTATTTTTCATTATGGCTTATTATCAATAGAAAGTAGTCGCGATAATATATATCATTTTTTTTAATATTATTTAAAAAGAATCAATATTTAGCAAAGTTCAAAAGGGTCTGTTTGGAAAGCTCATCTTTCATGTACAGCCTAAAGGTTAATTAAGTGGAATAAAATGGCGATATTATTTATTTAATATTATCAAGTTAAGTCTTAATTTTACTGACAAGGAAGAAGAAAGGAAGGAAGGAAGGAAGGAAGGAAGGAAGGAAGGAAGGAAGGAAGGAAGGAAGGAAGGAAGGAAGATTTTAGGACTCGCATTCTCCCCGATCACCCTATACTATATTTTCGATTTTTTTTAATACTATTTATGTTGTTTGTTCAAGGCGTGGGAGGGGAATTATATTATAAAAATGATTCATTACTCATAAGAAAAAATAATTATTTATTTAAAATAAGCCCCAAAAAATTCGCAATAAAGCTATTTAAATGTTAACATATTGGTTTAAATGGGTGCTAAGGCTAGTTTCAAACAAAAAAAAATAAGGCGCGAATTTAATTTTCAAAATTAGCGCCAATTTTTTGAAAATGACGGCGGTGCGTTAGAACCCAAAAGAGCCCGGATAACGATGCCACTTGTCAAAAGGTTTTATTTTATATACAGGGTAGCAGGTGTTTTATTTGGTGAAACATTAAAAACAAAACAAAGTTTCAAGTGTTTAAAGAAAGGAAAAAAATAGTTTAACTGAATTTTTTTTCTCAAACCTTATTTTAATTTTTTTTTTAAAAAAAAAAAATACTAGGATGAAATTTTTGAAAAATAAAATTTTTTTTTTAAAATAAATGTAAATGTCATTCTCTTCCTATTTTTTTCTCTATAGAATGGCGCCAATCGGAAGAACGAAATATAAAAATTAAAAAAAAACCCAATAAAGAAAATTTAGTTTACCAATCCTAAACCAATCGATGACGATATTTTCTTTGATTTATGGAAACATAAATTTCAAATATCTTTTTTTCTTTTTCAAATATTTGTCGAATATTTTGATTTGTATATTATAATATTATAATAATCTATCATTTACAAGTACAACGCAATAATAATAATTTACATTAGCGATCTGCATCGGACCCAATTTTTCAAACCCGGCCCGAAATTTTTTTTTCAAAAATATTTAGCCGACCCGGCCCGAACCCGAATATTTAAATTTTAAAAATTGTAATCTCGTTTAGTTTTGAGTTTGAGTGTTTTCCAAAATTGGCATCTTTTATTTTTATATAAATGAGAGGAAAAGATAAAAATATATTTAAAAATAATATTATATAAATTTGTATTACCCTTTAATTGATTGGTTGTCCCCGAAAAGCAAGTTTCCAAAAAAAAAATCATGCATATGATTATAAAAGTTTGTAAAATCGTACGGTAGGTACCGATTTGATATCGAAGTTACATTATTTAAGATTTGATCTCTACTGTTAGGCCCTGGTATAATAGACCTTATATTTGTTTTTCATGACCCCGAAAAAGAATTCAATAGGATTTAATTGAGGTGATGAATGGCGGAAGATATACGATTCCATTTTTATAGCTATCAATAAGATGAGACTTGTGTATTGCGGCATTATCCATAATGATAATTATCATTTGGAAGAATTGTTATTAGTTCTCTCAGATAACCAAGGTAAAAGCAACCCCATTATAGGGACCCTTCAATAATTCGATAGGTTTTATAAGGCCACCAATTCCTATTGTTATATATAAAATGCTATAATTCTTGCCTTCGGAAGGTGAAACTATCACAGTTGGTGTGACGTTGTAGGGGGCCCAAGCATACACAGATACAACATGTAGGTAATATGCCTGTTTCAACCAGAAATAACTTTTTCCCATAGGAATGTTTCACATTTTAAGGCTTATAAGCCTGGCGAATGCGAATTGCTCCTGGTGTATTTAGTCGACCGGGCTCTTTTCAAGCCCTTTTTTTTAGACCATCCTATTTTTTTTAAAATATTTTTGGAGGGTCCCCTCATTTTTTTGGGAAATCTGGAGACAAATTTTCTATGATATCCTTGATAGTAGACGTGTCGTTATCCATTTAAAAGATTTATAACCTTTATTTCGATTTCGGATGTATCTTTTTTTGTATCTGTATCACTTTTATTTGGATTTGATATTGCTTCAATGCCCCCCCCCCTATAAACTTCTGGAAAGGTTTATTGTCTTAGTTTGTTAACCGAGACTATTGACTTATCAATATGTTTGGTATTGTCCTTTATTTTCATTCTTTCCATTTCGGGCTGGGATAACAATTTGGTTATTATGTCAGTTTTCTCTTTATTCCAACAATTATATTTTCTATTTTGGGTTTTGAATGTGCCTGTGAGTTTGTAAGGTTTATTATAGTAGAATTGGCACTTATGGCAGATTGCGAAAATGATGTGGAAAAAGGAATGATTAGTTAAAAGGGAATTATTATTAAATAAAGAAGAATTTCTTAAACTATTATTGGGTATTTATTGGATAAAATATTTGTAAATAAATATTAAACATTTAAAATTTTAAAAAAAATTAATTTTTTTTGTGTAAGTTAAAAAGTTTTGTGATAAATTTTTATTTAATTAAATAAATATTTTTCCCAATTCATAAATGAGGTTTGTCTGTTTTTTAAGCACTTAAAACTTATTATACCACCCACTTAATAGTCTCTGTGTTTAATGTATCGACAAAATAAAACACCTGCAACCCTATATATATTAATTTTTATTAATTTCCAATCACTATGAAGTATCCAAGAATTCTTAATATTATTAGAGATGATATATCATTAAATTTCTTTTTTGTAAACTCAATAGGTATTCGAATCGTGTCTCATTATATCCGCTATAAATGCAGTTTAAAGCCACATTTAATTGTAGGTGCGTAAATACCGCCGCCATTTTTACTTAAGCCAAGTAAATTTAATCGCTAAAATAATGGCGGAGCTGTATATAATTCTAAACATGATTTATTTCGTAAATTACTCGTCGCTTAAAACGATATCATAGTATTTCTAGCCAAAAAAAAAATAAATGGGGGTCTTATTTTTGGAGGAATATCTTATGGAAATCCTCATATTCTTTCGTCCCTTATTATTTCAACCCTTTTAATAGCACTAATCCCTCACATTCACTTAGAGAGAGACCCATGGAATTACTTTTACACACTTATTTATATTTTTTTAGAGAATAAATTACTAATCAAACTGTGCCTTCCAAATCATCTAAATAATTATCAGTAGGCATCACAAGTCATAATGGCCACATCCATACTAAGCAAATGTCAAGCGTTTTGCTTCCTAAAAGAAATCGGGATGAAAGTCACAACACTTTCTTGGCAGTGTCGTAGTTAGCATCTTTCACTTAGGCGCGTTCCAAAGGAATACATATGGAATTATTGAGGAGAATCCTTTGATGTTGTTGATGCACCTGTTCAGCTTCCAGCCAATTTTGCTTGGTCGATAAAATTTACTACCCAATTTTTTTCTCAGGCCTGCTCTGAGCACGAATCCTGAGCACAGACCCTGGGTTCAGACCTTCAGACCCGCATACACAAAAGGGAGGAAGGTGAAGGCACGAAAATATGATTTAGTAAAATGATTGTTTTCTTGATACTTTTCTGTTTGATATCTTAGATTAAAAAAAATCCTGCTTTTAAAATTGACAAAAACCTCCTTAATCATTTTCTTAATTCAATAAAAATAATATATACCATTGAATTTCTTCTTCTATTTGTGAAAACGTGGATGAAAGGATCTTAAAAAAATTAACGGATAAGCAAGAAGACTACAGACACACATGTTAGAAAATTATATAATTTTTTTAAAGTGTGTATAGGATGGGCTTTTGGCCTTTTCTATTTTCATTTGTAATGTGTGTGCAAATTAGACTTTTACTAATCGGGCATTACTTATTGGCGCATCTAGATATTCAGTGCACAACCTTCCTTTTAGTATGATACCTTGCCGATAACGCATTTTTACTCACACTCACTATTAAACCTTACTAGTTGAAACGCTAAAATGAATTTAATACGCACTAAGGATCGATATGATATTCAGAGTTAATGCTTCTAGCTGCGCTTAAGACCTGATATTAATAGTTTTTTATTTTTTTTATTTGGGAGTCTTAATTCACTTCTTTAGCGGCTGAGCGAAATTGATTACTGAAGAAGAACGCAAACTAGAGATCCAGTTCTTCCATATTCTCCATTCCAAGAATGAAGACAATTTTGGGCAATCTTTTCTGTATTTTATCTAGTTCTTGTTAAAGGGCTCGAGTTGTAAACCGATTTTTAAAGAAGGGCTCTAAACTCAATATTTTATCCAGAATAATATTACTCAAGCCTGAAGATTGTGCTCATGGCATAGCATGGCACACAGGGTCTAGATATCAATTGGCGGAATTTATAGGCTTGGCCAATATTTTTTAGGCTAAAATATTGAAGTTAGCCGTTTTTAAAAAATCTGGCTCAAAACGTGCCGTTTAACAAGACTAATCTTATCAATAATTTTTTTCCCCTTGTACACTGTTCCTAGCAAAATGTATTTAAATTATTTATATAAACTAATCATTAAAACATAGATTAAAATTTGAGAAAAAATGTGTTTTCAGTCACCTTTTAAATCATATGGAGGTTGCTTCAAAGATTTTGTTGCTAATAATTACTTAACCACTGGTTACTACTGGTTAAAGCAATCATGGGCACCATATGAAGCCCGAAGCAAAAGAGTTTGCAGAATTGGACGTCAACAGAGATAATACAAATTCTATATATCTTAAAAATCAAAATAAACTCAGTAATATCTAAATTACAGATTTCCACAGGAGGAACTTGTTCGAAGGCCTGGCAAATGCATCCCTCGACAAATACTGTAGTTAGAAATCTTGAAATCTCTATTTCCCAACCTCATAAAATTTTCTATCTTAAAGCTTATCATTCCTTTCGGAGTTTGATTTGCAAATATAATAAAATTAATATTTGAAGCAAGATAATACAAATAAAAGAAAGAAAGAAAGAAAGAAAGAAAGAAAGAAAGAAAGAAAGAAAGAAAGAAAGAAAGAAAGAAAGAAAGAAAGAAAGAAAGAAAGAAAGAAAGAAAGAAAGAAAGAAAGAAAGAAAGAAAGAAAGAAAGAAAGAAATTTAAAAAACGATTTAGATACCTAATTTTATATATAGAAAGGAAAGCAAATATTTTATTTTATTATATGTAGGACTGAAATGAGAAATTTAGGCTAACCCAAGTAGGAGAAATAGATAAGCACTGGTTATCCTTATGTACCCCTACCAGAAGCCATAGCTCTCTGGTAGATACCCTTTTATTAGAACCTCGGGCTTAGTATATTCTTTAGATAATTTAAAAAAAATTTTTACTTATCCACTGCTCAATTTAGTCAAAAATATTTATCTTTAAAATATTTTATACGTAAGATTTTTAATAAACAATTTATTATATATAATTTATGAATGTTCTTAACAATTTCAAAAAAAAAAGAAGATTTTAAAAAATATTATAAAAAATTATAAAAAATTATAAATGTTTAAATAATAAATTTATTTGATTGGACGATTTTTACTTTCGATAATCACAATTAAAATCATATTTATTAATTGAAAATGTTTAAAATAATACATATATAATATTTCAATAATTTTCATTTTTCAAACAAATCTATCTGCAGTTTGACTTATTTAGCTTTCTGATAAAATGTCAAAGTAATACTAAAATTATTGGAATTAGTTAGCTACCTACTATTATCACTCATATTATCCTATTTTTTTGTCAAACTTTATTTAATTTTTTATATATATATCTCGCATCCATAATATGATAAATGCAAAAAAAAAGATATAATATTTGTCAATTTTCCTTAAATTGTAAATTGATTATTTATTTTATTTTTTGAACAAAATTACGGTATTTTTAAGTTATAATAATATCGCGTTTTAATATTATGAAAATTAAATTATTTTATTTTTTTTGGTGTGAAACCGTCAAATTAGTATTATAATCAGTTAAAACTTGTGTCTAAAAATTTTTGAAAACCGTTTATTTTTTCCTAAGAATTATTTTGTCAAATTTATGTGTCCTTTTTGTCAGGTTTTTTTGTAAAATTAATATAAAAATTAAACTAATTGTAACATAGGAAAGCCATCGTTATTAAACTGAAAAATAAAATGATAAAAGGGGCTCTCTGATTTTTATATACTGTAGTAGGCCTAATGTAGGGTTAAGTAAAAGTCCTTGCTTCCTTTTACTAAAGGCCCCCAGGTAAATTTGTCACTTTACCCCCATGCCATATAACCTAAGGAATAGTGGGGTTTTTGACTAAATGTCTCTAACAATTATTCTAGTTAGGCTACAATCCTATAAATTCCATATCATTCAAAAAGTACTCTTCCTTTCTTTCTTCTCTCTTCCCCCTTTCTTTCTTTCTTCTTTCTTTCTTTCTTTCTTCTTTCTTTCTTTCTCTTCTCTTTCTTTCTTTCTTTCTTTCTTTCTTTCTTTCTTTCTTTCTTTCTTTCTTCTCTTCCCCCCCCTCTGCAGAAACAAACACCGAATGAAAAAGTTGATGAAGAAGGAGTAATGAGTGTCTCTCAGTTCTGAATAAGCAAATTGTATAAATATGTATAGAAATTACATCTTTTGATCAAATTTGAAGCAATTCGTCCATGCCTTTCTACCCCATATGCCATATAACCCCGGTTTCCCCTATAGAGAAATTATTATTAAAAAAAAGAAAGCTTTTCAAATTTAAAAAAGAACCACAAGTTGTTATAGATGATTTAAGTTTCTTAAAATTTTACTTAAATCCTTGATCTATATGGAACATAACCAGGAATGTACTATTAAATTCTTATGATATGATGTTATTATATTGAAATACAGGAAATTATAATAGTTTTATCTCTATAATATATATAAATATATATTCATTCAACGCATATTATATTATAAGTTACAATACCGAACCTTGATAAAGTACACATCTTTAATGTTAAGTTTTGAAATAAAATGTAATCACATTTACGAAAAATTATAGCTGTTCCAACTTCTGAATTAGATCAAACTCAGACATCTGTCAGATTTGGAACAAAAATTTAGAAAACAAAAATATATTTCTTCTAAATGCTTGAATAAATTTTTTTTTTAATTTGCTTTCCGTAAGAACGTTACTTTTATCTCGATCCGATACTTTTCTTTAATCTTTTTTCCGGAAAGGAACAAAACTATTCCGATGGTAGGAATTAAGAATAAGATAAGAAAAAAAAATGGTCATTCTAGAGGAGTTGGACGAAAAAGAATTTCTCAGATTAGGTTTGGACCTAAAACACTTTACTACATTACACAAACATATTTTAATCATTAAAATGATCTTCATGATTGCCTTATTATGTCATAATTACAAAAAAAATCCGACATAATCATTTTGAGAAAACACAGCTGTGTGCCGATGATTTGCCGGCCGAAGCGATGTTTAACTAAAAGTGTACATCAATGAAAACAGCTGGGGAGGCCATTTTGGTTACCTATACCATTATCGAAAATTTTAAAACGAGAGGCCAATTTATTCCCTAACTCTAACGCAAACCTTTATTAAAGAGATGCCTGATCGTCGAGATAAATAAGGAAGCAAGTTATCAATTTAATAAGTAGTGTCTAACATGAGAATCATTACTATATTGGTTACCAAAATGTCGGCTCCAGCTGATTTGCATTCAACGACGCTTTCTGCATCGTCAGTCTAGGTATTATTGTCATTGGTCGGCGTAAAAGATATTTATTTTATTTTTTTGATTTAAGAAAAATGCTAATTATAATAAAATATATACATTTATTTATTGAACAATTTTTGTTAATTTTATTCAATGGTATAAAAATAATTTTATTGAAATTTGAGAGATATACGGAATAATCTCTTTGAATTCAATTGTTCAAAGCCAGTGAAAGAGAAATAATTTTTAAACTAGATGTGTGCTAGTTTGCTGTAACAGAAAAATAATCTCTTCTAAGGATCCATAGAATTCTCGTTCCAATTCATTCGTATTTAGAATCACTATTCCTATTTTGATATATCCGGCTAGTCCTTTATTTTCTTAATTGAATGTAATCACTTCTCTAAATACAGAAAATATTTTATAATAAATTCAGTCTATGATATATATTTTGATCGCAAAGTTTAATTTTCTTAAAAAAATGTCTAATAAAGAAAGTCAACACACCCACATAGTTTATGACGTGAGAAAGAGAATCAAAAAAATCTTAAAGTTAGTTTTATTATTATTTGTATTTTCCTTGAGGTAATATAAAATTGCGAACCCCGTGATCACGAGCATGTGCTAGAACAAAAAAAAAACTTTTTTTGGCGCAAGCGTGATTTAAATAATCGGTGCTGCACATTCTAGGTGATAAGTAAGCTGAACGGGAGCCAACGGCCAGCTGACTCACATCTCTCTACACAAAAATTTAAATCAATAATTTATTATACCTTACTTTTTTTATTTTTATAATATATATTATTAATTTTTTTGAAAATATATTTAATATAATATAAATATTTTATAATAAAAAACACGATAGCAAATAAAATGAATTTCGAAATGTTTTTTTTTAAAAAAAAAACGAAAAAAAGGCTAAAAAAACGAAAAAAACGGCATTAAAAAAACAAAATCAATGTTTTTTTATCTTCTCAAAATGGAAGATGAGGTAGCAGCAATGTTTGGTGGATGATAAGAAGAAATATAAACCTTTTCGTTATCTTTATATTAATAAATAATCCCTTTTTTTTTCATTCGCATTAATTATTAATTTTTTTGTATCTATTTATTAATTTATTTTATTTTATTTCTATTTTATATTCTCTCTTCTTTTTAGTTTTTCCCCCGCCGTAGATTATAAATAAATGTATTTATTGTATATATATATATATACAGATACAGATACACTATTACAAGTTTATAAATTTACTTCGTAACTGATTTTATGACTTTATGAACATAAAAAGTTATAGTGATAAAGATGAACTAGGAAAAAATGTAAAGGAAAGATGGTTGTTTAGGTGTTAGGTGTTATCGATTTATTATTGTTTAAAACACACACAAAATAAAATTTACATAAGGTCATCCTCAATGGATAGAAAATAACCGAAAAGGTATATATATATATATATATATATAAAATACAAACATTTTCCTTTTTTTTTGAAATTTATTTATATCAACCTACTATGTTTGTAAAAAAAGCTAACATTTTAAAGTTTTATTAAAATATATATATCAGAGACCCTGCAGGCCAGGCCCGTGTCCACGGGCAGTGCCGTATTTTATCGCTATCATTAGCTATAAAAAAAAATTAAAAATTAAATATAACATATTTTTAAAAAAAATCCGGACCGCGCCGGGTCGGGTTTGAAAATATTTTATAAAAAAAAATAAATATTCGGTCCGAGTCGGCATAAATATCCGGTCCGAGTCGGAATAAATATCCGGTCCGAGTCGGTATAAATATCCGGTCGGAGTGGGGCCATGTAAATGGCACCCCCCTGAAGGATCTCTGATATATATATGTATATATATATTATTATAATTATTATCTTATCGATATCGAATAGTCACACGAAATTTCTTTTCCACCGGAATCTTTTAAGTATACATAAATTTTACCGATATTTTGAGCACTAGGAAATTTTGGTTTAATTTAAACATTATATATATATATATAATTATATATATAATTATATATATTTTTAAAACTTTTATTAAAGGAGTTTATTGAATTAAATTTTTTTTTTTGGGGGGGGGGTGTTTAAATCGTAATTCCGATGAATGCCGTAATTTATAAATTTCGACGCGGATGCGGAACTAAATTTTCGCGTAGACGATAATCGTTAAAGTCGATGAGCGACGTGGATCTCAAAGGAACGCCTTTCTTATAACAACTTCTCCGAAAGCTGTGTCTAAAACTTCCCCCCTTTTTTCTACGCTGAGCGAATTTCTCGCGGCTTTTATCGTGGTCATCGAGAAAGGTACAGTATTCGTCGTGGTAAGGAGGCTGTATCGCGTCTTGGGGGCCATATTTATCAGCTGACACCCCACAACACAATTTTTCTACCCACTTTGGTCCTAACCGACAAATCATGGCGATTAGCTGTTTGTACCCATCTTTAAAATTGTCGGAAAGGAGGGAATACAAGATGGGATTGAGGCAGGAATTCATGTAAGCGAGACATTGAGTGACGGCTTGAATCATGAGTATCGTTTTATTGTGGTAACCTATCACGTGAATGACGAAGAATATGATGTGAATGGGAAACCAACAAGCGACAAAAGCTAGAACTATGATTATCACCATTTTGGTCACTTTTCTCCAGCTGATCGCTCTCTTTCTTCTCAATTTTTTGGTACTAACGTCGGGGGTCAATTTGCAATTCTTGCACCCTGGATACATTAAGGGTATCGTGGGAAGGATATGGCTGGGCGTATTCGCGAATTGACAAAACAAACTTCCGTGTTCGATGATATGGTCGATGGTACAATTATTGACACGCGTGGCATTAATTTTGTAAGTACCGCGATCGATAAAATTTGTCGCGGAATTTTTGTTCCATAAAACTTTCAACAGGCGTAGATATAAAAGGGAAATTATCAGCAGCGGTAGAGCCAATCCAAATACGAAAAAGGTTAGAAATAACACCTTTTCCTTCCACGGATCGAGCATCAAGCATATGGTTATATCTTCAAACTGAAGTATCTTAGATGATGCCGTATTTTTGAGTCGGTTACCGGAATATCTACCATCCATATTCGTAGAAAACTGCCGCTCCATATTCATGCTAGCACTAATAGGGGTAACCCTTTTATCGGATAAGGTTTGAACAGAATTCAAATAATCGTAATCGTATTCAATCGGTAAATAACCTTTATCGTCTAAACGAGTCGATCTATTCGAAAAAAACCGTTTGTCTCTACCCCTGACGAGATGATGTTCATGCGTGTGGAGATTTAAAAGCAAATCGAGGATGTTATCGACATAGTTATCCATGCCATCAGGGCCGCCGTATTTGAAGAACCTTTCAGTTATGGCTTGGTAGGACACCAAAACCTGGATATTACCGCATAGGATGAGGATCCAACACACCACTATGGCTATCAGAACATTTTTTTTGTTCCTGTACCTGACGGAGAGGGTGAAAGGATGCACGATGGCCAAGTACCTATCCATCGACATGAGAACCAAGGTGTATATGCTGGCGTACGCGGTGGCGTAGATCAGGTACTGCACTATTTTGCACGCCGGGCTTCCGAAGGGCCAATTCCCCAAATAGTAAGTGACAGCCGTCGCCGGCACGCATATCCCCAAAAACAGGATGTCCGTCAACGCCAAATTCAGGATGAGAATATTCGTGGGCGAATTTTTGGTGCCCGCGTTTTTGGGAAGATGGAAGTACAATTTCTTCTTCTCCCTTTTAAAATTTAATTCCTTCAAGTACACGACCGCCACAACCATCAGGTTCCCTATCAGGCCTACCAATATGATGATCCCGAAAATGATAGGCACCACGTAAGTCATAAATATTTCGAAGTGCGACATTGCTATAACCCCTTTTAACAGCGGATTGTAAAAATTGAGTAACTGATAGTGTTAATTTTTTTTTTACCTTATCGTTATGAATAGTATCCACAAATTTTTTTTTAAAATAATATATGAAAGGAAGAAGTAAAAAATAAATAAAATTAATTAAAACTTTTATCATTATCTATTTTTTAATATAATACAATATATAATATAGATAAAATAATATTTATTTTTTTTAAACAATATTGATTTTAACTTTTATTCAGATAAAAATAACATTATTTTTTAATAGGAATCATAGCATTTTCTTTCACAAATTTTGAAGATTTGTTCATTCTTATCTTTAATCCTACGTTGATCTTTATTAATAGTGTGTATATATAAAGCGATTAGATTTATTAAAATAATTTTATTAATTTAAAATATTATTTTTATAAATTTTTTTTTAAAAAAAATAAAAACAAATATTAATACCACATCATCCCAGATTAGAATCTTTGGATGGGGATTAACACGGAATTCTCAAGAATCCCTTAAAAAAAATATAGCAAATTGAATTTAAAAAAATTTTTTACCAAAAAATTCTTCTTTTATTGATTTATTTATATATATTTTTTAAACGTTTTTTTTATATATTAATCAATCATTTGAAACTAAATTATAGGTTGGTTTATATATTATATATATATATTAAACTTAAAAGTACAATTTATCATTGTCCAAAATTGAGAGTCCGGAAAAATATTTAGGTAAGCCTGAAAATTTTTTCTCATAGAAGGAACAAAGGTTCTAAGACATATATCATGGAAATCTCCAGACTTAAGGCAATATTTTTCTAGCTAAAATATTGAGTTAGCCCGTTGGAAAAAAATCGTCTCAAAAATAGTCCGTTTAACAACACTAAAAATTACTATCATTTGATAAAAAATTTGTATATTTTTAGGATGTATAATTCAACGTTTTTTAAGGTATCACTTTTCAAACTGGTTTAATCTCTTTTAATTTTTTCGGATTTTCTTTCTTTCTTTTTTACTTTCTTACTTTCTTTCTTTCTTTCTTTCATTCTTTCTTTCTTTCTTTCTTTCTTTCTTCAAATTATTAAAATCAAATCACATGTGTGTCGAATAACTTACCCACAATTTCGGATATTTTTCCATTGCGATTTTGAGAATATTTGAAGAAGTGTTTTTTGGTAAAAAAAGACGGAAATAATTTCCGAGATAACACATGATTTTGAGATAATACGGAATGATTTCCGAATCACGTGAACAATTTCTAAGAATTAGATCCACCCAATGAAAAAACTAAAATGTGTCGCAATAACTTTTTTTTTAAAAAAAAAATTATTTGCTTCGATGCCAATTTTCAAAGAAAGAAAGAAAGAAAGAAAGAAAGAAAGAAAGAAAGAAAGAAAGAAAGAAAGAAAGAATATTTTGAATCTCAATTTTTCCAATGGTATCAAAAGTTATTTGCTATTTGCCAAACATATATAAAAGAAATATCTATATAATAATATTAGTGTTGTTAAATTAACTCAATCCAGAAATGCCCTAACCCTTGAGATTTTGGATATTATATGTAGAGACCTTTGTTCCATCCTATGACCAAAATCTTCAGGATTGCGTAATATTTTTCTGGATAAAGTATTGAGTTAGAGCCGTTTAAACAACACTAAATAATAATATACCGCTTTGTAAAATATTGGTTTTTTATTACATTATTTACTTTTTGATAATCTATTTCTATATCAATATAATTATTAGTCAAATTATTTCCGTAAAAATTGGTAAGCATTATGACATTTATCATTTTATAGCTGGACAAGTGCTATTTTTAAAATATATAATAAATTATAGATGAATTTTGTTTTGGCGGAAAGCCCTGTCCTTCAGTTTCACTCATACTCATTTGATTTTAAAACGTTTTCAAAAGGGTTTATTTATATATATATATATTTATAGAAATAAATTAATAATAATGATTTTTTTTTACCTATTAATTTTTAATTTATGCTTAATCTAAATTTAACAACCAAAATTTTATTAATAATTAATCTAATAAATTAATTATTATATTTATATTATATATATACATATACACAGTATATATTATATATACTATTAATAACAAATAAAATATTTTTTGGCAATTTGACGAATATAAATAAATTATTTAAAGGGAATAAATTTTTTTTTTTTTGCTAAAATTGTGCCATTTACAGAGTGGGAATAGAATATAAAATACTTTGAGTTATCATGTTATGTTGGTGCGCCGAGTAGAGTTCGTAAAAATTTCCAGGGATCATAGGGGTCACAACAATTTTAGGGATTCAGGTCTGCTTCAGATTTATGGAAAATCCCATGATGGATCCTTTGTTTTCTGATAAGTTTTTATTTTCCAGTTTTTATAAATTTTCTCCTCCTACCTATATATTTTTCTTACTTTAAATATATATATATTATTGTGTGCGTCTCAGGAGTGTTGTGATATTCAAATGAATTCCCTTTATACAAAAAATGTCTTATGCCAATTAGAAGAATTATTACGACATTATTCGGGAATGTTGGTTAATTTCATATTATAGACTATGTAACTGACGATATTTCTAAGTTGTTAATCTTAAGAAAATTTTATATAGATATTGTTTATATAAT
Source organism: Gordionus sp. m RMFG-2023 (assembly GCF_954871325.1). Taxonomy (NCBI): domain Eukaryota; kingdom Metazoa; phylum Nematomorpha; class Gordioida; order Chordodea; family Parachordodidae; genus Gordionus; species Gordionus sp. m RMFG-2023. The sequence goes on from NC_088777.1 coordinate 53,322,677, forward strand.
TTTCACTTCTTTATTTTTGTAAAAAAAAATTTTTGGTTATTTTTATTTTTTTATTTTTTAACTTTAATTTTTTTTATAATGTTATTTAATATATTTTTACTTTTTTATTATTTTTTATTTATTGGAGATGAATAAAGGAAAACTTAAATTATTGTTATTAAGATTTTTGTTTCAATCTTCATACTCAACCCTTCATTATTCAATTTATCATCTTTTTTATTTTTATTCAAACTATGCATTCATTTTACACCCAGTTTTTAATTGTGATTGAGTTGATGATTGGATGTTCTAATTTTATTTTTGTCTGTAGTATATTTTTTTTTACATACATTTATTTTATAATTAAAATTTGAATAATTATTTAAAGTTCTATAATAAAGTTTTTAATTTAAATTTAAATAATGTGAATCAGACGATAGTTAATGATGCAATTTATAATTTTTGGTGTAATTGTTAAACAGACGATTGTTTTTATGCAATTTATAATTTTTGTAATCAGACGATTATTATTATTGCAATCTATAATTTTGTATAAATAGACATTTTTTTTTGTAATATGATAATATTTTCAGTTTTTTAAAAAAAAAATTATTTTTATTTTTCGGAAAAGAAAGAAAGAAAGAAAGAAAAGAAAGAAAGCAAATAAATAAATTTTGTAAATTAAAATTAAAAATTTTTACGAGGAAATCCAAAATAACACAAATTTATGTCAGATTATAAAGAAAATAAAGAAAATTAAAGATCGAAAAAAATCCCATTAAGTAAAGTGCATCATTATTCAATTAAAACGAAGTAATGTAATATATAAATAACAGTGAAATATATATTTATGATAAGTTTAATAATAATGATATGGCTGGTCTCTTGTTATTGAAGCGTATGTTTTTCTTTTTTTTACAAAAAATAAAGAAAGAAAGAAAGAAAGTAAGAAAAATAATAAATAGATTTTACTGATTAAATTTATTATTATTAATTATAACGTTTTCTTGTTTACAAAAATTTACAATTTAAAAAATACAAATTCAGATAAAATAATTGAAGAGTGACAAAGAAATAAAAAAAAAATCTCGTTCTTAAAATTCTTCCGAAATTAGTAGCGGCTTAAAATGTTGACGGGATCGTAGGCGTAGCCTAAGCGGCGAGAGAAACGGATCCAGCGGCTCCGCCTCCCCGTAAAGTTTTTGCGCAAATGAAAAAAGAAAAATTAATATACTCATTTCCCTCCGCCATCTTCCCTATCGCATAAAAAAATGATTATAAAAAAACGAACTATAAAATGGATACCAACTATTATGAATATTGATTACACCCCACGAGGTACTTCCCTCACCCCCTAAGATTTTAATGACGTAATTCCCTTCACCCACCACATCCCTTCCATGTGCATTGGCTGCGCCCATATTTTGGGATTAATTAGGGAATAAATGTTTATAAGAAATAGTTTAGGTGAAAGTTAATTTTAATTAAATAATATAATTAGCCGACTCTCACCTAGAATACAAATTATTGGCATTAACACAATCATCAACAAATAACGTTTTCGCGCAATTATAATAGTTATAATTATAATTAAGATAAAGAGAATTGAAAGTTAAAAAAAAATTCCCAAAAGAATTTCCATGTTCGATAATTAAAAACGGCGACATTTTTGCCAGTGAGATTTTAATTAAGAATATTATTCAATTAATCTTTGTTTTTTGCGAACTCTATTTTTTTTTAGTGTGGCTTCTTCCTTTTGGTTAATTGAAATATTTAGTTTGTATATATATATATATATATATATATATATATATATAAATATATATATAATAAAATATATTTATATTATTTATATGTAATTATAAATTTCGAATTTATAAAAAGCAAATAAATAATCAAATAATTCCGATAATTGACTTTTTTTTTGTAAAGTTAAAATATAAGTTTTAACTTTTTAGCCAGGAAAATATTCCCTGAGTGTCGAGATTTTGCCAACAGATGTTCGATCCTGTGTGCCATCAATGAGAAAAATCTTCAGGAGGCTTGCATATGATTTTTCTGGATAAAAAGGGGACAAGACGTGAGTCGGATCTAGAGAATAATCGGGAGAATTAATTATACTGGGATATATCTTCCTTATTTTTGGTACTGAGCTAAAATACTGTTTAAGTGATTATATTTTTTCTTAATCGTCTAATTACAATGTTGTAAAACGAAAATGTGACAATATTTTACCTTTACTCGACTGGGGAGATTTAGATCTTCTTCAGAGGATATACTACGACATAAATTTTAGGAAGCTCCTGTTACACGTCTGTGATAAATATTCCTCAAAACAGAGAGAAGAAATGAGCTCCTTACCTCCAACAAGATTAAAACTCCTAATTAATCTCTGTACCCCTTGAATGAAATACTGCATCTATCTTAGGGGGGAAATGAATTTGTTGTTAGCACAACGATAAATAATTCTAATTTCTTTCGGTGTATAAAATGAAAGCATACCACTTCATTTCGTTATTCAAAGATAAATTTGAAGGAGGATATTAGAGATTAGAGATCGAACTCATATTAGACCTAACCCGTCAAAAAAAATTTGCGCGGTTGTAAAAAAAACATTTTAGCGTTTGTGGCCCAACGTACCCCGGAGAAAAATCGTATATTTGAATCTCCAAACTTGATTTATATGTTACACGAATCTATTTGATATGTAAATATAGATTTTGAATTTTTTTTTTAAACCCTCAGTTTAACAATATAAAGTTACGCACTACCTTATTCTACGTTCACTAAAATGAAGTTTAAACGTAGCTTAAACTATTTTTTGTTCATAAAATGTCTCGAATTTAAGAGACGCGTAGTGATAGCGGCAATGTGCCCGGCAATGTTGATTCAATTTTTGAGCGTGTTTATTTAAATTTAACAAATCCGACGTTACCGGAAGTGTTTACCGTCATGTTTAAAATACCTACCCCTTATGATTTTCGTACAATTTATGCCATGAACATTTGGACTCAATAAAATTTATATTCGTTTCACCGTATGATTTGTTTAAATATAAATTATAAAATGACTCAAAAGTTAACTTCAAAAATTATCTACGAATCGAAGGAAAATGAATTTTTAACGTGCCCGCTAAATGCATTTCCGGTAAAATTTATGATTTTTTTCCCGCTCAAAATTATGATTTAAAAGTTGAAAAATAAAAAATAACACATTTGGCGATTAACGTACATTCAATAACGGATTAAATTTTCATCAATAACCTTTTTATAAAACAAAATTAGTGTTGTTAAATTAGCTAACTTTGACCATCTTTATAGTGTCTTAGTCAATCTTTTAGACTAAAAAATTAAGCTTCTAAGTCGAGCCCTCAACTTGAAGATCGATTAGAGTACTTCTGGATAAAAAAATATGGCTGCGCTTGTTTTATAGTCGAATAAAGGTAGGTTAGTTGTTTAACAACGACTAAACAAAATACACAGCTAAAATAAATAAAAATAATTGAATTATTCTTTTATATATAGAATTATTAGTAAATTGTAAAAATGAAGATAAGAAATTTAAAAAAAAAAAAATTCCCTCTAAAAAACGCCATCTAGCGGATATTAGTTTATACGTTTTTAATAAACATTTTTTTTGACAAATTTAGTTATGGAAATATATTTTCGATATTTAAATTTTGAAATTAATTAGATGCAACACTTTCGTATAATATATCCTTTTCATTAAAACTGGAATAAGACACATACCTTTAATCTTCTCGTCAACATTTTAAATTGCATTTCAAATCAATACTTAATACATACTAATAATTAAATTTTATTTAATAAAAAATTTACCCTTCCAAAAGATGAGCTTGGAAAAATATTCTTGGGAAACACCAATTTAAAAAAAAAATTTTTTAATAATTCTTTAAGAATATTTTCTTTCATCTTGAAATTTTGAAATAAAAAGAAATTTTTTTTCTAATTTTGTATATAATGGACTGATGGATAGAGATATGAACGGTTTTGGTAAAACACCACATACCAGTAGTACATGAGCAAATGGAATTTTTTATCATTTCTACAATTTTAGGAAATAATATTTCCTTAAGCACCTCAGTAACTTTGGATAAGTTGCGGCTAACTGTTGTAGCACAAGGGACGATCTTATTAATAACATCCAATTTACCATATGTTGCCCCTAAGTCGGCAAATCTTTGTAAAATATTTATAAATCCAGGTCCTTGAACTGCTTGAAATGGCCTAAAAAAAAGATAAAAGAATAATTTATTAAATTAAAATACATAATGTCTCTAGCGCAATATTCTACAAAATTCGCTATTAGACCAGATTTTATCGTTTTGTTTAATTGAGAATTGTCTTTTTCAAAATATCCAGTTATTTTTTTATTATCTATCAAATCTTCAAAATTTGCAGATGAACAATGATGCCGAAGGAAGATTTGCTATTATATTTAAAGATGGACTCGCAATCATTGCAGCAAATCCCATCTAGCTTTTTGTCATTTTCATCAAAAATAATTTTAAATTGTTTCCACATTGACAATTTAAGTTTATTATTATTATCTTCATTGTTTTTATGCTAGAAAGCATATCTGGATTAAATAATAATTTAATTAATAATGTTTTGAAAAGAATTGGGAAGCCCTTTCTCAAATCATGAATCTGATCTGGTAGAAGAACTATTAGCATTTCTTTCAAAATTTAAAGAAACTGTCGAATTTCTTTCAGTACTAAAAGGGCCTACTTTAAACTTGGCGTTACTTTTTAGAAGTGAAATTGAAACACATTTAATAGTAAATGATAGTGATAGTTCTGAAATTATTTCACTTAAGGAAAATATGCTAAAAAAACTTGCGTTACGATTTCCGGTTTGCAATCTGCAAGTAATATTATATAAGTATATTCTTTTATTTTTTATTTAAAAATATCTAGGTATTGGCTTCTCTTTTAGATACAAGATTTTAAAAATTGACAATTGTGTCAAAGTATTTAATAGAGCAAAATTGCTCTGCTTCAGAATTTATAATAAAACATCTTAAACTTATAGAAAATGATGATAATCAGGTAATAAATATAGCTAATGAGGATGAAGATGAATTATTAAATTCAAGTTATTTGACAAAATTGGCAAATAAACATTCAACAAATATAAATTATGATTCAAAGTTAGATGACTTAGAACAAGAATGCCACAATTTTTTTGGAAAACGACATTCACAAGATATGGACGTTCTAAATTTTTGGAGAGAAAAAAAGAGTGAACTTTCCAATCTTTCCAAGCTCGCCAAAAAAATTTTTGCATTCCGGCGACTAGCACACCTAGTGAAAGAGTTTTCTCTGCCTCTGGATTGACGTTAAATTCAAGGAGATATCATCATTATGTCCAAAAAAATTTTAAATAAAATAATTTTTATACATGATAATTAAATTTAGGAAATCGATTTTGGATACAATAAGTTTTATATTAAATGAACATTAAAAAAATATGCCGAGATATCTGTAGAAATAGCGTATATTTATTTGTTTTAAATTAATAAGCAATTAAAAAAGTTTATCTCGGCGGCTAAAATCGGCGAGCCGCTGGCCATTTATTAGAATTTTTAAAAATGGCGCCGACCGCTGATATTTCGTCGGCGCACAGTTCTAAGTTTATATGAACATTTATAAATATATAATAACTATATATAGGCATATCCCTTTTTTTTTTAATTAAAATTAGCAGTTGGCCAGTCAAGAATGACGGGTTAACTAAAAAAAAAACTTTAATTTATAAAAATAATGCGTTAAAATAATTTTATTCAAAATTTTTATTATTGAAAAAAATTATCCTAGTAAAATAATAAAGATGAATTTTAATAAAAAAAACCTATTAAATATCATTCAAGTGTCTAAATGGGAATTGAGCGGCTCATTAAATTCCATCATCTTGTTAACCTATTCCTTACAGGATGTTCTAAATAAAGTAAATTAATCGACATACTTTCTGCATTCACATATTTTACGATTCCCTTGGATTGGTTTCAAATCCAAAAGACGGACAATGCCCTAAACGCATATAGCCATTTCTTATGATAGTCTGCACAGATCGCGACATTTTCATTATTCGACTCGCAGATCATGTGATTTCTTACTGCGTCATGGCCATTTTTTTAAAAAATATGGCCCGCTATTATTCTTATTCTTTTTTAATTCAAGCGCGTAATTATTTTATAACTATGGCTACCTCCTTCGAACCCAACGTAACATTTTTATTATTCGACGCGCAGATCACGTGATTTCTTACTGCATATGATTTTGGCCATTTTTAAAAAAAATTAAATATGGCCATATATTCGCCCTTTTTCTTATTCTTTTCTAATTCAATCGCGCAATGATTTTATTACAATGGCTACCTCATTCGAACACATTGTCGCTCCCGTATCATCAGACACAGGCAATGTTATTCAATCATCCAACATGCCTTTAAATCAGCACAAATTCCGTCCATATTTGAACCCCAGGATCTTTTCAGATTTGATAGTAAACGACCAGACGGCATCACTCAAATTCCGTGGAGGAGAGGCCAATTATTGGTATGGGACTTTTATTGTATTGATCCCCTTGTCCCATCTAACCAGGCACTCAACATCATTGACCAGAAGGAATGAAATACACAGAAATTACTAATGACCATTGTTTCATTTCAATTATTTCAAACTTGCCACCTTGGGCAAATTTGCCTTAGCTTTTTTCAAAAATTTAGTATCTCAAATCAGCAAACACTCGGAAGAACCTCGAGAGGAGTTTTTTCTTCGACAAAGGGTCGCCATAGCAATCCTTAAAGCCAATTACATCAATGGCAGTCTAATAGCCAAAGAGCTATCCTAAATCCTTTTTTTTCCTCGCATTATACCATCCCCGTTCTTCATTGATATTTTTAAAAATTTTTAATTCATATTCCTTTTGTCGCATTTTAATATAGACCCTATTTATACGTTCATATATTCATTATTTGTTATCATATTTTATCATATACATTTGATTTGTAATTTAAATATATGTGATTTGAATTTGAAAATTCATATATATTTTTTAAAGTTTTTTTATATATTTAATATAATATTACAATATGTATTAAAATAAAAAATATATATATAATTTAAAAAAAAAGATTATTAAGGTATTGTAGACCTAAAGGGGCAATTCGATTCAAGCCCGCTACGGGTCTTATTCCACCTAATTCCCATTTTGGAATTTAGGATGATGGACTTTTCTTTCTCCTGACTTTTTTCTCAATATTTTTTTTTTAATATATTTATAATGGCCAAATTTATTTGTGTATATGAATTATAATAAATGTAAATGACTCGAGTGAAAATTTCAAATTAATTCAGAGACATGGTGATTCTTTTTCAGTATAGTTTTTCCTTTTCAATACCAATTAATTAATCAATTGACACTAAGTTTAAAAAAAAATTATATCACCGATTAAATGCACCGCGAATTACTCATTATCATTTAATTTTAGCATTATTTATTTATAAAACATTGTCCAAAAGTTATGCCAAAATAATATTTTTTTATTTTTATATAACTATTTATTAAATGAATGTTAAAATTATAATTAACATACTATATCTATATTTCTATATAAAAATATATAATTAAAAGATTTTTTTTAAAAAATAAGATTTTTTTCTCTAAAAAAATATATAAATATAAAGGGCCATCTAGCGGATATTAATTTATTCATTTTTATTAAACATTTTTTTTGCAATTTTGAGTTATAATGAAATATATTTTCGATATTTAATTAATAATAAAAAAATAATAAATTAAAAATAATTAAATGTAACACTTTCATATAATAAATAAAAAAAATTAGGCCTTCATAGGTGATAAAAGTAATATAAACATTTTTTAAATTTATATAATAACTAAATTACGGCATTTTCCATATTTTTTTTTAAACTAGCAGATAGCCAGTCAAGAATGACGGGTGAATCATAAAAACTTTTTAATTTATTTTCTAAGTAAAATAATTAAATTTTTTACGCAAATGTCAATCAATTCCTTAGAAATCTTGAATTCATTAGTAGCGCAGGCACGATTTAACAGCTGACATTTTTTTCTTTATTAAAATCATTATTTCTTAGATCATTATTTATGATTAATAAATATAAAATTAATTTGTAAAAAATGATCAGCTGATAAATCACGTTCGCAGTAGCGCCACCATAAATTCAAGGTAAAGATCGAAAAGATTGAAGATTTTTTTTTTTGAGAATTGCTCAATCAAGCACGATTTTTGATCAAATTTAAAATTCCAGACTTTCTTTATAAATAAGTCTGTCGCCATAGTTTTTGCATAAATATTTTAAAAAATCAATCTTTGATGATTAATCGTAAAGGTTAAATCTTCAATTTAGTCGATGATAGAAGATTTTTGATCAAAATTCGTTAAATTTTGTTCTGACTAAAAAATTAATGTTTCAAAAAATTAATATATGTGCAATTTTGTTTTCAACTTTAAAACATTATTCTGGGCGCGTTTTTTAAAATATCTATTCTACAGAAAATATATTCCAGCATGCTTAGAATTCCTATCTTATAAATTGTAAAAATATATTACAGTTAATTTTTGACTCATTTAAATAAAATGTTGTCCATAAATCATATTCTAAATCTAACGAGGGAACGAGGTTATTACGGTATCTCGTCCTATAAATCCCGCCAATGGAATACGCTGAAAATAATAGAGCTCTTAATGTGCGCGAAATTGCAGATTACATTTGCCTCAAAACTAATATGGGGGAAAATCATGGATGTGCTCACATTTTAACTTTGGGATCAAAGATTCCAACCGAACCTATTATAATGAATCGGTTATTATTCACCAAATCAAACCTAATCTTTTGTTGAGCATAAATAAAAATATTATTTTGACTTGTAAAGCTCATTCCAGCCAAAAATAAGAATCTGAAGACCCCAAAAATTTTAGCTTTCAACTTCCCAAATGGGTTAACTTGACTTGAGGCTATATATATAACTTAAGTAATTTATTACATTTTTGTATTTCAAATCTTTTTTTGAATCTTTATTTATAAATATGTACACATGATTGGCAAGATTTTATTTAAGAAAAAAATTATTCGAATGCAATTAATGTTGTGTATATTTTATAATTATAAAATGGAAATAATAGGTAATAAAAAGTATAATACATTTTCGATAAAATATCACGTGATTTGTGGAAGGCTTATATATTTATTATTTACAAGTAAATTACTATGGGGGGCGGATTATTACACCAGCGATGAAAAAAACAAAACGTTTATTTCGCGAAATTATCATATTTTTCGCGGAATTCTATATTTATTTCTTTCGTTATTCTTTACTCACAAATTATTACACAAAGTAAGTATTTTTCAATATACTATATAATAAAATATATTTTTTTTAAAAAAAATTAAATGATTTTTAACGAATATGGCATTTAAAAGGAGATTGCTTTAAAAAATAAAATAAATTAATACTTGAAAAGTAATTATATTATATTTTTTTTAAAAAAATAAATGGAATTATAAGTAAAAAATATAAATTGTTATTTCGCTTATATTAAATATATATTCTTTTTTAAAAAAAAGTAAGATAATAGGTAATATAAAATATATGTTATTCAAATAATATTTTTGAGCATTTGTTAGGAGGGAAAATATTGTATATTTTTTTTTCTTTATTATTTATAAAAATATTAATTTTTGAAAATCTTTGAAAATAAAAAAAAAATGATAAAAATATTAATTTATTAGAAAAAAATTATATATATATTCAATTTTATATAAAATTTATGCCAAAATTCTTTCGGAGCTTTTTTGAAACTAAGGAATGTTTGGGATATGAGAGATTTCTACGAAAGCCAAAATTCTTTCGGCGCTTATTTGAAACTAAGGAATGTTTGGGATATGAGAGATTTCTACGAAAGCCAAAATTCTTTCAGCGCTTATTTGAAACTAAGGAATGTTTGGGATATGAGAGATTTATACGAAAGATTCACTGAGATTCGGTGGAATGTAAAGTGTATAATGACGGTCCCTGGGTTTGTCGACGTTCGGATTTTGAGACGAATATTGATAGCCGGGGTTGGTGGCGGTGGCGACGTCCTGATCTATCGCCTCGGCATAGTCACCGCTCATACTTCTAGACATGCATATATTAAAATAAATTATTCTAAAAAAAGGCTCTCTTTTAAACACTAAAAAAAAGGACATCGTAGAACCTTTTCTCAGCCTCGAAATTCCTTCAATATAATTATATTAGCAATATACAAAATGGAAACTACCTGTAATACTGCGGATCAGTCTGAGCAGAGTAAGGATCATAGTAATCGTGGCCATCCACGATTCGCTCGCCGTCTAGGTAGTGATAGTGCGAGGGAGGAGAGGTAGCGTTACCCTCGAGACTAGTGAGCAACGAGCCGCTAACCGAGTTTAACGGACCACGTTGATCTAAGCGATAATTCGCGACATGTTGAGGATTGGCGAAGGCCTCGAATATTCCAGGCAAGAAAACCTTTAAAAACATTTTTTTTTTATTTAAAAAAAATACAATATTTTCTTTAATGTAAGATTTGCAACCTGATTTTTAAATAGTTAAACTTTTTAAAAGGGGGTATATATCATTAAATTATTTTTTCTGGCATCCCCTGGTTATTGTAATAACTTACACAGGTGGTATACTAATTTTATTTTTGTATGCATGCGGTTTGTCTCCAACCCCAATAACCAAGGTAAATAATAGATAAAGAAGTTCCTATATAGTTATTAAAGACTATTAAAATACCTATGATTGATAGTATCTCTATAAAAAAGGGAGTATATCATTAAATTATATTTTCTGGCATCCCCTGGTTATTGTAATAACTTACACAGGTGGTATACTAATTTTATTTTTGTATGCATGCGTTTTGTCTCCAACCCCAATAACCAAGGTAAATAATAGATAAAGAAGTTCCTATATAGTTATTAAAGACTATTAAAATACCTATGATTGATAGTATCTCTATAAAAAAGGGAGTATATCATTAAATTATTTTTCTGGCATCCCCTTCCTTTGCGATAAATGAAACGCGAATATTTTTTTAAAAACCTGGTCAACCCTGTAATGCTTGTCGGGATGTTTCGCGTATTCGATCAAAGTTTTATTTATTTCTTTGAACGTCGGTCTTATTTCTTTGTATTGTAACCAACCTATAAATTTAACGACACATGTTTAAAAAAAAATAATTTTAAGTCATTACGAAAAAAAGAAGTTTATCTCTTTTTTTTGGGCATAAAAGTTGGCGAAGAATCAAGTAATATAAAGCATAAATAAGGAAATCAAATCACCATGCACTAATGAAAAGATAAATTTGAATCTCGATATATATATAATTTTTTTCGGTAGTAATCTTATATTTTAATATGAGACATCGAATCATGAGTTGGTAAAGATTGACGCCACAGAATATGGGTTGAGGTAATCGATAACCGCCAGCGATTTCTTCGTTGTAGGCCTCCACGTTTTCCATGCCCAGGTAAGGAACTTGACCGAAGGATAAGATTTCCCAAATTGTCACCCCTATTTTTTTTTATAATTAAATTATTATTTTTAAGGTATCGTCACTACCACCACCCGAATCACTCATATATATTGCCTATTTTTTTTTTAAAAAAATGAAAATTGTAATGACCGACTTTGTGAAAACCTAGGATTCTAACAACCAATCCGCGGAGGTATAAGAAAATTAGACTAACCTAATCTACGAGCAAACATGTACAAAAATGGGTTGTGAACAACCAGCGGTTATGCTTGGTTAAAAAAAACAAGAGTTTGGGTTAAGACAATTTTCGGGTTCGTCAAATATTTTCCGGAAATTACTCGGTTTATTCTAGATTTTTTTTTGTGGCTAATGAATAAATTTTTAAATGTGCAAAAGTCATCTTTCAGCGCAAACAATAAATTTGCTTAATAGGATTTGTGATAAGGTTCTACCATGGTTGGCCGGTCACGTGACCGGAGGTATTTGACCTGAAAAAACGATATAAATACACGTGATCACAAAGCTGCTTATTTATTGGGTGCCCAATATCAAGAGGGGCATCTTATTAGTAGTGAGTTTATAAATGATGTGCGTGATATACATATACATAATACAAGAATTCGGCATTTTACGAAGGTTGCAATCAGGCGATGCCATAAATTTCAGAAGTAAAGGCGGCACCTTTAATTGCAGATTTTGTGAAAAAGCGGTAAATTCCATAAGAAGCAATCAGATTCCAAGCTCAAGTTAGTGGAATCGACTTTGCTCACCATTCCCATTAATAGAAGTGGCATTCTTCTAACGATTCCTATTTCTACATCTTCTTCAAGAAGGAAATTGGTTAATTTGGTTTAATATTCTCACTAAAACAATCGACTGAGGACCTCGACAAAATATTAAAGAAAATTATAATGTCGAATAAGAATCAGAACAATTCCCTGCCACAGAGAGCGAAGCATTACTTATCGAATGACAAGTTAATTTTCTTAAAAAAAAATTAAAAGGTTAATATTGTCTTTAAAAAAACATATATTTGAATTTGACCTGTCAAAAATTGGTCAATTGAAAGAATGGTTGATCGGTCAATACATTAACTCTGGGGTGCACATATAATTAGAGCGTTACAACTTGAAGAACGCCCCAAGTGCAAAATATTGATATTTCTTATTAAATTCGAATATAGTAAGTAAGGGTCCCAATAAGATTTCGGTTTTAGAAAATTTTCCAAATACCAGGGCTGGGATCGAAACGCGTTTTATATTATTACGCGTATACGTAGTGAGTGTCAATTAGATATCGACATTAGTCCATAAAATAAATATATTTTTATACTTGAAGCAAAGGGGAGATTGTTATTATTTAACTCTTTGTTTTCAATTTGTATAAAATAAAAAGAAAACCAAAATTTATTATTTTTAATTAATTGACCTTTTTCAGAGTTTTGAAAACTATTTTTTTATTTACTTATAATTTTCGATTTATAAAATTTTTTGGGGCTTTATAAACATTATTTATCATTCATATATATTTTAAGGGCGATGAAATTGATTAATGGGAATTTCGATATCGAAACCAACGAAATATATTGGAAAGTCATCTAAATTAACTCGACATTTTAAAACGTGAGATCATTTCCTACCTAAGATAAACTTCATAAAAAAAATCTCCCGCGAAAAAACTTTTTCTTTAATGAATGAATAACTAAATTACCAAAGGCCCAAACGTCGGACTCGTGGCTTAGATCGCATCCCGCCAAGCTCTCCATAGGTAGCCATCTGTAATATTCCTGTAAATTTTTTTTTACCAAAACATAATTAACCATTTAATTATTTCTAATTTTTTTTAAAAAAATCACCTAAAAAACGATAATAAAAATAAAATTATTCATCTTTTAAAAAGCCATGAAAAAAAAATTACAACATTTTTTTTTAGATATATATCAGTTCCAAAAAAATATAATAAACTTATCGTCGGCCTAGAATTGGAGTGTTCCACTTGCACAAATGTTTAAAAATGAGAAAATCAACATCAAAGTTTAAAAATCAAAATAATAGGAAAAGCTTAATTAATCAATTTTGAAACAGAGCTATTATTAACTTTGTTTGGTAAAAATTCAATATTTTTATTTTTAAAAATCTAGTTTTTACATTTATATAATAATATTGGGTTATAAATAAGTTATTTATCCACTTCTAGAGTGGATTATGAATATATAAAAGGAAAAATCATTTTGGTATAAACTTGTATATATTGATGACGAAGTTGAGAGGACTTAAAATCGACGAGAAGGTTGTAATAGTAATCATCGATTTTGATGTGGTCTACGTTATACACTTTTTTCGATTAGGTTTTGAAAACATGAAAAGATATATAAAAATTTAAAAATAAAATAAACTTTTAAATATCCGGCGACAAATTTGCAATATGTTTATAGAAGTTAATATTGGCCTGATTATTCAAGCCCGGCCCGATCCTACTTTTGCAGATCTTCAGTTATTATAATATCAAGACCTAGTGTGTTGCTAAACGGCTGGATTTTACCTAGAAAAAATTATTACGCTAGACCGAAGATTTTGCTTGTAGATGGTACAAAGGTCTAGAACCGTATTTTTTTTCTGGCTAAAAATATCGGGTTAAACGGGTGGTTTAACCGAGCGAGACTAAAAGCTAAACGAATATTTCCTAAATCTCGCCGGTTTGGCTAGAAGAGGGCCAAAATCTTTCCCCCATTATTTGGCGATATATCGGACTTGGTTAATATTTGTTTGAGCGGTGTTTGATAACATTAATAAAACTATAAAAGCAGCGTTAAAAACCAGAATCCTAGGGAACAAAGTCAAACCTAATAACAGGAAATAAAAAATCACCTAGAATTTCTAGAAACTGAAACGAGACCTCTCTTTTAATTCCAGGAACCGATCCTAGTTTGGAATCGGAATTAGGAAAAATTTAAGATCTGGAACCTTTTTAAAGAACAAGAAAAGTGTCTGGTTTATGATATACGTTATTTATTTTAAAAAATAAGTACTATTGACTGACTATTGTAAAAAAATATGTGCACGTGATACACTTCGTCGAGAATGTCTGTAATAACTAAAGTATATAGGAGACTCACTATAAATGCACTCGGCCCTCAAGCAACCGTGGATGATCCCTTTCCGAGCCAGGTACTCCATACCGGAGGCCAGTTGGGAGAACCACTTGGGCATGGGATCGGCTAAAACATCGCGGGCAGCGAGCTTCCGCATGTGGGAAGGATCGGTCGAGCGCGGCCCACTGCACAAACCGAACCGACGAAGAAAAGGTCCTAAGGCCGGTCCGTTTCCCTGGCAAACAAAGGTTATCGGGATTAGTGGGTCGAGTAATTTTTCCGCCAAATCAAGATTCCGAATCGATTTTGTGGAGCGGTCATGCTTACCTATTTTTTGATAGTTGCGCGAAAATAAAAAGGGGAACTCTTCATCAAGTTACAACCCAAGTAAATTTTAAGGTAACGTCCTTCAAATTTCAATATGGTGGTGGTGGGGGGGGGTAAATGTCGTTTTTCTTTCATTTTACTTTAGATCATCACATTCCTTAGAATTTTATATTAATGAAATAAATTTCAAAAAAATAAATAAATATGTGTTCCTCCCAAAAAAAACGGGAAATTCCATTTTGCGAGAATTTTGACTAAAGTTTTTTTTTTGATAGACGTATGTCATTACTCTTATTGGAGGTAAGAAGGGGTCCCTCGATTTAAGGTCGGGGAACCACGTGAATTATTTTGGTGTAAACGCTTCCGTAATTCTCCTATATTAAATATTAAACACAGAACACAACATATATGTATAACTATAATCATAAGGTACTGCAAAATGGAAAAATGGCGTAATAGGAACGCAATTTTTTTTTTGTAAGTTATCCATACAAAAATGCAAGAAAGGACTTTGTTATAATGCATCGTATATTTAAATATGCGAGAAAATTTCTTTCCGGCGCATGCTCGGGTTTGACCCATAGCTCACAAAGGCAGGAGTGATCAAAATGACAGACTTGAAATAGACGGGCACCCGTCACGACATCTCGGAATTTCTCACCGATATAAAGACAAATTTTTTTTTAGTTGTTTTAATTTTTATAATATTCTTACTTATGATATTTGAGCCTCATAAAATGTATATTTTTAGAGAGAGAAAAAAAATTGAAGGAATTCCTCCGTGGAAAAAAAAGTACTATTTGAAGGTTACCTTGAATTTCGCTATTTAACAGCTGATAGATTTTAAAAAATCTGTTTTATGAGACCAATTTTTTTTTCAATATTACTTTTTTATTTTAATTTCAATTCATAAATAATAAATCTAAGAAATACAGATTTTTTTTAAAAAAACTGTCAGCTGTTAAATCGCCCACACTATGAATTTAAGGTCACTCATAATGCCATCCATAAAAAAATGCTTAAACAAGATAAGATGGCGCTGCCTCAAAGTATTCTTTTTTTTTGGTAAATGACTTCAGCACTTTAAAATCAAGACACGGAATTTATAAAAATTATGCCAATAATTAATAAAATGATAATAAGCCATTTTATACAACGTATAATTATAAGAGACGGAATAAATAATTTATTTAAAAAAAAAATATCATACAAAATATAGATCGCATTTTATAAACTTTTATTTCCTTCTTTCTTTCTTTCCTCATCTCTATGTTAAACAGAACTAGCGAAAATTTACATTGCAATTGTAGGCTAAGATTTAATTTTTAATTTAAATGTTTAAAGTACATTATATTATTTCATGTATTTGTTAGTAAAAAAAAATATAAAACGATATGGCCATTTATTTAAAAAATTTACGGGGAACAGATATAAAAAAAAAATTAGTGTCAAGGCGGGAGCTTGCTCCTTTTGAGAAGGTAGGAACACAGCTAGCTACTTTTAAGAAGGAGGGTTAATAAGTCTGAAAATAATGTTTTTAATAGAAACCTCACCCAAAAAATGTTAAAACATTTTTGGGTTTCTTCGGTTTAATATCCGTTAAATTTGAGACTCGTAGGCGTAATTAACGCGATTAGCCGTCGATCCATTAAATTTCAATAAGTTTTAGATACATTACAATTTTGATAGTAAAAATTTATTAATGTAATAAACATATTTGGATGAGCGTGAGATATTTTCCGGGTTTGGGGCATGATGGAACCCATCCAGATGGTTGTTATAGTGCGTGGTCCCACTTACTCTTTACAGCTAAATTAAAAACATATATAATTTAGCATCTTTTATACCATTGACCATATTTTCTAAGGAAAATAGTGGTCTATCTCCGAGCCAAGTTGTATCCATGTAATAATTGCATAAAACTTAGTAGCAAAGTATCGTTAGCGCCCATTAGTCAAGCAAGCCGAATGCCTCGCGTACGACCCTGATAAGCCCAATGTTTGGCATTTGCGCCATAAAGCTTGTGGAGATAAAATTAGAACCTTTTATGGCCATTGTCGGAAATACATACTTAAGAGCAGAAATGGCTTCGATTTCAGAATCCGCCTGGGTCATAGAAGGATTGAGCCATGTATTATTGTCCGCACAAAATTATACGAGCACTCTTAATACCTTTGCATATGTCTCCTTAATTTTTGTTTGGCAAAAAGGGCATAAACAATAGGTATCATGACCTTGTGATACATTACACGAATAAGACTAGAGTTGATAATTAAAGGCTAGGAGCAGAATAAAATGTTATGTTCATATATACGTTATCAGCTCTCTCGGCTAATATCAACATACAAGCTGTTCCTAACATGATTAATTTATTGTTATCAGTGTGAATTAAAAATTGTTTCCCCCGGCTTAGTTAAAGTATATTTGAGGGTTAAATAAATATCCTCCATAGAATGAGGTTAATAAAACACGATATTTTTTTTAAAATCCAATCAATTGTTGGTTTTTAATAGAAACAAATGAAGGAATAGCTTTTGGATATTCTGCGATATCCACGCTATCCTAGCATTGAACTTCCATGGCCTTTTCATAAATCGTCACTCTCGTCTCTCCGGTGGGATTTTCTGCAACTACAGTTTTTTCGATAACCTCTCTAGTCCTAAGTTTTTCAAAAAAAAAATGTCACATGTTGATGCCACACCTTTTTCTACAAGTTAAATAGGCAGCATTCTTATCTTTCTAAAATGTCCTTTTTGAGTTTTCTAATTAAAATTGTCTTTAAAATTTTCTGCGACTGTTGGGATTTTCGTCGTAAAACTTAACGATTTTCGCTATAATCGTGGCCTGGCCGGATGTATACTATCACGTGAGGGTATTCTCATCAACATGAACATAATTTTTTTTTGAAAAATTTAGGACTTAGAGAGGTCATCGAAACTGTAATTTGCCGAAAATTCACTGGAGACGAGATTGACGATTCATGAAAAGGCCATGGAGATTCGATGCTCGTTGAGCTATATCGCAGAATATTCAGAAAGCTATTCCTTCGTTTGTTTCTATCAAAACGACAATTGATATGATTCTAAAAATATATCGTTCCTATATTACCTCATTCTGTGGAGGATATCCATTTAACCCCCGAATAATATACCTCACAGCGGGGAGAGCCGTTTTTAAATATATAATGATAATAATAAAATAATCATGTTTGGGACAGCGTGTATGTTAAGATTAGCGGAGAGAGCTGATAGCATATACATGGACGGAACATTTTATTCCGCTCCTAGTTTATATTATCAGCTCCATGTTATTCACGTGATGTATCACGAGGTGATGATTACCCATTGTGAATGCTCTTTTGCCAAAAACAAAAATAAGGATACATGCGCAAAGGTATTGAAAGTGCTTGCAGGATTTTGTGCCGACAACGGTATAAGGTTTAATCCTTCTATGGCGCAAACGGATTTTGAAATTGCGGCGATTTCTGCTCTCAAGGATGTATTTCCGGGTTCATTTAGTTTAATATATTAATATACATGTATTTTAGATGTTATTTTCACTATTCACAAGCTTTATGGCGCAAATGCCAAACATTGGGCTTATCAGGGCCGTACATGGGGCATTCGGATGTTCATAAAATAGTCCGAAGAATCAGCACCCGTCCATTCTGCAAGGAAGAAAATGTGGCAGTGGCGCGTTTTACTTGTTATCTAATGGGGCGCTAAAGATATGCTACTAAGTTTTGTGCAATACATGGATTACAACTTGGCTCGGGGATAGACCACCATTTTCCTTAGAAAAATTTGGTCAAAGGTATAAAATGTGGGAAATTATACATTTTTAATTTAGGCATAGTGTAAGTAGTACCACGCAATAATAGCCATTAACCGGAAAATATCCTACGTTCAACCAAATATTTATATATAAATAAATTTTAAATAAACTATCAAAATTGTAATGTATCTAAAGCCTATATTCAAATAAGTAATGGATCAACGTTTAATAGCGTCACTTATGCCTGCGAGATAAAGGGTTGGAAGATCGCAAATTTAACAGAAAAACCGAAGATGTATTTAACATTTTTGGGTGAGGTTTCTAAAATCGTTAAATTAAAATCTTAGAATTTTTTTTTTATATTTTATTTATAAACATTATTTTCCGTTATTAACGCTCCTTGTAGCTAGCTCTCGTTCTCCCTTCTCAAAAGGAGATAGCTCCCACTTCCGCTACTGAATCAGTCAGTTTTTGAAAAAGTGTAGCGGAGCGCCGCTCTTTAATAGCCCTGACTATTTTATATATATATATGTAAAATACGAATATATATTTCGCAATTTATCCAATTAAATATATTTTTTTTATGTGTGTGCCCGTGAATTTTTTTAAATAAATACCATCAATTATTAACAAATACATATAATATAATGTAAAATAGACCTTTAGACAATTAGCCAAAATAAAATCTATGCTTACAATCCAGATGTAAATATTCGATTGGTTTTCTATTAAACATCTTCATAAATATCGTTGTATACGCGATCTATTATTTTGTACGATTATTATTTAAAATAAATTACTTGTTCCGATTCTTAATTTGTACATTATAAAAACATCGCTATAATTATTTCATTATTAATGGCATAATTTTAAATATATATATATTTACTATGCAATAGAGATATGAATCATGTCTATTCGATGTTACCAATAGGAGGTCGCCAATTTATACCCTAGTTTTAGATATTATTCTGAGCACAATGGCCAACGAGACCTTCAGCATCTCACTCGTCCCCAGAGGCCCCTCCCAAACGTAGGGGAGCATGTGTCACCATAACTCCCCTTCCCCCTTCAACACTACCTGATCATTTGACCTTCTGTTAAATAATTTACAATATATATATACCACCACCCCCCAATAGACCAGTTGGCCCCTGTATCATAAATATTCGTTAATTATACATATACGTTTTCAAGGTTTAAATAAAATAAATATTGCCAAGGTTGGCGCCATATTACAAATAAAATTTTTAAAAGTATCAAACTCAATCAAAAATTGGCGCCAGAAAGAAAGTCCCACACATGAATATATACATGATATGATGCATAAAGACGTCCATTATTACCATTATTTTTATAGCTCACAAAAATCCGATCTATTCACATCCTTACTCCCATCGCACTTATATTATAATATTTTATGATTGTTATACATATATGTGCCATGCGTTTAATAAATGGAAGCCATGGAATGTTCACGCAAAAATACTCGGGGTACCCCACCTCCTTAAGATTAAAAATTTAAGATGAAAAAGGTTTAAGAAGATATTGATTTCTATGGAATCATCGTTTAAAAAAATTAGGAAATTCAAATTAAAACATATTTATTATTTTTTTAAAAAAATGAATTTCGACTTCTTAGGGAATGTAAAAAAAACGATATAAAAAACAAAACTGTTTTTTTTTTGGTCAAACGTAAAAATGAAACAGGTTTAAAATTTATTTTAACGAAATTTAACACTCAAATATAAAATTTTAAAAAAATTTTGGTGGATTATATTTTACATGAGGAGTGATATAAATATAATAATAAAAAAAATTTACACAAAAGAAAGTTTACTATTTCCATGAGGTTTTTAATTTGGCTCTACTACCAGCAATGACATATAATAATACCTAGACTGATCGATGCATTCGATAAAAGTGTACGTCAATGAAAAACAGCTGTGGACGCCATTCTGGTTACCCATATGATTATTAAAAAAAATTTTAAACGAGAGGCCAAATTTATTCCCATGTCTGACGCAAACTTTATTAAAGAATTGCCTGATCACAGAGAGATAATAAGGAAAGCAAGTTATCAATTTAGTAGTTAGTAGATTCTAACACGAGAATAATTGCTGTATGGGTTTACCGAAAATGGCGGGCCCAGCTGATTTGCATTTCAACTACGACGCTTCCAAATGCATCGTCAAGTCTAGGTATTATTATATCTCATTGACTATTGCCGATTATATTAATATATTTCTTTCTAAAAAACCTTTCTTAACCAATATTCCGTACACATGAACCAAGGAGGCCGATTGAGAGTTATTCGCGACATTTTGCTCCATTTTTTCGATAACTAAAATAACACGGTAAAAAAAAAAAATCATTAAATTATCATAAAAAATATCTTGTGGAAATATATCCCTTATCATAGAAAACTGGAAGTGATTTACTTGGTGTCAAAAAAACGAGATCACCTCATAAATATAAACAATCAAAAAAAAATTTCCTAGGTTTGCTAAACTTCTAAGGTATCCGCTGGGAACCCTGGCCAAGGTATCGTTTCTATCAGTGCCGTTGATTTGATTCAGGTTACCGTTGAAGTGGCCCCTTAAAAGACTTTTCAATGTCTTTAAAAAACGATATATAAAACAAATCAATTAAAATTTTTGGGGGTGACAAAAGTAAAGTTACTTAGCAAATTAAAATTACTGTAAACGATTATTACCTCCCTAAGCTATGGCCAAAAGAAGTAAAACACTTCTGACCTGTTTTGGTCAAATCTTTGGGGGTTAAGAATATTTATTTGGCACAAATTTTATATTAGCCGTGAGAATTTAAAAGCTACTTAAAATTATTAATACAAATATTTTTGATAAATCTTGGCACACTAAGAGGGTTAAAAAAAAATTTTCAAAAAATAATTATAAACCATCAATTCCGTTTTGAGATGAAGCGGGACCGTCTTGCGGAAAACTTTTACGCCAACTTTATGATGGCTTTTTACCAAGGAAGGATAATACCAAGTCGCCTTAAGTGAAAATATTCGTACAATCGCGTAAAATGAATTGGAGGTGGGAGGGGAAATGAGAGGCAAAATAGCGGAATAATGGGATGAATTATTAAACAATTTATAATTTTGCAACTCACTTTCTTTTGCAATACCTTTTAACTGGAATCTTTCATTTTCCCTGACATTTATAATTTCTTAATTTAACTTAGATTTTTCAATGTAGCGTCGTTTTCTTAGTGTCGTTTAAACGTCTCATTTTGAGCAGATTTTTTTTAAAATGCCTAACCCTCGAGATTCAGATAATATATATCTAGACCTTTGTTCCTTCCACAAGCAAAATCTTCAGGCTTGAGTAACATTTTTCTGAATGAAATATTGAGTTAGCCGTTTTAAAAAATCGGCTCAAAACGAGCCGTTTAAACAACACCAAATTTTCTTATTCTTATTTCTTTTACGAGGCAGTCTCTCTTATTTTATTTTATTTTCATTTTTTTTTCTTCTTTGAAATCTTATTTTTATTAATTTTTCTAGCAAAACAAAAAAAAAGTAAAAAAGTCCAACACATAATTTTTAGCGATCATTTATTATAATAAAAAAAAATAAACAAAAAACACATTTGTTTTTTATTATTCTATACAAAAACTCTTTCTTTTTTTTAACAACTATCAAAAACTCTTTTTTTTTAAGAATAAATAAGCGAGAAAAATAATCGTACATTGATAAGAAAAATAAATATATAAATCAAATTCCTGACAAGCCCTCCCCGAAAAAATCGACTGCGCCCAACAAGAAGCTCCTCCAAAGGACACCTCTTATGCAAGTTCCATTAATTAGGTAGAGATTTTTTTTTGCCAGATGGATTCTCGTTTACTAACGCATGGTTTGGAGGTCTCGCTGCTATGTTGCTTAACGGTTACGACTCCATTATGACCGCCTTCTCTAGATACTTTCTCGTCACTGCTTTGTCTACCGTTGTCAATCCGCTCTCGCTTGTTCGATAACAAGGACAGATGCCCAATATGCCCTGACCAGGGAGGTCCGTCGATAACGACAGATGCATAAAATTCCCCAAACAGGAAGACCATCTCAAGATATAAAAATGGCTACCATTGTCACGCGGATTACCATATAAACAAATAGTCCCATGCAGGGGAACAGAATAATAGGCAATGGCCCCAGCACGAGGGGTAATGGCCACACTGTAACAAATAGTTCCAGTACAAACAGGTAGGTGATGGACAGTTCATGACAAACGGCGCAAGTGCGAGCGACTGACAGCGATAGACAAGGCAGTGACGAGGATAGTATCGAGAGAGACGGTCATGATGGAATCGAAACCGGTAGACAACATAGTAGCAAGATCCCAAACAAGAATACCTCCGGTAAAAATCTCTACCGAATTAATGGAACTTGCATAAGAGGCGTCCTTGGAGTAGCTTCTTGTTGGGCGCAGGTGAATAAAAGTTTCTTTAAGGCTTGTCAGGAATTAGATAAATTATTTAATCATCGTAGATTTTTTTTTAACTTCTTTTCATGTAATTATTTTTCTCACTTATTTGTTGTAAAAAAAAAATAAAGTATTTGATAAGTGGTGAATATTTTTTTTTGTATAGAAAGAAAAACAAATGTGTTTTCTTTATCTGTTTTTTATAATACGAAACCCGATAGCAAAAAATTATGTGTCGTGACTTTTACTTTTTTGTTTCACGAGAAAAATTAATAAAAACAAAATTTAAAAAATATATAAATCAAATTCCTGACAGTATACTTTAAAAAATAAACATATTTAAAGTTTAATCACCTATATTATACTATGATGTGATTCTAACATAATATAATTTGACCTTGTAATTAATTTCAAACGTAACAGACATGTATAACTAATCTCTACCAAACCCAACGACATTAATACTAACCTAGATTGATGATTCATTCATTAAAATGCATTTAAAAAGTGTGCATACATTGAGGGAACCATAATTGAAAGGCATTTAGACGAAATGTCTTTCAATAGAAATAATACAGTCAATGACATTTTCTACAACTGATTTCAATGTACGTAACACGCTTAATGAATGATTTTTCAGTATATGTCAGTACTAATGTCATTTATCTAGACTATCTATTAACACCGACTAATCCTAAATCTTTACAAAAAAAAATGAGGTTTACTTTATAACAGTCAGCGAGAAGGTCGCGCGAAACAAATTTCATAGACTTGACGTGCTTCCTTAATATAGGACAGATGCAAACTTCCCGGGTCGGGTCTTGGGTAGGGGATTGAATTTTGTCCTTACGGCTAAGGTAGTCATCAACCGAATCAATTTCGTCCATCCCGTACGTAGCGGCGACTTTGTCCAGCATGAGCGCGTCCTCGTTTAAGAACGACTTTAGAAAATGAGAGTAAAATAATTCCATAATAATAGGATATAATAACAATAGCCTCCTTTTTTAAAGTCAAATACTGGAATAGGATTTGGATTAAAGATAATGTTAACGCTATAAAGTAACGCTATTAGAGTGTATAGACGTTTCTTTTTTTATCCGCGGAAAAAATATTAAGGGCAGACAGCCATGACAATTATATCGGTTATTCTGTCCAGCGCGGGTGGTATGGTAAAACTTCTCGATAAGAAAAGTTGTGAAATCGATTGATATACCCTAAACATGATAGTTAAATGCAAATAAATGGTCACCACAGTTAACAAGGTAAAACTGATAGATAAGGATGAATGTATTAGACATTTACGTCAATTTATAATCTCTGGGATATATATTAATCGACCTGCAAACATTTTCTAAATAAATAGTTTTTATGTTGCCAATACCTTTTTGTTAAGTAATTTCAATTACGTATAAAGGATATAGATAGTTTTTCAAAAAATTTCGAAACCGTTGCGAATCGGGGTAATTGACTCGTTTCAAAAAAAGAGTGACTTGCTGTTATTTGATTGATGGGATTATACAGCTGCAACTTTTAAACTTGTGATAGTAATTAAAACTTTTTCAATGTCGATATTCCTGCAAAGATTTGGTTCATTTTTCTTGACTACTTTTTTTGAGAGATATCACAAACTGATTCTCGATAAATCTCGGTCGAATTCATGTACATTTAAAAATCGATTGTTAAACAAATAATGTAAATTACTTCTTTGTTCATCAGACTGTCAGTTGTAATTCGTTTCTTATAACGTCTCCAGATGAAGCAAGTAATGAGAGTCAATATGAGGATGGTAAAGAGAACCGCAGCAGAGGAGTTCAGCAGAACGGTAGATGATCTGGCTTCGGCACTCCTATATTTTAATTATAAACATTTAATTTAATTTTAAAAAAAAAGAAGTAAAAATCACTATTTTGCAGGGAGCACTTTCGACAAATACGGCTGATAGAAATCCTTGTTTCCCCAACCTCATAGGATTTTCCATCCTAAGATTATCATTCTCTTCACCTACCTTGTTAAGAAACTTAAAGTGGAGGGGGGGGGAAATTTTGATATGCTAATGACAATTATTTTTAGTAGAATCCTTAATCCACATCTGTTTGTAATTTATTTTGCATAATATAATTTATTTTTTATTTTAGAAAAATTTTCGACACGTGTTATTCGATTCGCACGATACGAATAGAACAATTATTCGAATTATTCTTTTTGTTGTAGGCCAAGCCGTATAGACTTTCGGAAAACTTCAACGAGCACTATTCTTCTTAGAAAGAAATATAGAAGGAATTATGCTAGTGTTGTTAAAAGACTCTTGAAAAAGGGCTAACTCAATATTTCATTCAGGAAAATATTACGAAAGCCTAAAGATCTTGTTCCTAGAAGGAAAAAAAAGGTCCAGACATATACTATCGAAATCTCGAGGTCTTAGGCAATATTTTTCTAGCTCAAATATTGAGTCAGCCGTTTTTAAAAAATCGGCTCAAAACGAGCTGTTTAACAACACTTGGAATATCTATAATTTCCAGTAATTCTAAAGAAAACTTTTTTCTTCCTAACCAAAACACTGGCCTATAAAGATATGCCAATCTATTTTTTCCAAAATTTATTCATGGTTCTGTAGTTATTATATAAACTCATTTTCCTTTGTACTTTAAAAAAAATATAATTAACTGTCATATTTGTTAAGGTTAGTTGATTTTTTATAATTTTATTTATATTTTACGCAATCATTTGAAATTACAATTAGTAATTTTAATAAACTAATAAAGGTTAAACTGACAACGCCAAAAAACGTCTCAGGATTAAAGTATTTATATCATATCATTCAAGTAATATATGAGGGATACATGTTCGTAATAATAATGACTTACGATAATCGGCATATAAATCTATCGCCCAATGTTTCGATATCGTTCATCCAAGGAGGACAATCGGAAACGCATTCGTACTACAATTTCCAAAAAAAAAGAGAAGACATTCATAAAATAAATGAAATAGTAAGTATTAAAAAATCATTGGATTTGCATGGCTTTAGTTATAATTAAAAAAACTAACGAACACCCTTTCTTCTTATCATAACTAAGCTATAACTGATAAAAAGGAAGGTGAATCACTGATCAAACCTGCGAGCTGGGCTAATGGGCCCTGCAGGAACTTTAATCGGTGGTTCCGAGTACTGTATCGATGTCGGTTTGGGATTGGCATTCGATTAGGGTTAAGGTCAAACTCTATAACCCGATGATTCCGGAATATGGAAAGAGCTTAAAGTAATCATAAATCACGTTAATCTGACAAATGAAAACTCTCCATTGTCGATTGAAAACGTGATGGAAATTAATGATAAAAAAAATTATAATAGACTTTGTGTAGTGAGTATATAGCGGATTCATTTATTAATTGTATTTTATTATTAATATTCGTAACTAAAAATAATTAGCCAGCATAGATCAGTATCTTTCTGCAATATTAAATATGTATAACCTGAGCCATTGACTGTAGACTGAAATAATCGTCATAACTGGCACCAATGCCTTCATCCGATAAGCTCGTATTTGTATCGTTCTTCCTAAATATCCGCACCGAGAAATGGCTACAAGTCTGGCACTGTTTCGGGCTAGGGCCAGTACACACCTGGGTCCCGCACTCCTCGTGACAAGCGCACCGACTCAGCCTCTCGAGCTGGCGACGGGCTTCGTACCTAAATTGAGTATTCAAAAATTATGGGCCATAATATTAAGGGTACGTTACAACTTTACAGGTATATTTATGTCCGAAATTCCAATTAAACAAAATAACCAAACATAATTATTCGATTAGCAAATGGGTTCAATTTCGGAATAACATATATCGTCGTAAGCCATTTAGAGATTTGGAGAATCAAATAGTATATAAAAGTATAAATAACAATTGAATTTGAATTTAATCGCATCCCACTGGCATCGGAGTATTTCTTTATTTGCCTTACCTCCAATAACATTATAATAATAATAATACCTAGACTGACGATGCACTCGTTAAAAGTGTACATCAATGAAAACAGCTGGGGAATCCATTTTGATTACCCATATCATTATTAAAAATTTTGAACGAGAGGACAATTTATTCCTGTCTGGCGCAAACTTTATCAAAGAATTGCCTTATCATCGAGATAATAGGGAAGCAAGTTATCAATTTAAATGGCAGTTTTTAACATGAGAATAATTACTGTATGGGTTACCAAAAATGGCGGGACCAGCTGATTTGCATTCAACAACGACGCTTCCAAGTGCATTATTATGAATGCATCGCCGTCATTAGAGAACTGCATGGGCTGTCCGTAGCCCGACCCGACCCAAGCCTCGGGCCGGGTTCGGACATCAAAAAAAAATTTCTCGGGTTCGGGCTCGTCGGGTTGTAAAAGCTGTCTGACCCGAAAATAAATAATAATATTAATATCTTAAATAGTCAGTATAATTTATAATATTAATTATAAAATCATATTATTTAATATTTATCACATTTTAGGATTAAAATGTCAATCATATTAACATGTCATGTCATTATTAATTATTATTTTATAAACCTAACAACCGGATACCAAACTATTTTATCCCTAAATTGTGTGTTTCCCGTGAATTACAAGATAAGACATATTTTATGTACTAAAGATAAGTTTTATTCATTATTTATTATTTATCTAGCCTATACATTGTCTTTTTTAACATTTGTTTTAAAAAATTTCCATATAAAATTTAAGATTGGGATTTGATTCAGGGGAACTTATTTCTATAATTTAAATTTCACTACCATAAATGTTAATCATCCTAGAAATTAAAAAATATTATATAAAATTGGTAATGATATTCTAAGTTACATTTATATATAAAATATAATCTTTACTTATTTCGTTTTGGTATTATTATTTTTTTATCTATCTACCTTAATATGAGTTGTAAATTTTCCAGCTAATTTTGGTTGTCAATATTTTAAAATATGGCAGAAAAAATTTAGGAAATTAATACAAGATTCTCAAAGAAAATAAGATGTATAATGTGATATGTAAAATTTAAAACATGAATATTAAAAAGAATCTGTATTTGTATCTTTTGTCAAGAAAATGAAAAAGATACAAGATTCTTTTCAGAATTAATTAGTCTTTATTAGTAAAAATAAATGTTTGAATAGATATAAAAAATTATCTATTAAAGATTTTAGATTCAATACTTTTATAAAAAATTTCAATTTACTTATACCCTTTTTTTAAAATATTTATAAATGTAGAAAGATAATATTCTATCCGCTAGATGGCGTTTTTTTTGCATTTAAATTAAAAAAAATACCACGATATAATTATCCACGATAAACCCAAATAATTATGTTATTTTTAATATTGGTATTGGTATTGGTTAAAATTGTATATAAACAATATATCAAAACCAATATATTTAGGTAATTGGTATTGGTTGTAAAAGCAATACCAATATTTAAATATATATTGGTTTTGGTTTATATTGGTATTGTAAACCAATATTATATTGGTATTGGTCCCACCCCTACTGAGTACAAGATATAAAGGGATCTTGTATCATGTATCTTAGATACAAGTATTCGGCAGTACTGCCCAACTCTGTTTATTTCAATCTAATTGATTAAAGTCATTTTAAATATTTTTTTTAGATTTTAGACACAGCCATATTAAAAAAATTATCTCAATGGATGCAAAATTAAAAAGAATTGGTGAAAAGATTAAGACAAAAGAGTATGAAGTAAGGGAGAATCTTAATGGAAAATCCGATGTATGGAAGAAATTTTCATTTATATATGATGAAAATAAAGAAAAGCTTAATTATGTCATTTGTATTATATGCAAATTTATTTATGTATATAATTCAATAACAATAGGTTAGATATTTATACATAAAATATGATCTTATTAAATTATTTACAAATCAACTTAAAAGACATAAATGTGTATATACAAATACAAGTACAACAGCAGAGAGTAAAAAGACACAATTAACAATTGATAGTCTTTTTGGTACTGATCCGAAAAAACTCAAAAGTTGTACAAAATTGAAAAAAGAGTACACAAAGGTGCTTACTATGTTTTGTGGACGTGATTTGAGATCATTTGATACAATTCATGGGGAAGGCTTTGTTGATTGTTGCCAATATTTTGCCAAAATTGGTTCAATATATGGAAATATTGATGTTAAAAGCATCATTCCAAATCCTACGACAATTTCTAGAAATTTAGTAGATACTGCTGATGGTATCCGCAATAAATTATTTCCTATATTAAACTCATATATGAAAAAGGGTCGATGTGCTGGTAACAAATTTATGAAAATATGATTAAATTATTAATAATTTTTTATAGCCACCACAGACCTTTGGACTGATGATTATAAAAAAATATCATATGTAACTCTAACAATTCATTTTATAAATGATTCCTGGAAACTAAATAAAATTGTATTGTTTACATGCAAATTTGAAGAGGAAAAAAAGACAGGGGAAAATATCAAAAAGGAAATTATTAGAAATTTTACCTTGTTTAGGTATTGATTTCATTAAAAATATTTATAAAAATCCATGTATTCTTTGTATCAGGATACAGCAGGGCCTATTTATCGGAAATTCCAATTATTACCGACCAAGGAGCTAATATGGTTAAAGCTTTTGAAAATCATAAGCGTTTAAATTGTGCTTCTCATCTATTAAATACAGTATTGAGAAATACTTTTGATAACAAAAAAATTGAATCTTGTTCGTAGATAAATCAATGTTTTAATGACTGTAAAAGTTTAGTAACGTATATGAAACAGAGTGGGTATGTTAAATTAACTTTTTATTAAAATATATCATTACATTTTAGATTAGTTAATCGCCTCGATAAAACTCTCCACATGTGTGTTGAGACTAGGTGGAATAGTAGGTTGAATATGATTGAATCGATCTTTAATCAATTTAATGACATATTGGAAATCCTCAATTCCAGAGGAGAGTCGATTAGACTTGAAAATATTGATTTTGAAATGATGAGGGATCTGATCAAGTGTCTGACGCCTTTTAAAATTGCGAGTGATGAACTTGAGAGTGATTTAAAACCTACTATTCACAAAGTTATTTTATGTTATCATAAAATATTGAGTTTTTTAGCTAATCCTAGCTTTAACTATCAGCTAAACCAGCTTTCATTAAGATGCCGGGAAATATTGGTGGATAAATTTTAAATAGATTTATTCCACCAAATTTCGACGTTTTTGTGCCCAAAATTTGGGAATATGAAAATGTTATCCCGGGAACATTATAAAGATTTGTGTCAACATATCAACACGTTGATTAATGCAGAGAAAATCAACAGAGATGTGATTGAGCAAAAGTCTTTAAACAACTCACCATCTAACTCGTGCTCAAATAATAAAATTATTTATTAAAAAATAATAAAGTAAATATATATCTTAATATTATTAATGAATATTTTTTTCTCAAGAAACTACAGAGGTGGTAGATACGTTTTTGGACTTCTCTCTATGGGAGGCTGACAATGCGTATTCTGATGCTAGCGCCGAAGTTGACGAGCTAAAAAAATACCTAGATCCGAAATTATGTATTGATGACGATAATATTTTAAAATGGTGGAAAACAAACCATTATGAGTTTCCAAATTTAAGTATTTTAGCTCTTAAATTCCTGGCTATCCCTGCTTCGTCGGCTAGCAGTGAAAGGGCGTTTTCAGCTGCTGGTAGGGCCTTTGAGGAGAGAAGGACTCGTTTAAAGCCAGATAAACTGGACGCCTCTTTATTTATATATCATAATTATTCACTTTGTGATAATTTTGATAATGATATTGATGAGGTCAATATAATATAATATGTTCATTATATTTTGTATATATTTATTAACTTTTATATCATATCTATATTCGCATAAATGATGCTTATTGTATTATATAATAATTATAATTTTTAAATATACTTGTATATTAATCGTTTTATAATATTTTTTACAAATTTAATAAAATGCAACTTAATATATATCTTGAGTAGATTATGGCCGTCAAATAAACTTTTATTTAAGGTGGCTAAACTGAATAAATACACATAAATTTTTTTTTGGTTATTATAATATTAAAACTTAAATTGCAAAATTTTATTCGGGTCGGGCTCGGGTCGGGTTCAAGTTGCGAAAAAATTACTTTGCAGTTCTCTAGCCGTAATTGCTTGCCCCACAAATTTAATCACGAAGGTCGAAGCAAGCCACGCCAATCAAAGAATTTTTTTTTTAAAAACACGTGCGAAAATCTCCTACAAGCAATCATGGATCATGGTAAAAAAAAAACTCTTATCAAATTTACTTTAAAAAAAAAACCTCACGAAATACTTTGACCACCTATTTAGGACGCCATATTTTATCGATATTATGAATATTAAATTTAGGAAATATAATAAAATTCTGAGAAATATTAAGCTATCGTGCTTTCAAAAAATTGGACATAGCTTAAGTTAAAGCTAAAGTGGAGACGTTGGGTTAAAATGTGGGTAACGTTTGATGTTTCACGGAAAAAAAAATTCAATATGAGAATGAATTTTTACGAGTTTTTACCCTGTAGCCTGTTGGACCGTCTCAACGATATGCCGTTCTTTATCCGTTACATTAGGTAACCCGCTAACACCGTAAACGTTAAAGGGACAGCGTTTGGTGCAAAGAGCGTCATGGGGGTTGGTGTAGTAATCGCAAAGGTTGCAGGCGTAAGGACCAGGTCCACGACAAGTGGCGCAAACATCTTCACACGGGGTGCATACCTATCATGTTTAAATATAAACAAAAAAATGATTTATTTTAATCAGAAAATAGACATAGAATAAAAAAAAAAAAATTTTGTTACCCTAGGCTGTCTGTCATATTTTTCTACGGAATCGAGTATAACCTTGTCATAAAATCCATCGGGGCACAAATCCTTTATACATATCTTTCGAAAAAAAAAGTGTTAACAAATTATATTAGTCATTAACGCATTATTTACATGATTTATATTAAACATCATTGAAAAAAGATACATTCGAATAATGAATTTAATCTGTTTCAAAGAAAATGGGGGGTTTAAAAAGCATTTATACCGTATTATTATTAGGTAGGGTGTAGGCTAACGCACAAACGTGACATCCATTTTCACGCATTTGTGGCAATGATCCGTTGCATCTATTTATTTATTTTGCATTTTTGGATTTAAAAGTTTAAAACATTTTAAAATTTTATCATTAAATACTTGATGCAGGTTTCGTGACAGGGCAGGCACACATTTGACGGACCTAAATACGACCCAACCGGGCAGACCTGTACGCATTCACCACGCCAGTTAAAGTATTTGCAGCTAAAACAGGAATGCGGGCCTTGTCCGCTACACCCACCGGAGCATTGGCTGTGGCAAAGACGGCATACGTGACCATTTGCGGGGTCTAGTTATACGTTTCAATAAAATTATTTTCACATTTATAAATCAAGTCAAGGTTACTATTGAGAATGCATGTATCTCGTAGGGGGTTTTAAAAATATTTAAGTTTTGAATTTTTAAAATATCGGGGGTTATTTTTATTTTCGTAGACTAGATTCTGGCCAGATCACATAAATTCCCGCAAATTATGTTTTTTAAGTTTATTACAATTTAATCTGATATAAGGCATATTCCTGAAATCCCTACTTCCCAACCTCATAGGATTTACCATCCTAAGCTTATCACTGGATTCTTATTCCTAGTAATTAACAAAAAAAATTCCTCTCTTCCATATGCTAGTATCTGTAATTGTATAGGGCTCATGTTGAGCTATTTTAGCCGATATCAGTGGCCGACACCCAAAAATGATAATTAACAATCATAAATAAAAAATTGGAACATTAAGTTGTAATATTATTGAATGTACAGGATAGAGGTTCTGGGATTGACTGGTGGCCGAAATGTCCTCCCGTCCAGTGTTTAAAAAATGATATGATTGGTGTTGCTTGTGCGCCATTGTATATTTAAATACTTAAATAATTCAATTGTATATTTAAAGTTCAGTGAAATTTATTTGTATATCTCCAGGCAATTAAATATATATATATTAATATATATTTTCATTTTAACGAGCACTTGTTTTGCTTTTTGAATATATAAAAATATATTGTAAATTACTTGAATAAAAATCGTTCCAAATTTAATCTTCAAGACTATAATTTAATCTTTTGAATTCCTCCGTAACTTATTCAATACAATCACACATTTTATTCTATTCTTTATTACCACCATATCCATTAATTGGTATAGAACAGAAACTAGGTAACGATTCGTAACAGAATTCGTTTAAATAATATATCGTATCTTATATTTTTTTACCCATCAATTTCCGCGATGCCTTGGTATCCATGGCACTATTGTAATTCTTGAGGGTGGCATAGGTGTATATTTTGAGTTCGTCGGGAAACGTGCCGTCGTCTTGTATAAGGCCCAGATTTCGACCCAGAACTTCCTCTATGTGGTCTTGAATGTGG
This sequence comes from Gordionus sp. m RMFG-2023, assembly GCF_954871325.1. NCBI lineage: Eukaryota > Metazoa > Nematomorpha > Gordioida > Chordodea > Parachordodidae > Gordionus > Gordionus sp. m RMFG-2023. The sequence goes on from NC_088777.1 coordinate 53,356,366, forward strand.
AGCTTCATGTCAGCGAATGTAAACTCTTCTCCTTTTTTGACGGTAACCGTATTAGTACATCATAATAAATTAATAATATCGATATTTACAAAGTATGGGTATTTATAAGTTTACCTAAACAGCTGGGTAATTAAGCAGTAAGCCTATTATCTTCGCCGCAAGCAAAAAATAAGGATAGAAAGCCTTTACACGGTAATTAACGCCACAAAAATAATTTGGTGGTCTTATTTACAAAATCGTTTTAAATTTTGAAGAAATGTTATAAGACAATTCTGGAATTTACTGAAATAAATACCTGGTCAAAATATAGAACTGTTCCATATTAAAACCTCCTCATTATATATCACATTAATATTACGAAACGAAGAACTTTAGGCAACATTTATTTTTAAAAAATTGTGAAAAGGGACAAAATTAAAACCTGATAAAGATGGCGAACCGGTCGGTTTTATCTGTTCTATAACGGTGAGAAGGGACCGATAAACGTTGAGCCATTGTTCGGTGACTCGATTTCGCTCAATGTGGTTGGCGTCGTAGTATCCTCGGTTATTAACGGAGAGGTCTCCACAATGCGGCACGCACACGTCCACAAAGAGCCCGTAAAAAGTGGGCTGCTCAAGCGCGGTCTCCAAATTTAGTAGGACGGTATTTTTATGAGCGTCAGGCGATGATTCGTTTAAAATGGAGCGAACGTGTCGAAAAAAGTTTGAAAGATGGGCTAAGGCGTAAAGGGCGTCGAGAGGTAGCTCCAGGCCTGGGGACATCGATTGATGGACTAACTCGGCCCTAAAAGGAATGGAAAGCACGCTATGGGTACATTTAACGCAGTTATGAGGTCCGGGGCCCCAACAACCTTTGGGTGTCCCTTTTGGATAATTCCCGACTTCTAATTGAAACGAACATTCGATATCGCAAATATGGTTCTCGCGAACGCAATCGGATGGCGGTTTATTGTCTATAAATTCCAGGGAGTTGGGTCGCCCATCCTGAGTAATGAAACGCGGCTCATTAGGGGTGGAGTTAAGAAGACCAGAATGCGCGTTTGTCAGGTAGGTCCAAACGTTTTTCGGGCTTGTTGCGTTTAGCGAGTAATCACCGACATCTAGATAACATAGATGCTCATTCTCCATAAACCTTACGCCACCTGCGGGCACACTCCGCAAGGATCGCAGACCGAGAGAAATCAATTCCGTTTTGAAGACAGAAATTGAGTACTTATCAAACGAGAGTTTGAACCGGCCTGCCACCACCTCCAAATTGTCAAAAAAATTTAAATCATGACCTGCTTCATCGGGTAAAAGCTGTAGTCGTAAGAAACCCGTAATAACCCGGATGGACCTAAGGGCGTCCAGCTCAGCCCGCGTAACGCGTCTAATCAGATAGCTATGAGTGTTGTTGTGCCGATGACGTCGGGCCGTAAAGGTCACACCGAGCAGGTTCAAATCGCCTTGGATGATCTCGCATCCGGCCAACTTGGCTAGGTTGTTGGACAAAACGTCCGTCACGGTTTGGCAGACCTTGGGACATTTGAGCGAACGCAAATGCGGATTAATCGAAGTATCGGAGCATTCGAGCGGTTCGCGTATGCAAGTGCCGGGCAAGTCCACCGAAGTTCCTTCGGTTTCGATAAACCCCGGGGAGCAAAAAGCTACACAAAAGTAACCTAGAAGAAATCAATAAAAAGAAAGGTAAAATAAGTAATGGTCTCTGTTGTGTTTAAAGAAATTCCTTTTGTTTTTGTATATCACTGTTCTTTACATTCTTTTTTTTTCTTTTCTTTTTTTTAAGAAAACTATTTTATTAAATTGAGAATGAATAATTACATCGGTGTTTTTTTATATATATATATCGAAAATTTCCACTTTATATAATATTATTTTAGAATATAAATGTGAAATATTTGGAACAGTGATCGTAGGAGGTTCAACCGCCGAGGAATGTAGGGGGGGGGGGGAAATCGACTGAGTTCGATGGTCCGGGATTTTCTGGGAGGGTGACATGGGGACAAGATTTGGCGAGGATTTTGTTCATCGTACTAAATACTACAAAAAAAAAGGAATTCATTATAAGGTGACCGCAGTCCTATCCACTTGAATAAAAAATCCCTCGCATTTTTTTTATAGTAATGTTAGCATTTACGAAATTAGGATTGTTTAAATTTTCTATACATGACCTGAAAAAAATATAAAATTTTAAAATAGACAGATGAATTCCAATTTCAATTCCCATTCTATTTTATTAATAAGGTAAGGAATAAGGATTGTATGCAACAATATATACAATAAATTTTGGAAAAAAATGCTTATATTTAAATTACAAAAGTCATAAGTATAGTACAGTTTTAGCCAAAATATAATTATGCAAGCTTCTAGATTTTACAGAGGTCTAGTATATTGTAACGTTTTCTAATAGAGCAGGAAAAAAAAGAAATAAAAATATAGCGTGGCCCAACCTTGATCGACCAAGTAATGTGGCGGGCACTGTTCTACGCACGCGAACCCCATGGCGTATGTGCGCGCGGACGTCCTGTTAACGCCTCTATCAAATGTATCTTCCGCCGGTAACCTAGAGCCCGCGAAAGAGCATCTTGGAAGGCAACGACCCCCATCTTCCGCGTGGTGACGACACATGAAGCAGTCTCGGTCAGTGGGTCCGGAGCAACCACCAGCGCATTCCAAGTGGCAGCAGTCCTTTAAATATGGCCCCATGCACCGGGGAGAGATGCGTCCAATTAGTGGGCAATCTTTGTGGCATTCAAGGCCAAAGACCGTTTGACAATTATTCCAATCCCAGCATTTGCTGCTCCTGCATTTCAGGGAGCAAGTCGAGGAGCAAGGAGGACCGGATATAAGAGCTTAATTTTTTTGGCGTATTTTAAAAAATAAATTATTTTGCAAAGTATAGATTGTAGGGGTGTACCGATACCACTTTTTGGAGGCCGATCCGATCCGATATTCCAGATATTAAATTGATATCGGCCGATAACCGATCCGATATCATATCTAATTTTGGTTATAATTTTTAATATACCTTTTAGTAAAACATCTATAATTTTACTATACCATAACATATGTCATTTAAATATATTATAATGGTCAGTTATAGTTTATATTCAATTCAATTGCAATTATTTATATAATAAGTAATAACAATAATCTATTTACATAATTAGTAATAAACAAATATATTGAAATTTAAAATTAATATATCGAAGATTTCTTTTTAGAAATACCAAAATTTTCAATTTATCAGAGATCGGTCTGCGATGATGGGGCTGTTAATATCACTAGCATCACTAAAAACAGATTCTGAAGAGATTAATGAACATTTTTTTAAACAGAATGCGAAAAAAAATAACTATTGCAGAATGTTTATTAACTAATTATTACTATTAAAAAAATTAAACAAAAATGTATTTCGATTTTATTTATAAAAATAAATGGTTTTTTAGATATAACTTTTATTAAATTTTGTTAAAAGCGCCATTTTATATCGGATTGGATCGGAAAATTTTATAAAATTTGCCGATAATCGATATTTTAAAATGGGCGAAATATCGGCCCGATCTGATCCGATATAAAATATCGGTACATCTCTAATAGATTGTGGTTCAGTCACCTTTTCCTCTCTCTGTATATGAAATTAACTCGCATATAAAATTTCCATGAATAAACCTTGTTCCGGAAATTGATCCTTGAAGATGTGCAAGGGCGAAATTTCCAGGTTACCAGTGACTATGTCGGACCAATTAACCGTCGTAGTCAGGTGACAAAGACCGGGATTGTTGCCTATGAACACCCCACCGCGAGCGATTTCTGTCAACGAGTAAAACTGAATGTATCGGAGAAAATTGGGACTCGCTGGCACCGAAGGAGTCGTGATGGATTGGGCCACCTTGGGAGACGGTTTGAGGATAGGGATAGCGCCGCCCACCCTTCGAATAATCTCCATCTCTCGCGTGTTGTTCGTTAGGTACGGGTCACGTTCAACTAAATTTACATCATACGCGGATAGATTTATGAGAGATGTTTTTTTTAAAAGGGTATGTTAACATGCGAAAGAAAGAAAGAAAGAAAGAAAGAAAGAAAGAAAGAAAGAAAGAAAGAAAGAAAGAAAGAAAGAAAGAAAGAAAGAAAGAAAAGAAAGAAATAAAGAACATTTAAAGTATGTCTAGTGAGAAGGGGAAGCATTTAAGGCCAATTTTTTCTTTGTCCTTTAGCTCAATCAATAGAATTTGTGTTTAAACCCGATACAGAATATGGGTTAGTAATTTGCAGAGTTTGAAAAAAAAACAAAATTTGCGATTATTTTAATGCATGAAAATTACAAAATATTTAGATTATAAATATTCACTATTCTTACTTTAAATTTTACCATTTCTAAGGCCTTTCTTAAATTTTGATCAAAAATCTTTCCCAAAATTCCCAATTTATTTTTTTTCCTGTAACAAATCTTTTATAAAGTAACTCTGGTATTTTATTATATTTTATTTTTGAATGATGGGTAAAAAAAAATTTTTTAAATATATTTTTTAAGCAGAATTGTCGGGATATACCATCATCATGGAAAGATACGAATAATTTTAATTTTAATATACAGTTTTTACTAAGACAGCTGTCTCCACTCTTTAGAAAAACTATGAGTCCCCCCTATTAATTCTAAAAGGTAGGAGATATATCCTAACCTAATACTAGCGCAAAAATCAAAACAAAAGTTAAGTATTACTTACCCAAATTTTAAAAAAAATTTAAACAGTATATTTATATATATAAAGTAATCCTAAACCATATCCGTCAAAATCTTAACCCGCACCACTCTCCTAAGTTATCGGGCCGATTGTCTCACGCTTAGGGGGTTTATTTCCCGAACAATTATATTTCATAAACCGATCATGCGTTTCGTATGATTTTTTTATTGAACGTGGACATCGCGTTCGACCTCATTCAAATGACAATCCAGGGGGAAAAAACGTAATAAAGGATATTACCTTCGGAAAAATCGTGGAATATATCCGACTCGCGACCATTGTAGACGTTGCCCTCTATGAAGAGGGCGAAACCCTTTCGCTTATCCTCGTACGGGTAGTAGAGATCGTTGCCCCTGATGACCTTCAAGTTGGTGAGCGGTATGACGGGTGCGCCGACGGAATGTATCGAAAGGTAGCCCTCTATGATGCGGATGGTGCTGAGGAAGGAGAGATCATCTCCGGGCTGGATTTTGACCAGGTTTAGGCTGCCCATGATGTGGGTGCAATTTACGAGATTTTTTTTGAGCAAAAAATACTGATTCGGGTAATTCCATTGAAGACCCTGGCATTCTATTTTTTTTTTATAAAAAAATGTTAAAATTCTTCTTCTAATAAGAGTTAACAGATAATTCTTACTAGAAGATTATTATCCCTAGTTTTAAAGTTCAGCAGGACATGGGATATCTTTAACTCTATATTGCAAGTGATATCAAAGAATAGAGTAAATAATACCTTTCAAATAGCCTCGTGCTAATTGGCAAAAATTACCGTTTGGCGTTAGCAACCATTTTTAAAAAAATGCAAACAGGTTTTGCTTTTTCAATACTTCATTTTATTCTTCGTTTTGTAATGTTAGATAAAAATGTAATATAAAATAACTTACTTATAATCCTTGAAAAAAAGGAATAATTAGAAATTAAAGAAAAATAAGAAGGCAGACGATAAATATAGTTTTCGAAGACAAATCCCTTTTTTTGTTAGAACTTATTTAAAATTTTGAATGACAGCCTCAATTTAAACAAAGGGACGCGTTACGTATTTTTTTTTAAATTTAAAAAATTAGGGCGATAACATAAACGCTCAATTTGTGCGCACATAAACGATGACAAAACTAACCATGAACAAATAATATATTTCAATTATTTAAATATATTATCATGAATGAATAATCATTCCAAATACAACCTTTAAAAATATTTACGAAAATTTACATTCGAATTCTGAAATACTATAGTAGCGTTTGCTAAATCTTAACTTTGACCATTCTCTATAGCGGCATGTAGCTAGAAAAAATTGAATTAAGCCTTTGAGTCACAACTTAAAGATTGTATAGAATATTTCTAGATAAAAACAATGGCTTCATTTTATGGTTGACTAAAGTTACGAAGTTTAACAACACGATACACAGTTTAAAATATATAATAATCTCTAATAGATACTTTTGTAAAACTTTTCCAGAAACACATAAAAGAATCTTAAGCCGCAAAGAACCATGGAATAGTAACAAGAACAAAAATTTAGTCCCTGAAAATTTTAATCAAATGAATTTTTAAATATGAAAAAACATTAAAAAAAATTAACATAATTATTAACAAAATATTATAAAAAAAATATCTCTCTCTTTTATGTAGTCAATTATAAAAAAAAAATTGAATAAATTATTTTAATTAATAATTAATAAATTAAAAGAAAGAAAGAAAAATTAAATTATGCATTATAATATTAAAAGAAAAATATTTAAAAATTTTTAAAAAAAGAAATTACAATAATAAATATATTAAATATGTATATAACTGGCGGGGATTAACGCTTCCATGATTTCTTAAAACAAATTATGTCTATTCTTCTCATTCATTAAAATAAAAGATGAATTCATTAATTCTTTTAATTTTTTTTTGTGTACTATAATACACCGATTCAATTAGTTATATTGTTTTTTTTAGATTCGGGGTTTAGAACCGAACCGAACCGCCAACCCGGACTAAACCGTTATAATTTTCTAAACCGTAACCGAACTGTTATAAACCGGGTTTCGAACAGTTAAGAATAGCGGTTCGGTTCGTTTTTTTTAGTTTGAAATTTAATAAATACTTTTTTATCGTGCTTAAGCAAGGGAAGAGGGGGGTGGGGATTCATGATAAAAAAAATCTTTAATAGAAAATACCAATTTTTATATACTACATTAACAATAAGGTGATCTCTATTCCAAATTAAATATACAATTATTAAAGTGCGAATTCGATTTTTTGAAGGTAAAACTATTCCATATTTTAAAAAGCATGTTTAGGAATAAATCTTAGCAGCTTTGTGGAATTTAGGGAAGATTCTCTTTTCCTTTCCAAGTTCCCGCTGATTTATATAGGCACCAATACTCAGTCAGGATTAACCAATCACTTTCCGTGACCACGATAATTCTAATTCAAAATGAATTGATAGTGTAATATATTCCTCAAGGATCGTGAGAGAATCTTTGTCGATATTGATGTATTCAACGAATCACGAAAAATCATTGCTATCATTCCAGGATCCAGGAATTTTCAACTCTCATTTAGAGGAAATTTGAATAACAAGAAAACTTAGTCGAAAACCGATTTTCTAAAAGGGGTCGAACCCGCCCCGGTAGTATTTTCTTCTTCTACGAGAAAAATGCCATAAATAAGATAATCGAGGCTTTCTGATAAGGAACTCCAACTTTAAATTATTGTAAGGCGTACAATTAAATTTAATTTATCAGGATAAAACAGCATGAGTTGCACAATATTATCGTAAATCGCTGACATAAATGACCTTCCCAAAAAGCCCCGGACAATAATACCCCCAATTTTAGAAAAAAAAATTATGAACGGATATTTTTTTTAAAAATTTTTGATTCTTTTCCTAAGAATTTGGTGTATAAATGTTAAATTTTTTATCTCAATTAATTTTCCACGACAAAATGTCACATATTTTACCCCCTTTTCCCGCAATTTAAATATTTTTTTGGCGCGCTATTAATAGTGTGGTTACACAGCTCGTTTTGAGCCGATTTTTAAAAAAAGGTTAACTCGATACATCCGCCAGATAAATATTGCCCAAGACTCGAGATCAAACCTGTTCCTTCCACAAACATAATCTTCAGGCTAGCGTAATATTATTTCTAGATGAAATGTTGAGTTAGCCATTTTAAAAAATCGGCTCAAAAACGAGGAGTATAACAACACTGGCTATTAGGAGTGAGAGGGGGAGGGGGCGTGAAAATGCAAACAATTTCATATAAATTTTTTTTTTAAACTATTAATAAATATATCTTATTTTTAATATACCGCTTTAAAATTCAAAAGAAGAAAATAAAACAACTTAATAAATTATATTTTATTTTTTTTTTAAAAGAAAAAGGATTTTTTCACGTGAATTCTTAAAAATTTGCCAAACCACCCCGATAATTATTTCCTTTTCTTTTCAAACGCGTTTTTTTTATAATAATCGCTTCATCGTGAATTTTCTTAGGATTTGGATAAAGAGAAGTCAAATAATTTTTTCTTCCTTTCTTTCCGTAATCCGCAAATTTGGGTATGCGATTAAAAAATTTTTCAAGTGTCAAAAATAAGCTTACGTTAACTATATAAAAAATGGGGCTAAATTCTAAATAAGAATAAACACAAAGAAAACTATCGAATTAAAGAGCTAAATTAAGACTTATAAAATAAAGGAAACACGAAACTGAAACTTGGATATATATATCTTATTAAGTCAAATATTCATCAAATTCATAAAAGTAAAAAGTAAAAATTCAAAAGTTTTATCAAAATTAAAAGTGTTTCTTTATCAAAAAAATCAACAATATATATTGATCTCTAATATAAAAAAATGACTGACATTTCTTTAATTATATACAAAAGATAAACAAATATATATAGATATATATATGAAAATTGATTGACATTATATTATAAAATGTATCATTTACGACATGCCAGGGCTGTGGCACGCCAAAAAAAAATATAAATTTAACAAGGGTCGGGATGCAGCGGATTTTGTGGGAGTCATCACGAGAGCAATTGATTCTCCCACAACTCCATATCATCGATACATGGGGCCTCCGCAGAAAAGGCGGACGTCGTCGAAGCAGGCCCGTGAATACTATCGACAGCTCGTTGAAGAATATTGTCGGTCGGGGGGTTTGATATGCTGTTAGAACTACCGCTGGAGATGCCACGGTCGCATAGGAGAAAATGGAGCTGGCCCTTGCGTTGAGTCCACCATTCTCCTTCGATAATGCTTGGTCGATCGTCCCATGGCATTGTCATTGATCGGGGCTAGAGGCGGTCGTCCATCTCTACCTAGATTCGGACACTGACTCCGAATGTGGTCATCGCTATGACAATGGAAGCATTTATTTTTACGGAGCCCCCCGGACATCATAGAATTATCCTGCGACACCGGTGCTTGTATCGTCATGCCGGTGTTTTTTGGTATTAAGGTTACTTGAATGTAACACGATCCCAGATCTATCAAGCGGCTGGTTGTCTCCATGTGACTGATAGTATGGAATATTTGGATATAAGATGCAACGGGAAATACAAAAAAAAACTTATTTTGATGCACACTATTTACGGCACAAAGCACATTATATCAAAAACAAAAAATATTTCTATGACCACATTCGGAGTCAGTGTCCGAATCTAGGTAGAGATGGACGACCGCCTCTAGCCCCGATCAATGACAATGCCATGGGACGATCAACCAAGCATTATCGAAGGAGAATGGTAAACTCAACGCAAGGGCCAGCTCCATTTTATCCTATGCGACCGGCTCCGTCGGCCAACAGGGGTGCGCTAATTGGCACTTCCAGCGGTAGTTCTAGCAGCATATCAAACCCCCCGACCGACAATATTCTTCAACGAGCTGTCGATAGTATTCAGGGGCCTGCTCCGACGACGTCCGCCTTTTCTGCGGAGGCCCCATGTATCGATGATATGGAGTTGTGGGAGAATCAATTGCTCTCGTGATGACTCCCACAAAATCCGCTGCATCCCGACCCTTGTTAAATTTATATTTTTTTTTGGCGTGCCACAGCCCTGGCATGTCGTAAATGATACATTTTATAATATAATGTCAATCAATTTTCATATATATATCTATATATATTTGTTTATCTTTTGTATATAATTAAAGAAATGTCAGTCATTTTTTTTATATTAGAGATCAATATATATTGTTGATTTTTTTGATAAAGAAACACTTTTAATTTTGATAAAACTTTTGAATTTTTATTTTTTACTTTTATGAATTTGATGAATATTTGACTCAATAAAGATATATATCCAAGTTTCAGTTTCGTGTTTCCTTTATTTTATAAGTCTTAATTTAGCTCTTTAATTCGATAGTTTTCTTTCTGTGTTTATTCTTATTTTAGAATTTAGCCCCATTTTTTATATAGTTAACGTTAAGCTTATTTTTGACAGTTTATGGCTACATGTCCCGGTTTGTTACATTTAAAACACAAACGGGATTTGTCATAATTCGATCGCAACGACTCAACTTTATTTAAATCTAGGCCTGAAATTTTCCTTACGTTAGAATTTTCTCCACTAGATCTTTGCAGTGGAAAACCCATTCTAAAATTCTGTTCCTTAACAACACAGGTTTTAGAATAATGTCCTTTGTATCCGCACCGATTACAAGTTATGTCAGCAACAATCTTTGGAAAATTCTTTCCATTCGAAATAATTCTATCACCGAGTTGTTTCTTGTCCCCTTGATTACTCATATTAATCAATTTAGATAACTCACTGTAAATATCTTTAATAGATTCTTTTATATCTTTTAATTCCTGGAGGTCAACTACTGACTTTTCCACTAATTCCGAACGATCATCGTTATATTCTTTCATCGTTTCCACCCTTTCAGGTCTGCCGTTCTTGATTTCATTTAAAATTCCATTTAAACTACTTTCCAAGACCGAAATCTTTTTCCAACAATCTGCCGACACCGGAGTGTCTATTTTCCAATTATCATATACTTTAATCGCAACCAGAGTACATTTTCCAAACAAAAATTTTATTACAATATATATAACATACAGTATGACCAACAATAACATGGTCACTAATGCATTATTCACATCAAATTTATCAACCATTTGATACAAATCTTGATAATTAATACTCGGATACTCCGAAATTTTATTAAAGAAGCTAAGCTAGGCTCACTATCAAAATTAAATATAAAGCCCATCTCATTATATGAAAAATTTATATTATTTTAAAACGGCCGTGTTAAATTTCTAAAAATTTACACAAAAAGGTGATTGCGTAGTGTTCTGAGTAGAGATACAAAATATAAAATAAAATATTTTTTACCTTAAAATACCGAATAACACTGGAATCGAAACTATCCTGGTAGTCGCGGTCAACAACTGTCAAAAATAAGCTTAACGTTAACTATATAAAAAATGGGGCTAAATTCTAAAATAAGAATAAACACAGAAAGAAAACTATCGAATTAAAGAGCTAAATTAAGACTTATAAAATAAAGGAAACACGAAACTGAAACTTGGATATATATCTTTATTAAGTTAAATATTCATCAAATTCATAAAAGTAAAAAGTAAAAATTCAAAAGTTTTATCAAAATTAAAAGTGTTTCTTTATCAAAAAAATCAACAATGTATATTGATCTCTAATATAAAAAAATGACTGACATTTCTTTAATTATATACAAAAGATAAACAAATATATATAGATATATATATATATGAAAATTGACTGACATCATATTATAAAATATATCATTTACGACATCAAGGAATTACGTTCATTGCCTTATTCAAGCTACAAAACTATAAATTCATCCAAAAACCTAAAGGATGACTTGAACACTTGCTGGCGGACATTTTTATAGCGATGTCTCACTCAGCTGAGATGATTTAAGTAGTAACCCCGCAGACTCGGTTACTCGAGCCCGACGGTATTTTAAGTTTTTTTAAATATACCCGGGTGTATTTTTTTTTAAAAAACCGAATATTTTGAAACGCCACATTTAGCTATTAAAAAAAAAAGATTTTTTTTTTAAATATGGGCAGATCCGCGCAATTCGTGACCGGCAGATGTCAAAATTTGATGGCTGAGGATTTTCAAATTCATACTACATTTCTGCCGGATTTGGGCGGGATTTTTGTCATTGCGGGTCCCTAGATTAAGAAGACTTCATTGGGCGGGTTTTTGGCCCGTCGGCCCATATTTTGTAGGCATAGTCGGGTGGCGGTCGGGTCGAAGATTTTTTTTAGAGTAAGGCGTGGGCGGATAAATTTTTGATATTTTTCTAGCGAAATGAGCAGAAACAGACTTAAATTTATTAAAAAAAATAAGTTTCATTTCCATAATATTGCATATTGTATATGAATAATTAAAAAAAAATACATTTAAAATAAAGAGCCAAACAAGCCCATTGCGGGCGGGTGGGTGGTAAAACAAATTTTGAAACATCGAGTGAGCTGGCCTTTCGGCCGAAAACCGCGCCCATTGCAGACCTCTACCCGATAATCCTATTACACGTGTCTACGAATTAATCGAGTCAAGCCGCGAAAAACCGACTTTTCAATCAACGTCACCGACTCGAGGAAGTTCTTCAAAGGGTAAATATTGTATATTTAAAAAAATGCGAAAAATGTGGACTAATTATTTGTGTTTCTAAGAAAAAAAACGTTTTTTTTTAATAAATAATAATTTTTGAAAACAAAATTTTTGTTTTTTAAAATCCAAAAACGCGTCTACTTTGTGTATATATTTCATTTTTTTTAAAAAAAAATTTATGTTAAGTTTTTTTAAAGATGTGAAGTGATAACCAATTCCTAACAGTTAAACATTTAGCTAAGAAAAAAAAAGAGAAGATATTTATAAAAAGATTTCGATAGATGGTTAAATATCTGTATCTAGATAATTTTGGACGGTGTATCTGTATCTAGATCCATTTAAAAGTATCTTTTAACAGCTCTGATTAGCAACGACGCTTCTAGGTTTACAAATGTTTACAAAGTAGTTCGACATTTTGAAATGACAAAATTTTTGTAAAAAAAAATATTCTTTTCATCTCAAATCCTGGCACACTACTATAATCTTATGAAAAAGTTAACTTTAATTCTTAAATCTATCGTAAAAATTACGACGATACAAAATTGTAAAATAATTTTTTTTTGGAACCAATTGAGATATTTCGACAAAATTTTTTTTATTGCAAAAATAAAAATTTAATTTATAAAAAATCACATAATGCATTCATGGCATCGCGATGCTTGGTTTGGGCAGTACCCACATTGTTGTGGTCATAAGCCTCAATTTTGATTGGACAAAACTTGCAAATAGTACGAATAGATTTGGGGGGATTTTTTCCCTTTTCTTCCAATAGGTATTTTCCTTAGAATATTTCCGATCACGACCCGTTTATAGCGTCTCAAAGTGCTGTTTATTGTATTTTCGTGTAATTTTATGCAAAATGATCTTCTCGATAATGGAATTAGATTTTTATTTTATTTACATATCATTTACTTTTACATGTAATCTTAAGAATCTAAAAGGACATTATTGATGAACCCATGAGATGTACATGATGGCCCATCTCACCCGTTTTTCCACGGTAACAAATAATTGGGCAATTTGACTCAATGTGTTAACTCCACGTTTAGTGGATTTGTTTTAGAAATTTGATCTGCGACTCCCAGTAATAGTTATATGAAAAAAAATGCATTGCCTTATTTAGGAAAACGGATCCGATACATTCAGACTAGTGTTGTTAAACGGCTAACTCACTAATTTAGACAGGAAAATATTGTCTAAGCCTCGAAACTCCGCTGATAGATGTCTAGACCTTTGTGCCATCTATGTGCAAAATCTTAAGGCTTGCGTAATATTATTCTGAATAAAATGTTGAGCTAGCCGTTTAACAACACTAATTTGGACCCTCCATTTGGGATAATTTTTGGGTGAAAGAGCTGGCAAAGCCCATTATATGGGTCCAAAAGAAATGTTGCGATGGACCATGATTGGTTTACATCCATCAAAGTGGCCAAATGATTTACTAAAGAGCCCTTATAATTTAACAATTGTGCGAAACCCTAAGGAAAAATACAAGAGAAATTAGTCCCCGATGCTTTTAGAAAATAAAAGGGAAGTAGAAAAATCGATTCTTCTATTTGTTTATATGACCGGAAATTGTCATTGCTATCCTACAACCCGAAGGGAAACAAAAATAGTTTCATTATTATCGATGACAACTTCATGAATAAAATGAAATAATTCCAACACAAATAAAATCCTACAATCCCACTAGATGTGGAGTTGACACATTGGATCAATTATGTTCAATTATTTGTTGCCATAGAAAAACGGGTGAGATGGTCATTATGTATATATTTTATGGGTTCATTAATATTGTCCTTGTAAATTCTCGGATTATATATAAAGGTAAGAATGAATAAAATAAAAATGTAATTCCATTATTTTAAGAAGATCATTTTGCTTAAAATTATTGGAAAAATTTAATAAATCCGTTGTTACAAATACAATCTATTTGCACTATGTGCTACTCAATGGCATATGGTGACAACAATCCATGGGGGCACTGCCAAAAAAAGGTGTCCTCTGTTCGACTCACCTAGCATTTAGATGCTATGAATGCGATTTTTATAATTAAAATTTGGTTTTCTACCACCATTTTGAATATGAAAATTTGAATGCAATGGTGAACCAAATATTTTTTTATACTTCAGAATTTATTTTTTTTATTTTAAGTGTGCATAGTTAGAAAAGGAAGTGAGTTCATCGCTTCAAAATTTGGAATGTTCTAGGAAATTGACCGTTTTGATCTAATATTTTTTTAAAAAAGTTCAATAATTGTAACTAGACATCCTATAAAATTTATGGGGATAAGATACTTCCTTCTTCCTCTTTAAAAAAAAATAGTCTTTTTATTTCTAAAACAACTAAAGGTGCCTTATTTAAAATATTTTTGATCACATTTATAAAAATAGAGGCAATGTTTGTGGCTAAATGGCTCAATCTTAATAATGCTTTTGGGCTAGGCCAGGCTTTGCAGATCTCTCTATCAGAACTACTTTTATTCTTATACTTGGCCATAAATGTATATAAGCATATATAATCAATCTTTAATTTTACTTTAGAGAACACTTAATTTATTATATTATTTGTATAAATTTTAAAAAATTGTAAAGATTTCATGACATAATTGTAACGATTTCATTATTTAAAATTTATAGGGTAAAAATAGTCATATTTTGGAATGCATTTATGGTAAATTGGATTGAAAATATGCCAATATGACATATTTAAACAGTCTAATTTTTTTTTCTTAATTGTATTAACTTTTTATATTTATAAATTTGCATAACCATATGAGAATTTTAAATATATTTATGCTTATTCAAATTTTATAATCCTTTCATATTTATTTTTGCTATAACATTTTTTTCCAAGTATCCTGATAGACCGACCAATTTACAAAAATAAGAAAGAAATCCACTATTTATATTTTAAAATCACTTTTTGCATAAAATTTATAACAAGTTATTTAATCTTAATAAATTTCTATATAATATGTAAAAATATACCAACATTAATATTTAGATAGGTTAATAAAAATGAGTTAACCTTTTTTAGGCATTGAGGAGTTTATATTGTTTATTTTAAGGTTGTGATATAATAATGTGAAGAAAATGGTTTTCCATGATAACCAATGCATGCTTTTTATGGGGTGTAACTAAACTAAGAATTGACAGGTAAACTGCGAATGGACAGGTAAACTTAGAATAGACAGGTATAAATGTATTTATGGCCTATCAATTATTTTTTAAAAATATAAATAATTTATTTGTATTATGTAAATCGAATTTATTTTCAAAATTAAAATTATCTAAAAAAATAAAATAGAATATAGAAGAAAGAGTAGTTCATAAATTTAAAATATGTATAGAATGTGGTAAAGATGTAAATTTTAGGGTATATGATTATTATAAAAAATATTATAAAAATTATATATTAGAAAAATTGTACATTAGAAAATTTATAACATTAGATGATTGTTTTTTTTCGATATATTATTATTAAAAAATATATCAGAAAATAATATAATAATTAATTTATTGTTGTTTTTTTTTATATTATTATTATGAAAATATTTATATAGCTTGTGATATAGAAAATTACGATTATTATTATTATTATTATTAATATATTATAATCGTTGAAGAAAAAATAAAGTTGTTTACAAAAAAAAAATTTTATTGTTGTTAAGAAAAAAGATAAGTGGATATGGAAAGAAAAAGACTTTATTGAGAAGAATATTGGTCACGTAAGATCAATTTAAATTAATAATAAGTTTTGTATTAAAAGCTGATTTTTATTATTAGGCAAAGTTGAAAGTGGTGGCCAAGACAGTTTGAATAAGCAAATTATTTACCAGTGGGGCAGAAGTTTAATTGGAATAATTAATTACCTGTGGAGCGGACGTTTACGGTGATATATTTGTTAAGTTGAGGTTTTGGCTTACCGGTTGATCGGAAGTTTTAATTAAAGTATCAGTTACACTCTGAATATAAACCTGATAGAAATTCGCTCAAATTTTTACTAAATAATCCTAGTACACGAAAGTGCTGCCCAAATTTTTCCAAAGTTAGACGAAGTCACCCAAAATTTTATAAAATTAGCTAGATACACGGAAGTGCTGCCAAAAATTTTGGAATTATGTTAGACAAATTTATCAAAAATTTTAGGAAGTGCTGCCCAAATATTTTTAAACATAAATCTGTTATAAGAAATTTACAAGAATTTGTCATCCATTAACCTATTAAGTGTGCATGTATATGTGCATCATTGGCTTATTTACGTTACTTATAATATCTTACTTGTTGACATTACAGATAACCAAGATTTTTATTTTGAGCATCATAAATTTTTTATAACGCCGTGATGAAAAGTTTAAAATTTGTTAAATACAGAGAGATTCAGTATAATATTTTTGGAGCGTTGGTAATATTATTAATATGGATATGTAGTTTAGTTTGTGGTAGGAGAATGAGAAGGAGTCGCAGCGTTAGAATTAAAGGACAAACTGTGACTATTGAGGGACATAATGGAGAGGATATGATGGGTAAGGTTACTTGGTTACCGGTTCAGGAGTTAATTAAAGGGTGGACGGATAGCGGTATAAACAGTAATATATATAGCTCTGATAAACAAAATATTGGAAATAATCAAATGTTGCGACCGTATAGAGAGCTTAGAGAAAATTGTCGGGGAAGGAGAGTAGAAATTAGACAAAATTTTAAATCGCGGGTAAGAGGGGTAATGAGTTGTCATAATTGCGATAAACCAGGTCATAGACGTAGCCAGGGGGGGACAAGGGGAAATTCCCCCCCCCCTTCAAAAATTTATCACTTTTTGTAAATATCATTTTTAGATAATAAAAAATATCCCCCTTAGTCCTCCCTCCACTCTACTGACCCTCAAATATGAATGCATATATCTTAAATAATAATTTAAAAGAAAGAATGTAAAAGTTGATATTTTATTATAAAACTATTCATCATAATTTATACATTTTTGAGAAAATAAATTTATAAATATTTAAAATGAACCAAAAATGTTTTTTAATAAGTGGAATATAAGCCAAAGATAAGTCTTAAGACAGAAGTGAAATGTATTATATTTATTAATAATAGATCCATGAAATTAATAAATAATATAATATATCAAATATAATTTTTTATAAAGTGAGTAATTTTGATTTATTAATCTTAATAAAAGTTAAATATAGTTTTAAAACTATTGATAAAATTAAACCATAAATTAAAAAAATATTAAAGCACAATACAAACAGTGGAATATTATATGTCGTAGATTTACAGTATATTTAATTATCAAATGACAATCAAGTAATTTTTACCTATATAGCGAATAATCTATTTTACAGATAACTATAAAATATTGATAAGTACATCAGAAAATATCTTTTAAAGACATTGTGGGATAAATAATATAAAAATTAAATTCAAATATCATTTTTCTTAAAATAAATAGATGGCGTTAAATAATTGAATGCAAGTTGTTGCATATTTAATATCAAGAGCATTGATTAGTAAAATTTGTTAAATTATTAACTGTAATATATTCTCTAACTGTCAAATATGTCTGTAAAAGAATTTTACCTAGTATTTTATAACTAATTCTATATAATAGAGTAAAATCAACTATATTTTCTACTTATTTTTTATAAATAAATTACTTATAATTGTTTGGAATAAATTATTACCATGCTTTTATATTAAGGTATATACACTACAAGTAATTTATTATATTTTTATTTTATATAAACTAATAATTTCATATAAACTAATAATTTCATATAAACTAATAATTTTATATAAACTAATAAAAATATATTTCATATAAACTAATAAAAATATATTTCATATAAACTAATAAAAATATATTTCATATAAACTAATAAAAATATATTTCATATTTGTTCCAGGCTTATATTAAAATTTGTAAAAATATTTATGACTATATATAGACTAAAGTAACCCAAGGCCGGGGAAAAGCGGGCCGAAGGCCCGCCCAAAAGGGGTCTGGGGGCGAAGCCCCCAGTAATTTTTTAATTTCCCCTCTAAATGAAAATCCTGGCTACGCCTATGAACCAGGTCATCTGCTCAGAGATTCCCGGGAGGCGAAGTGTTTTGGTTGTGGAAAATTAGGACATATAGCCCCTTATTGTACGGGTAGACAAGAGAGATTAAGATGTGCTGGTTGTGGTAGGTTTGGGCATAATAAGGATAATGGCGTCGTTAGGGGGGGGGCGCAGGGGCTCAAGCCCCCTAAAAAATTTGAATAGCCCCCTGAAGTAAAAATATTTTTTTTTAATGGCTCCTTAATATTCCCTTGAACTTAAAATAATTGTTTTGATTGCCCACTGAATGATTTCTTTTATAATTCCATTAAGTAATATATATAGATATAATTTTATAATTTAGAAATTAATAAGACTATTTAAATTTTTATTAAATGAATATTTTTTTAATTATTAGATTAGATTAATACATATAAATTATATTTTCACTATGTCAGCTTGCAATCAAATTCTATATCCAAAATATAATATCAATAACTCACTAAATTGGAGAGTTAGAGGGGAAAAATAGGGAATGTTTTAGATGCCGAATGGTTGGGCATGTGGCGAGGGATTGTGAGTATTTGTGACTATATGATAGTGAAAAAATGGCAGTACAGGTCAGGGCGAGATGGTTAGGAGGTACGAAGGAGGGATTTAATCAGCGAAAAACAAATAAAGAGGGATGCGTAAATATGTTACAAGAGGGGATAGTAAATATGCTACAAGAGGGGATAGTCCATGATCCTTGTCCTAGGGTCATGATAAATTTGGGGGGAAGAATGGTTCCTATGTTATTTGATACAGGAGCTGCCATTTCGGTAATTGGTTATAATGGATATCAAAGTATTTGGCCTGGGGAAAGGATAGAGAATGAGGGGTTGAGAATAAGGCAGTTTGATGGAACCTTGTTGGCAGCCATGGGTAGGGTAGAGATAGTTGCGACATCGGAGTAAAGGGTTGAAATATTGGATTTATGGATTATTAATCGGAATATAGAAACGATGATGGGTTGGGATTGAATCACTAGAATTGGTCCATGGTGTATTTTTTGGGGAGTATTTTCATGGTGGGGAATATTTGTACCAATAACGAGTGAGGAATATGCCGTTATGAACTTAAGAGAGAATGTGTTGCCTGGAATTGAGACCATGTTTAATAAGGGAACCAGCGAAATTCTTCCTAGAAGCAAAACAAGGAGCGATAATTTAAGAAACGAAACAAGGAAGAACAACTACAAGATCGAAAATAATTCAAGGAGCGTTAATTCAAGGAGCGATAATTCAAGGAGCGATAATTCAAGGAGCGATAATTCCAGGAGCGAACTAAGGAAAAATAATTCCAGGAACGTAACAAGGAGTGATAATTTAATGAGCGGAATAGAAAATGATTCGAGGATCAAAATAAAGGGAGGTAATGATAGAACGGAAATAAAAGAGAGTAACCCCAAGGGCGAAATAGGGAAGAAAAATTCTAAAGGTAAAATGGGGGAAAGAAATTCAGGGGAAGCCTCAAATAATGATTCAAAAGAAGAAGTAGGTAGAAATTACCCAAGGTTACGCTGGAGCCAATGAAAGGGGTCGTGATATTACGAGGAAGGAGGAGGAAGGAAAGGTAAAAGAAAGGAAGGAGGTATCACAGAAAGAAAATAGAGTGGTGATGAATACCACCACGCAGAAAAATCAAGAAATGACGAATACAAAGATGAGAGGAAATCGGGCGGAAATGGAGGAAGAAACAATGCCTAGAGAAGAAGAGTTGATAATTAAAGAAGATGAGGGGAGGAAATGAACTATGATCAGAGTGCAAGGAGTACGGAGATTAGTACAAAGTTATCGGGAGATCTTCAACGAATACTTAGGTTGCCTCAGAGATTATGTAGTAGACATTAAATTAAAGGATGGTTGCGTTCCGAAGTTTTGTGCGTTACGGAGGATACCGTTTGAATGGAGAAAGGAATTGGAATTGGAGTTGGATCGATGGGTACGAAAAGGTACTGTATATCCGTTGGAGTACAGTGAATGGGCGACTCCGTTAGTGCCTGTGAAGAAAGCCAATGGGAAACTTCGTTTATGCGCAGATTTTCGAGTTACAGTAAATCCGTGGGTATTGGAGGTTAAATATCCCTTGCCAAGAATTGAGGAAATACTGGCGAGTCTTAAAAGGCAGTGTTTATTTTTCAAAAGTGGATTTCTCTAATGCATATCTGCAACTACGCGTAAGGCCGGAGGTAAGGAAGTTATTAAGGATTACTACGCCAAAAGGATTATTTGCGTTTTGTAGATTACCATTTGGACTTAGTGTTTCAGCTCCCATTTCAGCGTACGATGGCTACGGTTTTCCAGGGAATGGGAGTTTTCTACTATATAGATGATGTCTTGGCGATGGGGAAAAATCCCGAACAACATGAACAGAGATTGGAGGGAGTATTTCGAAGAATTAAGGAGAAAGGGTTGAGAGCCAGCGAAAGGAAAAGCGTGTTGGGGGTGACCGAAGTGACTTATCTGGGGCACAAGATCACAGGAAAGGAGGTGCGGCCTGTGGATAGAAATATGACTGGAATTAATAATATAATAAGACGCAGTAATAAAGCAGAGGTGCAGGCATTTTTGGGGATGGTAAATTATTATCATCGGTTCGTGGAAGGATTGGCTCAAATAGCAGCGCCCTTATATCAATTATTAAAGAAAGGGAGAAAATTTGAGTAGACAAATGAACAAGAGGAGTTCTTCGAAGAATTAAAAGGTCAAATAGGAAAGGACCCGTTTTGGTGTGCTTTAATAATGAATTGAAGTGATCTTGGCGGTAGATGCATCCAATAAAGGTGTGGGGGGAGCGTTGTTGCATTTTATTGATGGGTTAGAGAGACCGGTGTTATTATTCTCAAGATAGAGCGGCAGAGACCAGGTATTCAGTGATTGAGCAAAAAGCATTGGCCGTTATTTTCGGGTTAACGAAATGCCGTGAATATCTGATCGGGCGCAGATTTATTATTTACACCGATCACAAGCAGTTGGCGCATCTATTCCGGAAGGACATAGGCTGTAGAGATGGTTATTGCTAGTAGGCAGTCTTGATGTACAAGTGAAATATCGACGATGGAGGGAAAAATTTTTACCCGACATTTTATCTAGATGCGGAGCTGGAGAAGATGTGGAGGAGAAAGAACAAGAGGAAAGGGAGGAAGAATTTTAACAAGGGCTGAATCGGACCATGACAGGAGTATCTAGAGGCTAGCCGGTAACATGGGAAGAGATTAAAAGTGTGACTTTGAAAGATAAGGAATTGAGACGGATCAAAGCTTGCCTCAAGGAACAGAAAACGTGGCGGGATGGAGACAAGACCTATAAATATGTACAGAGGGAATCAGCATTATTAGATGAATGTTTGGTGTGAGGAAATAGGAGTGATATACCAATCAAACTAAGAGAAGCGGTAATGGCGATGATTCATGTTGGGCATCAAGGAATGGAAAGAATGAAACAGTGGGGACGAGAATATGTTTAGTGGCCAGGAATGAACCAAGACATTGAAAATATCAGTCGAACCTGTGTTAGATGTAATTCTTGGGCTCCGATGCCCCGAAAAGATAAAGAAAGTGTGTGGCCGAAGACAGCGCAGCCTTGGGAGAGCATCCATTTGGATTTCTTTGACTTCGAAAATAAAATATACATATTAGTGGGAGATGATAGACTTAAGCCAAATGGCGTATTAGCAAGAAATAAAAATTATATTTTTTCTTATTTATACGCCTTTTCCGAATCGATAAAAAAGTTACGAAAATTTAACGAATCATTTAAAATTTGTATTTGTAATAAAATGGATGTATAAATAATATCGAGGACGAAATTTAGTAAACTATAAAGCAATATAAAAATTTAAAATACATAAATCTTTATATATCAGATTTTAATTTTTTGATTTATTTTGAGGATCACAGTCCAACAATTTCTTAAATCAAGTTGTTCACAAAAAAAAAAAGAAAGAAAATTTATTGTTGTTAAGAAATAAGATAAGTGGATATCGAAAGAAAAAGACTTTATAAAGAAGAATATTGGTCTCGTAAGATCAATTTTAATTAATAATAAGTTTTGTATTAAAAAGCTGATTTTTATTATTAAGCAAAGTTGAAAGAGAACAGATATGTTACAAAATTATAAAACCCATAATAAATATAAAAAATCATAAATATATATCCGTTAGATGGCGTAATAGACTAAAAATTTAGTTTTAAATTATAAAAAATATGAATTATAAGAGCATAATTTTTTTTATTTTGGATTAATTTATTTGGTACAAGTTATATAATCATATAATAAAAAAAATATTAAGTTTCCGTCATTATTTTGTCAATTCTCAGTTTAGTCAATTTTTTATATATTTTTGGGATTTCAAAAATATTTTATTTATTTGACTCATTTAGTGTAAACATATTCATATAAACATAAAATGAAAAAAATTTCAAGTTTCCGTCATTATTTTTTGAGTTATGATGTCAATTCTCAGTTTAGTCAATTTTTTATATATTTTTGGGATTTCAAAAATATTTTATTTTTTGACTCATTTAGGGTAAACATACTCATATAAATATAAAATGCGAAAAATTTCAAGTTTCCATCATTATATTTTGAGTTATGATGTCAATTCTCAGTTTAGTCAATTTTTTTTAGATTTTTGGGATTTAAAAAAAAAAAAACTCTTATAAGTAACACTAAATGCGATAAAAAAAATTGAGACTTATATATTTGAAGACAATTAAAAGTATCACTAAGAGAAGTCATATAAAAACTAAACGTCTTCATCCTAGAATAATACTCAAGGATGTGATGAAGAGATCTCTTTCTAAAAATTTGAGGCTCAAAAAATTATTTTTTACTAAAAGCAATC
The DNA here is from genome assembly GCF_954871325.1 of Gordionus sp. m RMFG-2023. NCBI lineage: Eukaryota > Metazoa > Nematomorpha > Gordioida > Chordodea > Parachordodidae > Gordionus > Gordionus sp. m RMFG-2023. Next base: position 53,379,659 of record NC_088777.1, read on the forward strand.
TTATGAATAATTATTATTTCTAAATACTTTTTAAATTAAAAAATAAGGGCATAAAGTTTAAATTTCTGAAGAGATAGATGGATGTACAGACGTACATATCATCTTTTATTTAAAAAAATGCATAATATAATATTGATTTTTTAAAGGAAAAAACACGCGGAATTAAAAAATAAATGATATATTTATAAAACGCAAAATTGAGAAGCCTAAAACGCATAATATAATATAAGATAAAAATAAAACGTGACCAATTATTTATTTTATTTCTATTCAATATTTGATAAATTTATTCTGATCAATTATTCTTAATCAAATTCGTTATTCGTTAAATTAATTCTATTTCATTTACTCGACGAATCTTATTCTATAACGACGTTATTCAATAATTTCTACATTCTAAAATCATTCAAAATATTTATATATATTTAATAACAAATAATGATAATAACAATTTTAAAAAAATTGATAATAATAACCATTGAGATGATTGAAACAAGCCAACGATTAAGACGACATATGCAACAACTTGACAATCAAAATGATAAATCATTTGGACGACAAGCTTGCTATGACAGCTCAGATGGATTGTGGGAATGCTTTTCAGAAGAAGGGGAATGTTGATCTATTGATTTTTTATTTAACTTAAATTGTTTTTTATAGCCTTTAACTATGTATTTCGTTTAAATTCTTTTTTTATAATACACATATATATATATATATATCTTATTTTATATTTATTTTTAGTAACGTTTTAGTTTTAGAATAAAATTATTGTAAATTAAAATCTCCACCGTTATCTTTCACCACTTTTATCACCTATATAACAGAAAGAAAGTGTTAAGTTTTTTGTATTTTATCTTAAACTAGTTCTTGTTTTTTGTTGTCCCTCAATCGCCTAAAACACATCTTTAGTTTAGCCTTAAAAGCATAAATGGTTTTTCTGTCCCTCTTTTGTCTGTTTTAATTACATGTAAACGAAACATTTTGTGTTTTCTTTTAATTAGGAGGTTTTCGTACTTTTGGATTCTGTAGTAAGGTATTGAGTATTTATAACATATAGATATTTAGATCCCGAAGATTCTCCTGAATCCGGAATTATAATTTGAGTTCCGATAGGTATAGGGGAGTGGGTTGATTTTATCCCCAAGTATACAATACTAACAACTCATTTTAACGCTAAAGTTCTTTTTTTTTACTTTGCGCCAATTTTATTTTAATTTCTAAATGCGCTTTTTATTTTCCCTTTTGTTGATATTCAAATGAGTTAAAGAAAAATGAATAAAAAGGATTTATTATTTTAAATAAAGTTCAAGATTATTTAAGTTTGTTGTTTAAACAGTCTTTCTTTCTTTCTTTCTTTCTTTCTTTCTTTCTTTCTTTCTTTCTTTCTTTCTTTCTTTCTTTCTTTCTTTCTTTCTTTCTTTCTTTCTTTCTTTCTTTCTTTCTTTCTTTCTTTCTTTCTTTCTTTCTTTCTTTCTTTCTTTCTTTCTTTCTTTCTTTCTTTCTTTCTTTCTTTCTTTCTTTTCTTTCTTTCTTTCTTAGAAAAGTATATATAATCGAATATATTTTACTTGAAAAAAACGATATAATTATTATGAATTTGCGAACATAATTTTTAATGTTTATATTATTTTAATTTTTTTTATTTTAGTTATGATTATGTAATTCAATTTATATTGAAATAAAGTATTAGTAATTATTTTATTTATACTAGTTATTTGTATTCTCTTTAATTCTCAACTACAACATTTGTTACCGAAACATTATGTTCTATGGGCATATTCAGTCTAATTAATTTTCATTATTTTACACCTATGAAAATAATTAATTTATATATTTATGTGGTTCTTTTATTTTTTGATAATCTTATTGTTGACCTGATTAATTTATTTTATATATTTCTTTTTCGTTATTAACTTATTACTAACTTTTAAATTGATTTTTTGTTTATATATTATTAAATTGATAAATCGTTTATGTAAATTATATTGATTTTTCGTTTATAAAAATTGTGATTTGCAAACTGAAACTATATTAAGCATGAAAATATAATACATTTTTAGTAAAAAATTAATTTTTAAAATAAAATAAATAAAATATATTTTAAGATATCTTATACGATTGTAATTTAAAATGATGAATAAAATCTCCAAAATTTGTTATACTTATTACCAGTAAACATTATGGACAATTAGTATTAAAATTAGAAAACTTCACTTATATTTTAAGTTTATAAATTTGATAATTAATTAATTTGTTATACTTGCTGAAATAAGTATCAGCTTAATATTTAATAATCTGCGTTTTATTTATGAGGATTTCTTAATTAACTTAATTTGTTGTAATTCATTGTATATTTAAATACTTCTTAAATATTTCGCTTATTCAATTTGTTATAATTGTATATTTAAATATGTTCATATATTATCTTTTTATTCAATGAAATTAACATGTATATAAATACATCTCAAGGCGATTAAACATATATATATTGATATATATTTTCATTTTCTAATACCACCTGTTTTCTTTTGTATAACCATATTATTAAATAAAAAGAACCACTTGTTTTCTTTTGTATAACCATATTTAATTAAAAAGACCACTTGTTTTCTTTTGTATAACCATATTATCAAATAAAAGGACCACACACAATTTATTCTATAGTATTTATTCTTGTTCAATATTCCTCCTTAATTCTGCAATACAATAACACACAATTTATTCCATAGTATTTATTCTTTTTCAATATTCCTCCTTAATTATGCAATACAATCACACACAATTTATTCTATACTATTTATTCTTGTTCAAAAGTTTTACTTGCTGAAATAAGATCAGCTTAATATTTAATAATCTGCGTTTTATTCATGAGGTTTTCTTAATTAAACTATATGGCTTGTACACGCTAACACGGACTTACTGGCGAGGTGCCACCTACTAGACAACCCTTAACTTAAACTCCGTCACTTTAGAAAGAAAGAAAGTGTTGTGATATTCCTATAAACACTATTATAAAAAAAAAATGTTTTATACAAATGAGAAGAATTATTACAATATTATATGGGAGGATGAGTTATTTCATATTATAGACTATGTAAATGAGGATATTTTGAATATGTTAATTTTAAATAAAAAATTATATATAGATATTGTTTATAGAATTTTGACTTTGTAATTTTTGTAAAAGAATTTTTGTTACTTTTAGTTATTTTTTTTATTTTTAACTTTAATATTTCTTGATTTTTTACTATAGTTAATTTAGTATATTTACTTTATAATTTATTATTTTATATTTATATGAATAAAGGAAACCATAATTTATGTTATTAACAATTTTGTTTTAATCTTATTATTCAATCTATCATCATTACAATATGATTTTCTTTTTACATTGGGCCGAAGAGCGAAAACAAAGTTGGACCAGGTTCTCTTAATTATTCAGTCTAATGGTAGTCAATGGTTAAATTGATTACAAGTTGTGGTATCCAACTGTATTCTAATGCTAGAATTCTTTTAGAATTAAAATATAATTTACAAGCCAAATTTTAAAGACGTATCATTGAAAAAGAAAGAAATAATTTTAAGGTAACTCAGTTAGATCTCAGGTAGCATTCATAGTTGACAACGAGAGCGTCATAATCTTTGGGGGCTCAACTAAGATTTTTTTATGAGAACAAAGCCCCTATACCCCCTAATAGCCGCGCCCCGGCCTTCTACAGGGTTTTCTTTTAATATATTCTACAAATGAATTTTGTAAATCCCGAATATCATATTTAGTCATTTATTATGCTACATACTCATACTGGCATACAAATTATGAAAGTAAGCAATGCAAGACATTTGGTAAGCTGAGGAGATTATTTTTATTTTATTTTTTTAATACAAAATATTTATTTATTTTTTTACGGTAATAAGTATTCATTATTGAAGAATAGATATATCGGAATTTAATAATTAAGATTTATGAATATATTTGCAGGTAAAGAATTACAAAAAGTGAAAAATAAGTTTCCCTACAATGCCTTACTACAGTATTAAATATTTGGATTGCTATATATAAAAAAAATTGACACCTCAGGAATTACGTAATTAATAAAATATGTTTATTTATTCCTATAAGCAACTCACATAGACAAAAAGTCAATCAAATAATGTAACAATCTGTAACCATTGTTTTATATCTCTATGATCATTACGAATCTTCATTCTTCAAAAAACTTACATAAGATTAATTTTAAAGCGTATTTTATTTAATGTATTTTGCTTTGAAACCAACTCTTTCATTATCCAATATACTTTTATATTTATTGTTGCTCCCAACAATAAGACCATCTCCCTGCCTATATTTAATTTTATCTTTAAATATGAAAAAACTATTACTATCATAGTTCTTATCCCCAGATTAAATCTCACAAATAGATTCTATTGTTTTTAAATAAAATATCTTATATATAAATTGATTTATTTATTTTATTTATACATTATTTATATCTCTTGCAGGCGCATTTATAATTAATTATCTTTCATCATTATCCAAAAAAAATGTAAATATAATTAGTTTAAACGCCTGTTTGAATATTACTGCAACCTTTACCCAATATACCTATGGATCTTTGCTACCATGCATCAGACTTGGCTTCATCAGATTGCATGCCTATCTAATTTTATCTTTAATTATATTAAAAAAATTAAAATTATAATAGTTCACATCTCTAGATTCAACCTCGCATATAGCTATAATCGTTTTTATAAATAAAATATTTAATATATAAATTAATTTACTTATTTTCTTTCTCTTAACTTTTGCTTTCATTATTTATATCTCTCAGAACTATAATCAATCTTCTTTTATTATCTAAAGAATAGTTTGATATTGAAAAATTATATTTTATGTGAATTCTACTGATCTCCAACTCCTTCATTGTCTCCTCTTCTTCCGTCTAAAATATCTTCAACATCAAATTGTTTCTAGTTCCAACATTAAAAAACATTCATCTCAAACTCATTATCTCTTCTTTCTTCATTATCTTATAAATATAAAATAAACGAATAAAATGTTTTAATCCAAGAGTTTTAACAGATCGTTTTAATGATTATTTTATAATCTGTTGGGTCTAGAATAAGCTTTGAACCAAGAAACATATAATACAGGCAAAATGTTATGATTTGGATGGATCGTACGTTATCGCTTAAAGATTCATATTTTTTTGTTATGGTATTGTGAGTCATTTATGTTTAGTTTTGACATTAATCGCAATGAGTGTAATTCTACGGCGTATAGAGAGTCAAATTTGATTATTTGGACTAGATTAGCAAGAGGGTAACCAAGATGGACCGCGATAATCAATTGCACATCAGCGCATGAAGGTGTTCTTCTGTAATCTCTCGATGCAAATTATTTGATATGAACATGTTTTACATGTAATACACATCTTAAAGTGCTTCTTAAACTAGCATCTAGGCTTGGCTAATTAGAATTTCGGGTTTCACTGAAGCATTAAGAGTACGTTTATAATTTATGGTTTCATAGGCTTTTATTAATTGATTATTTGAGTTTGATTTAAAACTTTGAAATTCAACCTGACTACTAGTAGATTTTGGTTAAGATTAATCATACAAGCCAGAATTTCATTTTTGGTTATAGACGGGATTCAAATTTTTTGAAATTGGTGATAGCATAAATTTCAACTGTAAAAGCGATGTTTAATAGCAAATTATGTGGTAAGCATTATCTTCCATAAGAAAAAATAAAATTCAGGTTTGTGGAATTAGAATAGACTTAACACACCATGCCCTTTAAGAGAAATGACATTTTACTAACAATTCCTAGTCCTACTTAATTTTTTTTTAAAAAGAAAATTAGTCGATTTGGGGTATTATTTTTACTAAAACCGAAATCAATTGAAGATCTAGACAACGGGAAAATTGATTAAAAAAGATTAAAGAAAATGATACTATTGAATATGAATCAGAAGAGGACTGCCATGGAAAGTAAAACATTAGTTATTGAATTACAACGAATTATAAAAATATTATAGATTTTCTTTACTATTACAAACAAAATAAAGTTAATATTAATTTTTTTTAAAAAAAAACACTTATTTAAATTTGACCAAATATGACCGGTTAAATAATCGGTCAATTGACCGTATACCGATATATGATCGGTCAAATACACAGCCCTGATAGTGTTCAACTGTTAAAATATGAAACGCTTGATAAAAACTTAAAAATAATAGCGAAATTTCTGATAATCACACAAAAAAAAAATAAATTCTAAAAGATATTAACTATTTTATTTCTATGTGTATATATATATATACAATATAATATTTAATGATTTTTACTATAAAATATATCTATTATAATAATCAACCTTATAATTATGAAATACTACAACCTAAGATAAATTATTAATAAATTATTAACAGGATACTCATAGTTTTATTATATCAAATAATAAATATTACAATCGAGTATCTCTTTAAATTAGAACTTCAAGATTGAAACTGATTTAATACTTTTTTGGACATATTTTACAAGGATAGAAAATTAGTTTATTGAAGAACATATGATTCTAATGTCAATGACAGGTTAATGTAATAAATTCGGAAATCAGAGGATGATAACGAAATAACAACATCCACGCTTACCCTAATTTATAAATAATATTCAAATTAATAAACTATATCACTATAGGACAAAAATAGTGGCTAGTTAAAAAAAAATTAAAGAAAACAGCTGAAAGAATCCCATTTTCTTGTAAGATTTTCTAAAATTGAACGAACGCAAAAAAAAACTAACGCGTTCTTCGAAAAAGTGGGGAACGCGTTCATGTTCGAAATTCGTCAAAAATAAAGGGTTCATCATATTTATTCTCTTTTCAAACAAAATATTACACGCAAATATAAAATAATATTGATAAATTATAACATCCCATTGCTCCTCCATTAATATATGATATCGATATTACTAATATACTAACATTATGTAATAAATACTAATTCTATATTAGTATATAAAGATATCATGACCCATAATATGGATACTAATATCGATAAGAACTTTTTGAAAATATATTATATCATGAATATTCCTTCCCTTAATATTAAAAGAGGACTTCCATTAAATTTTCATAATAATTTCTATTTTGGGGAAGGAAGAATTTATTAAACTTATAAATTATTTTCTATTTGCTGCGATCCGTAATCTTATTTCAATCTTCTAACCTTATAAAAACATTTATCGTAATTGGCAGGTTAACACAACATTGTTCTCAAACTATTGATTGTGATTTTATTTCTAGTTTTAATCCTGATTTTTTTTATAATCTTATTTTAATTCTTCACACTGATAAGAACCCTTGAACATTTTGTTGTAATTGGCAAGAGAACACAACATTGTTCTCAAACTCAAAGTATATATATAGCCATTGTGATTTTATTTCTAGTTTTAATTTTAATCCTGATTTTTTTAATACATAATCTTATTTCAATTCTTCACACTGATAAGAAGCCTTGAACATTTTTTTGTAATTGGCAAGAGAACACAACATAGTTCTCAAACTCAAAGTATATATATATAGCCATTGTGATTTTATTTCTAGTTTTAATTTTAATCCTGATTTTTTTAATACATAATCTTATTTCAATTCTTCACACTGATAAGAAGCCTTGAACATTTTTTTGTAATTGGCAAGAGAAAACAACATTGTTCTCAAACTCAAAGTATATATAGCCATTGTGATTTAATATATATTTATTAAAAAAATAAAAGAATATGATAGTAAAAACATTTATTCCAACCAAATCAACAACAATGTCCTTGAATAACTTTTGAAATTTTAATTTGAAATTTTTAAATATGAAATTATTCGTATTGTGTTTTGGATTTGTCTTATTCAATTCTAATAGGTAAACTAAATAAATTGATATAAAATAATTTTTTTCTGTTATATTTTAGGCATTCCCAATTAAGTTTATTTTAAAAAATATTTTTAAATTTTAATAATATTTTATTCCTTTTTGTTTTACAATAATTACTTAAACTTTATATAATATACCTTTCCACACCTCATGAACCTTGTACGTAAAAAAATTGTTAAATTTGAAGATAGATTCATCCGAATATATTTGGAATAAATATAAGAATCTTCCATGAAAAATTTTATGTAAAAAATGATAATACTCATTTTATCGGTTTAAAACGTATTTTATCCTGAACAAAAACATCAAAAACTCTAACAACCATGAAGGAGACGATGATATGACGAGGAGAGGTGTCACTCCAATAAATAAATTTTTAGCCTTCTCTCTGTTGTAACTATTTTTTTGGAAAATTATATAAGTTAAGGGAAATTTCAAAATAAATTCATATGGTATTTGCAGAGTTTGGAAGTATCGATGATATTTGTATCAAGATACTTCCGTATCTTTGATCTTATTAAAATTTTTCCAAAGTCTCTAGTATCTTCTATATTAAATACGAAATTTTATAAAAGTCTCCAACCCTGGTTATTTGTGAATAAGAATGTTTTCAATTACAATTATCTATTACATGTACTTTAAAATAAAATTAATCTCATTATTTCACCCTTTTTCGTGCTCTCTAAAAATTTTAACGAATTTTAATTCTTGTTGACTAGTGTTATCTAGATTTTAGCCACATGGTGGTGCTATATAATCCTCGATACTTTTGGAAAAAAATATGGAACAATGGCAGAATGATCTCGCCATTTTTTTGACAAAATCCCGAATAATTAATTTTATAATCAGTGTCGTGGTTTTATTTACTATATTTAAAGCTTATCCCAATTCCATATAGAGGTGTTATTCATAAAATATAAGACCACGCTATTTCCCACCAAACTATGTAAAAAGATATTTATTTCGACAAAGTGTCCTTAAAAATAATTTGTTATCTGCCGAACATCCACACTTTTTGCTTGTTTGAACAATAATTCTTATTTTTAAAGGCAATCCCACCTCAAAAACCTTGACTTGGAACTCAATGAGCAGGAAATCAGCTTTGCTTTGACTAGTCGTTTTGAACTTCAGTTTAATCAAACAACATAAATGAGCTAGTAACAAGTAGCCTATTAAGGTTGACATTGTCTTCAACGCATCAGAGGTAAAGGGTAAGCTTTCCGGCGCAGTATATGCAACCCGGTTTAAGTTTGCTTTAAATTTTGTTAGAATTCCTTCCAGGAACTAATTGGATTATTTTCTTACAATACATGACTGGATGGAGTTACTAGATTAAATCAGAGAGATGTCATATTCCTAGTTTGGAATGATTTGCATCGACCTATTGCTCCATCAAACTTGAGAGAAGATACAAGTGTGGCTACAGAAAAATGAAATATTTCCGCTTTTCATGACTCATTTTACAACCTTCATTCCGAAAGCTTAATATTTAATATTAAAAAAAAATTGGTCAGACTAATTTCTGCCAAAACAAAAGACCGGAAGTAAGTGGTTCAGCCTTCGCCGAGAAGTCCAGGTCATCAAATCAATCCACTGTTCGATTAACTTGTTTCCTTTTATAATAATAAAATACTAAACGACGGTAAAAAAAAGGTTTAGTATGAGTTTTAATAATAGATTTTTCAATATTTTTTTTTAAAATTATGCATACAAAAGTATCATTTCCCACATTTTCAAAAAACATAACTTGATTTATAACTTTATTTCTGAGGATATGGTTTATCTAGGCTTTTAACATAACTTATTTATATATTAATTTAAGGTCATGAATGAAATCCTTATCATGCTATGATTCTTTTAAAACATAGTCATCATCTAGCCAATAAAAAACAACTTTTCTTTATTTTTTAAAATTGATCCAATCAGAGGCCAGTAATCGATAATTATAAGTTCATCATAAAAAGAATGATACTTTTCATATACACTTTAAAAAAAATAATAATTGGTAATCCAAAGACATGTAAACGCTATTTGTGAATGCCGAAATCTTCCAATTAAGTGTTCTACGCCTGAGCCTACCAATTGCACGTACGGCGGCACAATTGACGACGAATGTGGATGTTGCAGAGTTTGCGCGAAAGTAAAATTGAATTAAATTAAACCGCATTTAGAACTTGAACGAATTATTATTTTTTTTTAGAGGGATTAAATATTCCAATATATTAAACTTTCTAAAGTGTAGATAAATAATTTCATATTCATATATCATCAAGATTTAACATAATTCTGACAGAATGTGTCGTTAACCAAACTATTTTTTTAAAAAAAAAAATTAGTAATATACCGAACCCTCAAAAGGTAATTTATCGAAAATAAAGCGAATAACACGATAACACTTGTTTGGCTTAAAATTAATTTTAGGCTACTAACAAATCAACCATATTAGAAATATCAAAACGGTTTTTCTAATCGTAATAAGAGAATCATCAGGTTTGGATTGTTATATAGCCAAAAGTGTCGGGTAGTGTTGTTAAACGGCTCGTTTTGAGCCGATTTTTAAAAACCAGCCAACTCAATATTTTAGCCAGATAAATATTGCCTGAGCCTCGAGATCTCGCTGATAGATGTCCAATCCTTTGTTCCCTTCTACAAACAAAATCTTCAGGGCTTGCGTAATACTATTCTGGATGAAAATATTGAGTTAGCCCTTTTTAAAAATCGGCTCGAAAGTGAGTCATTTAACAAGTGCTGGGTAATAACCACCTATCCAAGATGGTGGTTTATATTTTCCTAATACAGAACCCATATTATAATAAACCTTCCCCCCCCCCCACTACCTTATTTTCCTTTTCCCTTGTAATATCATTTTTCCAAAAAAAAAACGAAAAAGAAAGAATAAATACGAAAAAGGTCGTCAGAACCTTTTTATCGTTCAAAATATATATTTAACATTTTCCTCTAAGTGCCTTCTTCCTTCAGCTTCTTCTTTTACCCATTAGCTAATTGTTTATCGATTGCTCCATCCGGTCATTTGTTAGTACGGCTTGATTATGTTTGTTTTGTTTGACTATCGAATTATCGTTTGTTGAATCGTTGTTTGATTATCATTTGTGAAATATCGTTGGTTGAACATTGCTTGTTGATTTGCTGTTTGTTATTGATCATACCATTTCCATTTAGCTTTCAAAATTAATATATATATATTTTTATTATCTTTTTTTAAAAAGAAATATTAATATATTTAGGGAGATGGAGTGCATTGTGGTTTTGTTTTGGAAGAGTTCCATTGCCAAGGTAATCTTGCTTGTCTTCAACCAAATCCGTATTGCTTAGGGAAATGTGTCACAAAAGATTTTCATGATAATTTCTTAAAAACAAAGCAACAAAAGTATAGATAAAAATATTGACAAAAATAAATTATTTCTTCGGATTTTTCCTTATTAAAAAAAAATTATTAATAATAAATTTTAAGTATAAATTCTATTTATTTTTTTTAAAAAAAACTTTTCTTAGATAAAAAAACAGTGAGATTAAAAAAAAACTGGCGAAAAAAACAAAACTAAACGTAATAAAAAACAAGCCAAATAAATCATTTTAACATATCCCTTAAAAAAATTAATATTTTTTTTTAATAATAAATAACACTATATAACAAAATGAGCAAATTGTAAAATGTATAATTTTAATTAAAAAATAAATATTGGTAGTTGGATTATCAAGAAAGGGTAAGGCGCTAAGTGCCAAGAATACTAGGAAGATTAAATGTAGTATAATACCTATTAAGAACTAAAATAATGGTTGAACAGACTTAGGTGGTATGGGCACACAATGAGAAGGCCTATAATAAACTATATAGGAAAATAAGGTTAAGAGTTTTGGAAGTGACGGGAAAATGTGAAAGAGGAAGGCCAAATCTTCAATGGAGTGCCTTAAAGTTGTAGAGCCAATATGAAAAAATATAAATAACATAATAGTGGAGAGAGATATTGAAGGAGCTTACATCCAGAAAAAAAAGGATGAAAGCTAAAATTATTTAAGATGGCTATAATAATAAAATGTCTATTGGATTTTACATTTTCCTAGTGTTGTTTCTATTGTTTCTTAGTCAAACTTTCAGACTAAAAAAATTGTATTAAGCTTCTAAGTCGAGCCCTCAACATGAAGATTGATTAGAATATTTCTGGATAAAAATATGGCTAAGCTGCTGTTGGCTAAAGCTAGGGAAGTTTAACGATACTACATTTTCCACGAGGATAAAAATAAAAAAACATGTATTTTTTTTTAGTAAGTTTATTTTTTTCATGCTTAAATGTCATAGTGAACATTATAAATTAAAAGAAGAATATTTTAAATTAATTCTCAAAAAGAATCCTGTGGGACGAAATTATTATACACAAAAAAGTATTAGGTTACAAAGAATTTAAGAAAGAAAGAAAGAAAGAAAGAAAGAAAGAAAGAAAGAAAGAAAGAAAGAAAGAAAGAAAGAAAGAAAGAAAGAATGAAAGAAAGAAAGAAAGAAAGAAAGATTAGACTATTTAAGATCTTTCAAAATTTTGGGATATAGGCCAGTTTAAACTGATTTCCAAAATTAAACTATTTAAAGTCTCCCTAGGCCAGTTTAAACGGGTTGCCAAAATTAGCGTATATTTTTTTTTGATAGGAAGGGGGATAATATCGATATAAATTTATTTGCTTAGATCTTAGGATAAGAATCAGATTTTTTGTAACGGCTACTCACTTTATTTTGAGATTGGGGCCCACCCGTCCGCCAAAAGTTTTAGCGGTGCCTTGCATTAATCGATTCAAAAAAAATTATTTTTAGCTGAAAATAAAAAGAATAAGTTTTGAAATCGTTTTTAAAAAACTGATCATTCGTCGAGACAATGCAATTATCTAGAAAAATATAAAAAATGTTCAAGAAGACGTTATTAGGGAACAATAGGAGAAGATATTTAGTGATATCATGAGAGAGATGATGATATCCATGATTTATACCAGAAATTTGACGAAGCCTTTAGCCCTTTAAAATAGGCATTTAAAAAATTCTTGATATAAAATAAAATTTTAAGCGGATATTCATTCTTCTATATAAGTCTTATAAAGTGCTGCATAATAATTTCTCTTCTGCTCTGCTGACCTCGATGTAGGGTTTAATGATAAACATTGAGTAAATCCTAGTGCCGCAAACATAGCTAAAAAAATAGAACGCGTTCGCGTTCAATCACGTTCGTTTAAAACTTTATTAATAAATTTTTTCTAAAAATTTTTTTATTTTAACACAATATATTAGACATATTCGAAAATCAATAGTTTTAAAAGTCGATTAAAAACATTTATAATAATAATGATAGATATTAAACGAAAAAAAAGAAATGTTTAGTTCACCAATGAGCTTTAGCAAATTATATTTTCAATTATTTTTTTTAATTATGCGCATATCTCATATATAACTTGATTTTAACTTTATTTTGATGATATGGCTATCTAAGCTTTTAACATAACTAAATTTATGTATTAATTTAAGGTTTATAAGTTGTCGGCTGAATGAAATCCTTGCTATAACTCTTTTAATTCAGTTGTCAATCATCTAGCCAAAAATAAAATTGATCCAATCAGAGGCCATTAATCGATAATTATAAGTTAATCATAAAAAAATATACATAAAAAAAAAAAATAATTGGTACGAAAGACCTGCAATCTCTTTTTGTGAATGTCATATACTTCCGGTTAAGTGTTCCACGCCTAAGCCCACCAATTGCGAGCAGGGCACAATTAAGGACGGTTGCGGATGTTGCGAAGTTTGCGCGAAAGTAAAATTGAATTAAATTAAACTGCATTTATAACTTGAACGAATTATTTTTTTTAGAGGAATTTAAATATTCCAATACATTAAACTTCTAAAGTGTAGAGAAATAGTTTCACTCATATCATTAAGGTTTATCGGATTTCTTACCGAGCCCTCAAAAGGTGGTAATCATTAAAAATAAAGTAAATATCATGGTGATAACACCACTTAACCAAAATTAAGAGTAGAGTAAACAGTAAATGCTCAGGTTGGATTGTTATATAACCAAAAGTGTTGGGTATAACCAAAATAACATAAAAACGACCTATATACTTAACACTATCTAAGATGGTGGTTTTTATTTTCCTAATACAGAATCCATTATTCCCCCCCCCCCCCTATAATATCATTTTTCAAAAAAATGGAAATATATTTTTCTAAATTTTATCAAGAAAAATTTTAAAACTATTTTTAGGATATAATATTTGAAAAAATTTTTTTATCTTTTTTAAAAAAATTATTTATATATTTAGGGAGAAGGAGCACCATGTGGAAGAATTTCTGAAAATTTCGAATGCCCTGATAATCTTCCTGCATGTCTTCAGCTAGATGGTCACTGCTTAGGGAGATGTGTTACAATTGAATTTCACAATGATATATTAAAAAAAATGGGACAAAATTAAACAAATATTATTGAAAAAAGAATTTTTTTTTTCTTCAGATTTTTCCTGCAAAAAATTACTAATAAATTTTAGTTATATATTGTTTATGATATAGTTTTTTTTTTTTTAAAAAACAATGAAATTATTTCTGTTTTTAACTATTGTCATCATCAAATAAAAGATATATATAATAATTATGTGGTTGTCAGAATATTTCTTATAGTACATAGATGTAATGTATATTTAAAAAAAAAATACTATGGAAAAATACAAAAGTAAGATTAAAAACAAAGCTTAAAAAAATTTAGCATTTTTTTAAACAAATAATTTGTTTAGATATTAATGATAAGATTAGAAGTTAATTTATAAAATGGATTTGTGATAATGAATAATTTACCAAAAAAAATATATTGGTAGATTATATTTATTAGGAGTCAACGTAAAAGGGGGATGCGAGGTATCCCTACACATGACCAGAATGTATCTACAAACAGACCCCAGTGACGGTATCCTAATTAAGATAGATTTTTCAAACGCTTTTAACTCTCTAAAACGTACAGCGTTTCTTAATCCCATCCTTACCCTTTACCCAGAATACTCGCAATTCATCTTCGATTGTTATGCTAGTCCATCGCATCTTCAATTTGGAGATAGATTGATTCCTTCTAGTAGTGGAATACAACAAGGTGACCCTCTAGGCTCCTTCTTATTCAGTCTGGGCATTAATAGCCTAATACAAAGCATAAATGACCAATGTAAACTAAACCTTCATAACTGGTATATCGACGATGGTATACTAGGCGGCTCACCCAGCGAAGTTATGAAGGCGGTCGAAATAATAAAATCCAGCGAGAGCAGTTTGGGACTGCGAATCAATCAAGACAAGAGCGAATATTGTCCTCTTGGAATCATCGACCTTAACTATGATCCTATGTTCAATCATACACCATTGAACTTCTTAACACATCTCGGATCTCCAATGGGTAAAGACGAGTCCTTTGTCAAGTTCTTCGCCGACACTCTACTAGAGATTACCCTTATGCGCGGTACACTATCTCGCCTCCCAGCCCACCAAGCGTTCTTTCTATTAAAGAACTACCTCCTAATCCCAAAAATTCTATATACACTCCGATCATCACGTATCTTCCAATACGACGTCAACCTCGCTGCACACGAGCTAGAGATTAAACACCTCACAGAGGATATACTCAATCTCAAATTTGGAGACCTATCTTGGCTACAAGCTACCTTGCCAACCAAATCCGGCGGCATTGGCATACGATCGCCTTCCATACTCTCTGTTAGTGTTCATATCCTCTCGCCTGACCTGCGAGCCCATCATACATGCACTCACAAAACATCCTGACCCTTTACTTCCCCAGGCAATTGATCTATGGAAATCTCTTTCATTAGTCGATCCTCCCTCATCGACACTGCAGAAGGACTGGGATAAGCCTCTAGTTGGCAACTCCGTTGCATACCTTAAATCGAGGAGCCAACCCGAGGACCATTCTCTACTCTTCTCCATTTCCGCAGACAGCGGGTATGAATTTCTCGAAGCTTTTCCATCGCGAAACCTTGACCAGCTCCTAAGCAATGATGAGCTACGTCACGCCATCGGTCTAAGACTTAATTGTGATATGGTAATACCCTATCACTGCATCCTTTGTCAAACGCCGGTCAAATCCAAAGGCCGTCACTCTTTACACTGCAAGCGCTGTAGAGGCAGATTCATTAGACATTCAAAATGCAATGATACTATTGCCAGGGCCCTAAAATCTGCCGGTATCCCATCAACCCTCGAACCTACTGGACTCTACAATTCTGATGGTAAGCATCCCGATGGCTCTACCATGATCCCTTGGAAGAGGGCAGAATTCCTAACCTGGGATTTCTCATGCATCGATCCCCTTGCCCCTTCCAATATAAATAGAGATGCTCTAGTAGACGCCGAGACGAATAAATTCGCTAAATATTCGCCATCGCTTCCGGCCAATTACACATTCCTACCACTAATCGCAACGACTCTAACATCGTTCGGCTCACACGCCCTTGCCTTCTTTAAAGAGCTGGGGAAACGGATCTCTACTAGGACCGAAGATCCCAACGAGGGTTACTACCTACGCCAAAGATTAGCCCTCAATATAATAAAATCCAATTACCTCAGCTTCATATTCTCAATGACTGATACCCACTAATTACTTACAATTTATATCTAAATTTTATTCATTAATTAATATTGAATTTATGATTTTATTTTTATATTTAGTATTACATATATATATTTAATTAATATTTATATATTCTTTTTTATATATAAGTTTTAATATTTTACATATAATACTTATTATACATTTATAATCTATATTTATCCTGAATCAGAGAACGAAGTTATATTAAATCTTACAAGAAAATATATTTTATTAATCATTTATTTAAAATATAGCTATTTAAGATTAATTATAATAATAATAATAAAAATTTAAATAGTTTAATTTGCTAATCATCTTGTGGTATGTATCGCATTTTTTAAAGATTATATTTTAAATTACTATAATTAATATGAAAATTTATTTTAATTATTATTTAAATTTATTTTACTACCTTTTTTTTAATAGGTTTAAATGGAAAAGAACTAAATTTCAAATAATGCCATAATTTTCAAAAATAATATATATTATATATTTTACGCGATAAAAGCGTTTCGCCCTCTGGTTGTGGATACAACAGAGCTACGCTAGGTTTTCCTCAAAAATCCATCAAACTGTATAGTTAATTAAGGGGAGAAAAAATGAGGAGCCCTTCACACGTTTGTGGGCAAGCCGCACTACGCGCAACAGTCCGAGAACTGTTGCTTAAACGTCTATAGGCTAATTGACAAAAAGAAATGGGCAAAACAAAAGCCTATACCCAAGAACTGCAAAAATAATTTAATTACTTTAAGGGTGGGTGGTGGCTAAGTTTAAGTTTAACATCTTTAATGTAAGCCTTGATAATTATACTATCAATAATTGAGAATGTGTTCATATCAATTGAAATTAGAATTTTTTCATGAAAATAAGAAAAAGCTAATGGGTTTACCGCTAATTGTTTAAATAGGTAAAAATTCCAGCGAATAGGCAAAAACTAGTCAGTAATAGGTTTATGACTATCCAGCAACAAACACCACACAACAAAGGTTTTTTTTTCAGTTTCTTTATTGATCTCTTATTCTTATTTAGCCTTAGAAACTGTTTAGTGTTTAAGTTATATCCATGATGTCTTTCATTGCCCTAAAGTACCATAATCTTTTAAACTTTCCATAGGATTTGCCGTTGATGGAGTATAGCCAATTTATAACATCAAGGACTAGGCTGTTATTGGTATGATTTCTCAGATATGCGCGAAGAAGATTATACGCTTTTTCTTTAGAGTTACATGTACCGGAGTATGTTTAGACCTTCTCCAAAGGTTGTCGTTCGAAATGATGTTGGGGTAAAAGAGGCCATTGATTACTCTTGAGCATTTATTAACAAACGTTTGCAATCTCTTTGTCTCCGTCTTAGTTATCTCCCATGTATCACCCCCGTAAAGGAGGATTGGAATGATAGAGGAGTTGAAAATTCTTAGCCTAGTGAACACCAATATCTCCCTAGTTCTCCATAGCTTAAAATATTTGTAGAAAGCAGCTCTAGCATTTTGAATTCGGAATTTCAGTTCATCTTTATAACTGCCTTTATTGTCGATGTTCACTCCAAGATATTTATAGATACTTTGACAACTTTTCCTCCAACTAACCAATCTCCCAGAGGGGGAGCATGAGACGATGGCATGATTACAGTCTTATCGAAGTTAATATCTAATCCAACCTTAAGACTAAAAGTGTTAAGTATCAAGACCAAATTGTTAGCCTCCTCCAAGTATTTTGCAATCAAGACCAAGTCATCGGCATAACTAATCGCCCTGCTTTCTAAAAACCACGGCTGATTGGATTCAAGTTCTAGAGGATTGGCTGCCCCTAATGTATCAGTAATTACTCTATTCATTACTATATTGAACAGTAGTGGAGAGGCGACACAGCCTTGCTTAACTCCTTTTTTTGTCCTGAAAGGAGGTGAACTTTATTTAAGATTTTAAATGAAGCCATGAGATTACTATAATGCATCCCTAAAATCTTGATAATATTGGCTTCTATACCGCATCTCGCTAGGATAGCCCACAAGGTATCATGAGTGATGCTGTCGAAAGCGCGTTTGAAATCAATGAATATAAAATAAAAAGGTAATTTATATTTTTCACACTTTTGTACAATTATCTTCAGCGCCAAGATTGGCTGGTTTATATTTATGTTTGGGCGATATGTACAAATGTATTTGGATAATAGGTTAGGGGAGGATGCTAGGATTCGGTTTTTTGAAAGGATCATAAAGACTTTTGATACTATGGAGGTAAGGGCAATCGCTCTATAATCTTTGAATTTAGTAGGGTTAGGAATTTTAGGGAAATTGTAATAGATAGTTAAGTTCCAATCTCCCGGCATTTTCCTTGTATGCCAAATCTTATTAAACAACCCCAGCAAAAGCTGGGAGACCTCTGATGGGGCCGCTTTTAGGTGTTCTCCCAATATGTTGTCGTGACCTGGGAATTTATTGTTCCTAAGCCTATTAATGGCTTTAGTTATTTCTGCCACAGTAAAGTTTGCGTCAGGTGGTTCTATGTTGTGACTAGAGAACGGGAATAAGGATGGCCTCCTGGAATCAAAGATTTTCATATAATGATCCAACCAAAGGGCGATCTGTTCATCTGGGTCTGTAATCAGGAAGTTATTGTCTAGTTTGATAGACGGGAGAGGTTTAAACACTTTAGCGCTACAGAAGTGTTTAAGCTTTTTTATAAACATCAAAGGTCCTGTTGTCCTTCATGTCTCTATCGATCTCAAATGCTTTTTTTGCAATGTAGATCCTTCTATCTTTCCTAATAAGCCTATGAATCGTAGTTCAAAGGTTACCATCCCGTCTTTCACTTGACTTTAGTTCCGCTATCATCAGAATGGTGTCTTCGGATGGCCACTCATGTCTTTGGAAGGACCTGTTAATGCTTGGGAGATCGTTGCAAGCTCCAAATAAAATATTTTTAAAGGACAACCAACATTCTTTGAATTCTGATTCCGATGAACCTTAATTTAACGCCATCCTAGCTCTTAAGTTTTCGACTAAAAGGAGCTTAACTTCTGAACACTGTAGATTCCTTGCTTTTACTATCCAGGGGGGAGGACTAGGTTGATTTGAGATGGCTAGCCGTCTAGAGTTGCCCCATAAATTTCTTATGGTGATGCCTCCTCTGACTAGCTTATGATCAGAAATATTAATGTTTAGCAAGGCCCTAACATCGGTAAACCAGCTATGAATGTTGGAAATAAAGAAATCTATTTGAGAGGTGATATCATTTCTCCTATAGATTAATGTGTTTCTTTCACTATGGGGGAAAAAGGTGTTTTTGATTTTAAGGTTTAGGCTCTTACACAGATCCAAAAGCTTCCTGCTATCCTCACCATTTGGCTGTGGGATGGCCGCATTTCCAATTACTCCATCAGTTATAAAGGACTCCTCCTTCCCAATTTTGATACTTAAATCGCCCAAGATTATCAGATTGCGGCTCCTAGGGAGTGAGCATACAATGTTTTCAAGATGGTCTAGAAAGGAGAGCCTATCGCTTCTGTGAGGAGGGGCGTAGACATTGATTAGGATCGTTCGTTTAAACCAGGTGTTTAGATACAGCAAACCACATCTATCGAAAATGGGTACAAATTTATCTACAAATTTGTGTAATCTATTACTAATCAAAAAGGCGATCCCTGACCAGCTATTTAAAGTAGTGCCCGAACTGTATAATATGAAATTACTAAAATTGGAGAGTGGGTTTTTTGTATCGCAATTATATCCATTTTCTCTTCCACCATCAGTCTAAGAGGATTCGTTAGTTTGCTTTTTAAGCCATTTATATTGAGCGAAGATAAAAGTAAATTTCCTTTTAAACCAATTTGACGCTCCATACAAACTACTTCCAGTTATAGTATATCGAGAAATAAAAATAATGGCCGCTCAATTTGAATAAAAATTTAAATAAGCAATTTGACGTGAGGGAAGGAAAAGTTTTTCTATTATATATTTTAACAAACATATATTGAATGTTTTAAAAATAATCATCTTGTGAGATGATTGCTATCCCATAAAGCTATTGTAATTAGCCTAGTGAATAGCTATGGCGAGTCATTGTTTCAAGAAAAAGCCTCAACAAGATTCGTACATAATTACCAGTATGAGAATCAAGTTCTCTGGATAAGGATATAGCGCGATTGGCAATATGGGCCGCCAATTACAGTATATGGATGTCTACAATTAATAGGATAAGGTATTCATAAACAAGTTTTAGAAAAAAATTTCCACTTAAAATAATATTTTTTAAATTTAAAAAAAGACGCACTGCCGCTATAACATTTATACTTAAAAAAAATTAATAAAATTATTATTGAAAAAAATTTATCATTGGGAGAAACTACTTACGGACAAGGTATTTGAGATAAAGGTTTGAACTTATCAGCAACCCAGCGTCATCAGCCATTGAAAAATGTGTGAAAGTTACATGAAGATAAGTATGAAAAGAAGCGTTCAAAGAAATATTCACAATATATCAATTTATAATCATTTGTTTCTAGTATTTAAAGATTATATTTCAAAATGTATAATTGTATAAGATAAGTCATTTTAAAACATTTTGATTGAAACTATTTTCATTTAACAAATTTGATGATGAAGTAGAAGGAATATATTTTATTGAAAGTTCATGATGTTGGAAAACGACTCGACGAAATTATCATCGTCATTATTTATATATTATTAATTAAGTTTCGAAAGGTTATGTTGATTGAGAATATATTCTTCGATTTGTGTGTTAATATAAATTTGGGGGGTCAAAATTGTTTAAATTTTAAAATTTTATTTTCTAAGAAGAAGAAAAAAAATGTTTGATAACCTTAAAAATCACGTGATAAAATAAATAAAAGTAAATAACGGAGTCTATAATATTTCTAAGTGAAAGCAAACTGGAATTTAATACAGAAAGAATACATATTTATGAATAAGCCATTTAATAAAAAATCATAGGTATAATCAGCTGGGTACCAAAGATTTTGCCGAGATTAGGCTCTACTTTACTCTCCATAAATTTTATTGGATGTCTTTAGATACACTTATTGTAGGCTGTTGGACACCTAAAAAAATTTGAAATTATAATAGTCATATTTTTTAAAAATCATTCCTTCTTTATTAATTTTTTTCTTCTTTTCTTGGAGGATGTAGGGAAATTATTTTTTCTCTCATCAGCTATGACAGACACATTTCAGAAATAACTGTTTTATTTAAGTTAAAGGTTTCGTAACAGTTGTGGCGTTCCCGGCACTACTGTCACGTTCCCCCGTTTCTTCAGGGTTCTATAATTTTTTCAAAATTTTATTCCAAGAACATGCCCAGAACTCCGTTTCACGTATCCGGTTTAGAAATCTAATTGAGGGCGGGTCTATGACGCTAGGAGGGTCAGGCTTTTTTTACATCGTTTTAATTGGTCTAAGCCAGCTGTAGTTTGAAAGGTAGGGAAGGGTGGGTGGGGGGGGGGGGTGGTTAAGATCGTCTTTCGAACTTTTTATAGCGTAAAATTTTTTTATATAAAATACAAATGGAAATTTTATTTACTTGATTAATAAAGTCATTATTTGAATTTGTCAGAATTATTTCTCTAAAAAAAAACTTTTTACCATAAAATATTTGGCAAATGTTAATGAGATTTTAAAAAAATAATGGTTACCAGGTTTAAAGTGGCAATTGAAAGAAGTAAAATTTTTTTGTAAAATAAAAGCGTTCAAAAATTATTTTAATCTTCTCTATGATCTAACGAGTTACTATCATCGTCATTTCCAACAATATATAGTTGTAATTTTAGTACTCAAAGCAATTATATCCAAAACTCTAAGCAATTGTATCCAATACTAAGAGCCCGACTGTTTTTTAAGATTGTTTAAAATAATTCAGGGAACTTGAATTAACTGAACTAAATGACAGATAATATCAATTACAATATTTTTTACAAAATTCGAAAGATAATAATATTGCGAAAACCGTTTATTAAAATTAGCTAATCTGAAAACTTGAAAAGATTAAATATTTGAAAGCTTTAAAAAAAACAATTTTAAAAAATATCAACATTAACATTCTCGGGTGGTATTCTATCAATTATGAGTTATATGCTTAAAATGCCTTCTTTAAGAAAAAAATAAAAAACAAATAAAAAACAAATAAAAAACAAATAAAAAACAAATAAAAAACAAATAAAAAACAAATAAAAAACAAATAAAAAACGTGGATTAAAAAACATAAAATAAAATAAGGGCCTTTCTAAGTGTTTTTATTTTTCCTGAAAAGCTTTGCGTTATATTCAGATTTAAGTGCCGAAACTAAGATGAGAGTGGACGCAACCCTATAATAACTTAATTATATAGGAATGTCTTCCATTTAAATAAATTAGAATATTCGTTTTTTTTAAATTGGTTTTTTTTAAATGAATTTTAGTTCCTCTAGGGATTTTTTCCCCCTCAACTTTTCCTAACTAAAGTCCAAAGAAAAAGAAACTTCTACTTGAAATATTTTTATCAACACGAAATATCGATTTGGGTATCAAATAAAAATTCCTTAGCTAAAAACACGATATTTTCTCTTAAAAGCTGCGTCTTACAAGATAAAAAATTAATTGTATTTGCAAAAAAAGGCGTATGTTTTATAATGGAAGATTATGCTCAAATGATATAACTAGGAGAGAGAGGACATTTTAGGGTAAGGTTCAACCACCATAATACGATATTAAACTTGTATTCTTATGCCTCTCCCACAGTATTTCCCCACTTGATGTACAGTATAATTACCGAATCTAATTTAGTAATTTTATAACAATTAATATCTTGACCTCTTTCTATTCCCCATATGTGATATAGAAAAATCTCTAACAGCTGTTCAACCGGGGTCGAACCGTGATTTCCCCCAAGAGTGAAGCCTAAATATTTAAAACGCCCTTCTCATTTAACCAGTGACAAGGGATGTGGCTACCCTTCCCTATGAAATAAGCTTCACTTAAATTTTAATGACGCAATTGTAAACGCCACCACCTTATATTTTAGATTCTATGATATATGTTCGAAATTTAAGAATACAGAATTCAACCTAGAACCCAGCTTTATGGTGTTGTAAAACAAAATCTTTCATATAGAATTCATCTATTCCAAAATATTTTTTTATATCGAAATAACGATCGATAATCGTTTTCTTATAACGATAAGAATTTCTAAAAACTCATGCCCTTATCTTAAAAAAAATATATACTCAAAAAAATGTTAGTTTTAATTTATTAAAGTTTGCAAACAGTGTTTAATTCTTAATAACATTTATAAAGAAATCATTGATTTGTAGAAAAAAAAACAATATTTCTGGAATATAAAGTAAAATCTTTGTCTATATTAGCATTTAAGTAATTTGTATCGTACATAATAATATGAGAACAGATCTTTAAAAATATCCTGTTAATCCAAAATTTTATATTATCATTTGAGATGATAGATTTCGATATCTAGAAAACTATTGCTAATTTTATTTCTAACCACTTTTAAAATAAGTGAAATAAAATAAGATTTATCATTTATATAACCTAAAGTGTTTATAATAAAAAATTAACATAGATTTATATTGTTTATTAGCAAGTTAACGTTTTTTTTAAACTATATTTAAATATAAGTTACATATACGAAGGTACATACTTATTTTCCTTTAAAAAATAAAAAATATTTGAAATTATCATGTTTAAAGCCAGAACTTTGATGTATACAGGAATTCTGTTGGGTTTCTCAACCAGGTTAAGTATACTTTATAAAGAATTATTTTGATAAAAATTTCGCGTGTTACTTTAATTTTGACAAATTTTTTTTTTACTTTATTCTATTGCTTATAATTAATTCAGGAAAAAGGTATTGATACAAGTGGAATTGATTCTAATTCTAATTTTAATTTATATATTATAGTTATGTAAAGATATTTTTCTTATTTAAATTATTTATCCGTATAAAATCTAATGGTGTTAAACTGTTCGATCAGAACCGATCTCTGAATATATTATCCAGAAAAATATTGCGCTACCCTGGAATATTCTGATCGTACATTGCACGAATGTTTGGACACTATCAGCGAAATTTCGAGGTTTAGGTCAATATATTTTTCTGACTTAAAATATTAAGTTTGTCGCCGTCTTTCAAAAACCGGCTTCAAATAGAAGCCGTTTAAAAACAATAGTTTTAAAAAATATATATGTTAATTATTTATGAATTTAAAAAATTGTGTTTTAAGTGTCTAAATAAAAATACTTTTCTCTTCCTCGGTGAAATTGTCTAATTTTACCGCCAAGACTTTTTAAAGACCCGAAGTATTATAGATACAAAAAAAAAAGGATCGTCAGTGGATGTGACAATGGTATGAATATAATTATCATTTTAGTTTCAGCCCAGAGTAGTGTTGCTAAATTGCCTATCATTGACCATGGCTATTGTGGCTTAATCAAGCTATTAGCCTAAAAAATTGAATTAAGTCTCCAAGTTTAGTCTCAGCTTGAAGATTGATTCCAATATTTTTAAATAAAAACATGGATACGCTATTATAATATATTCCTTCAATTTTAATTTTATCTCCCTGATTATATTTTAGAGGGAAAATTTATTTTTTATTAATTATTTTTATCAAAAAAAAATATTAGATTAATAATGGCTTTGGATTGCTCTTGCCAACGACTTCCGGTAAACTGCGGCAAGCCTCCGCCTATTAATTGCAAAGCGGGCCTCGTCAAGGATGCCTGCGATTGTTGTTTTGTATGCGCTAAAGTAAAAGAAAGTATATATATTAGGACATTTTGGGACAAATAAATATTTTTATGCCTTCATAAATGTAAAAAAAAATGTTGACCCTAAGCACAACTCTTAAATTTCTCGAATATAAAAATGTTCCCCAGATGATTTTAAATTGAGAGATTTTCCAAATTCACGTTAAAGATTTGGAATAAGTCGTTATTCCGGTAGAGGGACGACATAATATATTTTTTTTTCATCAAATGATCTTATGCGGTAGGTTAAAGGTGAACTGTGCGGTGGGCCGTCTTTTACGAAGGGTCGATGCGCCAATGGTTTGATCTGTTACATGAGTTTCGAGCAGTCTATCCAATCAGAAGGAAGATGCGTATTAGCAGCTCGTAGAGTAATCACGCATGCACAAAAATACTATATATATATCTAAAGCCAAGGGGGGGGGGGTGCAATAACCACCCTCTCCCCACCCTCACTCCTTTAGAAATTTGTAACTGTTCTGTGAATATAATTTTGTTAATAAAAATAATTATAAGTGTGCCGAACCGCCAAAAGGTTTCTGGGTGGTTGTTAATTTATTCCCCTCCCCTACACTTAGGAAAATTCTGGTTTATGCCTATGATTTATTTATATATATTTTATATTGATTAGATTTCAGGTGAACCTTGCGGGGATGCTTGGCAGCAAGGAGATTGTACATTCGGATTAATATGTTCGCAAATCACGCCAGGAAAAGTCGGGAGATGCACTCGAAAAAAAAACAGCTGATAAAATTTAGTGTAAATGTCTAGCCAAATTTTTTAAGAAAGCAAGCGTTTCAATCGTATTTAACTAAAATATATTAACACAAAATCATGCGCTAAGTTTTAATATTTATAAAAATAATATTGATCTTGTGGAAATAAATATAATTTTAATAAATTAAATTTTAATTTTCGATGGAGAATATTTAATAACTTCCTCAGTTGTGATGATTGCAAACGTTTATAATCAATTTTTTTTAAATGTATTTAATCTAGAAAATGAAGGTTTTGAAGTGTATAATTTTCCTAATAAAATATAAAAATGAAATATATTATTATTATTATAATGATCTCTAGAATTTATTTACCTCAAAGTATCTCCATAGTATCTTTATATATACCTAAACACCCATTTTGGAAAATATAATCATTTTTTGACGATTTATTATAAAATTTGAAAATAAAAAAATATTTAGGAGGATATAGAATTATAAATTAGTTCGAAAAGCAAATGTATATGTTTTAGAAGGGTTATTTTTTGGTACTGTATATATTAATACAGTAAACGATTAGATCCTAACTATTAATTAACTTATATCTATTCTGCATTTTGTGGTAGGGTGGCTAAGTGCCTGCTCAAATTAGAAGGGTATTAAAAAGATTGACATGA
Source organism: Gordionus sp. m RMFG-2023 (assembly GCF_954871325.1). Lineage (NCBI taxonomy): Eukaryota > Metazoa > Nematomorpha > Gordioida > Chordodea > Parachordodidae > Gordionus > Gordionus sp. m RMFG-2023. The sequence continues at coordinate 53,406,371 of NC_088777.1, forward strand.
GTGTTTTTCTTTAATAAATCGACGAACCTGTTCTAACTGAAGTTACTATTGGTCAAAATTAATTCTACGAAATGTCTTGTTGTAACTAGTTTATTTTTGATTTTTTATTATTATGAATTTTTATCACAATAAACTATAAAATTTCATAATTGTGTTCCCGAAAAGGAACCGTCATTATATCTAAAAAAATTTATCTGAATTTTTTTTAACGTATATATAAAATTTTTTTTAGCTTCGTTTGTAAAAAAGTAGGATTTTTGAGGCCAAGATTTTTAGAAAAAACTTCTAGGCTACTCGCTAAAAATGGCCGTTTGAAAGTCATTAGTGAAGTAAATAGAAAGTCTCTTGATCTTTTTTGTTTCTGCTTGTGTTAGTGGATTGATATTGATGTTAGAGGGGAATATTGTAATCATATTCTTTCTTTTTATTAAATCCTTACAATAAATTTTTCGTTTGTCACTACGATTTCAATTGGCTTAACTTGCACAGTTATTTTTGCCTTCTTACTCTTGATTGGCTAAGATGTTTAATGAGGGTAAAATATATCACAAAAATATTATTTACAAGAAATTAATTAATTCAATCAATCATGAAAGGACATCTCGAATCGAAAAAAAAGGTGTAATATTTTTAATTCTCCAATAATTTTTATTAATGTTGTCAACTCACCTAATTTTGACCAATTCCAAAATGACTCTGTCAATTTTTATCCTAAAGAATTAGTTCCAATCCTAGAGGGTTTTAGTCTATTTTTAAAGGTAAGAGGCTTGGCTAAGCTTCTATTGGAATTGGATAAAGTTACGCGACACAACAACACTAATTTCTATTGAAGAAGAGAGATAAAGGTCTTTATAGTTATAAAATAATATAACACTGTCAGACATTAGTATCAAATTTAAACTGATTTTTAAAACAATTTGAATAAACATATACTTTTATACCATTATTAGATGAATATTCTCAAAGTCTTTCCTGCCTGCTATAAACTATGATTTTATTTATTCGGTATCTTCCCATTGATCGAATTTGTTCTAAGGGTTCGTTTAAAGCAGAAAAAAAGTCTAATTTTGTTAAAAATAAAATTAAATGCAGGTAAAACACTGTGCCTTTTGAGTATAGTCAACAGAACAATCTATTTATCTTTACATATACAATAACAATACTGTTGTAAATGTTATATTTAATTTGCATAAAGAATTCTTTTGGATTTTGTTGTAAATAGTAGATTCGTTAAATTTGTACTTTATATTTAATTTGCATAAAGAATTCTTTTGGATTTATTATTATAACGCGTGATAAAAATATTATATTTGAATAGTTATGAATATTAGTTATAAAGAAGATTGAAAAGAGTATAAAAAGGCCAATTTTTACCATACAAAAACATCATATATAATTATTAACTTTTTTGTATTTTTATTTTTATTAATCTTTTTTATTATTTTTACTTTTATAATTTTGTTAATTTGATAATGTTATAATTTTGAATAAAGGATTAAATTATGATTTTACGAACTTATTTTTTTTTAAATCTTTAATCTTTAATCTTTAATCTTTAATTTTTAATTTTTAATTTTTAATTTTTAATTTTTAATTTTTAATTTTTAATTTTTAATTTTTAATTTTTAATTTTTAATTTTTAATTTTTAATTTTTAATTTTTAATTTTAATTTATATTAATTTATTTTGATTATGTTATCTTTGTTCTTTGTAGAATCAACTTTCTCTTCAATAATTTCTTCAATATTCATGTTGTAATCATTATTGTATTGTATTTGCTTTCTATTATTTTCGTCGCCACTTCTATAATTATTTGAGTTGTTATTATATTGTATTTGCTTTCTCTGAATATTATCATTACCTCTATAATTATTTGAGTTGTTGTTATATTGTATTTGCTTTCTCTGATACTTATCATTACCTCTATAATTATCTGAGTTGTTGTAATAAGATTGGTAATTGTTGCGATTTCCGTCACCGTATTGGATTTGTTTTCTTTGATTATAATCATACCATGTATTATTTCTACCAAAATTCGATTGATTATTATTATTATAGCGATAATTGTTATAGTTATAATTGTTATAATTATCGTGGTATCGCGAATTATTATTACCATAATTGTATCTAAAATTATTATTGTAATTCCCATTTCTATATCTATTATCATAATTATTTCTAAAATTATTTCGAAAATTATTATCATTTCTACTGCAAAAATTTTTATCTTTATCGGATTTTTTATCATTATTTATATAACTTATATCATTATCCTCAGACTTAATATTACTAGAGTCCAGTTTCACCCCTAATTCCAACATCTGATTCAATGTAAGGTCAAAATTTTTGGAGAATTTATATTTTTATCGTTTAAAGTAGATGTCCGTAATTTCTCTTTTAATCTACTATCGTCCAAAAAATTACATTTCTTATGAAGTTTCGATACTCTAATGTACCACAGCATAAAACTCTCTGATGAGTTTTGTTGAAGAAGATTAAATTTATTAATTAAAGTATTTAAATTTAGCGCTGGTAAAAGATAGTTTAACTTTTTAATCACAATTTTAAGATCTAAAATATCGGTATCAGAACAAATTGCCTTAATGTCATCAAAAACTTCGTCTGATAAATTATTAAGCAAAGTATTAATTTTAATAGAGTCCGATAATGTACTGGTCGAAAAGTAATTTAATATTCTGTCTAAATAAATTTCAGTAAGAGGACCCACTAACTTAGGGATCTTATGTGTAAATTCTTGTTTAATTTCCATATTTAATTAATAAGACACATAAATAAGCAATTATAACATTTATTATTTTATCAATTCAAATTTTTGGTATAGCTATTCATGTTTTGGTAAATATACAGATTAATTCAATGAAATCATTGTCACCATAAATGTAATGTTTCCCATTTAACAATTCGAAACAATTAATCATATCTCTTAAGTTCATAAATTCAAACAACACGTCCTCCGTACCGTCTATCCTATAAAAGGTGACATCGGAATTATAGGTTAACTCAAACAAAATATCGTATATGGAGATTTGATGGGGTACATTAATTAGTTTGAAGGCGAACATAATTGATGAAAATAATTTTGAAATGACTTACCCTTTTTTTATCCATCTTATATAGAATTGTTTGTACCATTTTATAATTTTTTTTATTAACCATATTTACAAAGGAAAAAAAAAAAATTTTATTTTTAAAAAAATTTTCCATGAGGCGAGTTTCTTATGCCAACACTGGAGGCACCATGTAAAATAACATGAATATGTGCCGGTGAATAATAAATAAGTTTTATTAACTTTATTAAATAAAAAATATATTTTATTAACTAACTTTTTCATTTCATACTTCAATTATATACATTTTTTATAGGTCCAAATTAGAATATAAACGAAATATAAAAAAGTAAAATAATATATAAAAAAGTAAGGTTACGCCGTTTATAAAATTAGATTATAACAAAATAATAAAAGTTCAAATGCAAAAAACAAAAAATAAGATAAAGGAATAACGCAACATCTTATTATTTAATAAAGATTTAGTATCATTTTAGTTTTAACCTTTCTTTATTTGACAACGGTTCTAATCTCCCAATCCTTAAAAAACATCACATTGTGACAATGGTGTTGGAGAGAGGAGGCGACAGGGCAATTACGACTTTCAGTCTAATGCAAATCAAGATATACGGTGGGACAACAAGGAGATGTGTCAAACTGTATTCTAATAATAAAAAAAAAAATTTCAGAAGAACGTAAGAAAAATATGTAAATAAAAGTGAAAAGGAAAAATTATTTTGTTAAGATTATGTTTATGTAGAATATAAAATCTAAAATTAAAAACAAAGAATTATATAGGTAACATTCATAGTAGATATGATATAAAGAAGTTTGTGTTTAGTTATTTAAAGGTGATAATTAGGAATTTTATATTTAGAAGTTACTGGTAAACTAAAACCATTTGAATTTTGAAACTAATAGAGACAATGATATTTTGGATTTTAGAATTATTATCAATTGATCACTAGAAATAACTATGACAAAAAAATAGAAACATAAATTGCGAAAGTTAATATTTAACTAATAGTTTGCTAAGATATAATAATTAAAAAATTCGGTGAATAAGATTAGAATGTAACTTTATTGTTAGGAAATAGTTGATTAAATTCTTATTGAAGATTTACGTTTAACTTTTATTTTAAGGGCTGCGAGAGATAAAACAGCCTCAAGGATTAATGTGAATGTAGTATATTAGGTTGTAGATTAACCAAAAATTTTCATAAAGAGAAACGGCTTTCGTCATTAGAAAATTTATGCCGCAATCGAGCTCAATTAGAGATCGGATTTTTATTTTTTTGAATCATAAATAAGATTTGAGATCAATTATGCAACATTATTCTAATAATAATAGAAAGAAAAACATGCTTTAGAAATATACATATCAGTTTTCAACAACGGTTGTTTGAAAAATTATAATGATTAGATTTCATAAGTTCTTCAAAGACGTGGGGTGAAAACCATAGTGTATAGAGTTAATAGGTTGTTCATAAACGTGAGTATGAAAACTTTTATGATTAAATGTTGATTTCTCGACAACGTATGTATGAAAAGAGATTTATATATTTCAGCAGTTTATTTTTAAAGACTTGAGTAAAAGAAAGATTTTAATATATATTGTAGAATAGGATTTTTAGATATAAATTTAGTATAGACAGGTCTGAGAAGATGAGGATCAATAGCTAAAAGATGAGTACAAGTAAATTTTTCAATGAAAATATGGGTCTAGGCTTCATTAAGGGGAAAGGGGTGATAGAATGTGATATATTTTTATAATTTATTATATATATTTTTGTTACGTATTATAAATGTAAGATTTAGTATAATTTACGCCATTTATTAAAGGCAGAATTAGATTAGAGGAGATAAATGTAGACATTAGGATGAAGTTGGTATATTTATATATTTTATTAGTATATTTGTATTAGGTAGTTTATATTTGAGAATAAATATAAAAAAGTGATAAAATATTTCAGAAGTTATTTAAATAGATTATTTTAGGTAGAAGTAGATAAGATGTGATTACCTGAAAACTTAAGATAAAGTCGATATCTCAGCAAGGGCAAACTGTCGGAGAAGACCCGGAAGTCTAAAAGATAGATACGATTACAAGAATTGGAGGCAACAACCAATCAATTACAAGAGAAAATGGAAAACAAGAGAATTGATAGAAAGTAGGGTCAAGACGTTGCTGCAATCGTTAATCGCTGACCACTTTAGTCTAAGATACGGAAATCGACAATCATAGGAACAAGAATTCGTGAAAACAATCGTTTAACGCAGACCAATCAATTGTTTATCGAGATAAAGAGCTAATCGTGGATTACAAGAGAATGATAGAAAACAAGCTACGATAAATTGTAAAAAAATTAAGACAGACTAGCAAAAAACAAGAGATGAAAAAGAAACTGGATGTCATCGATAATCGTTCATCAATCGTGGATAGTGGAAAACAGGCGTATATCAAGTTCGTCAGTGGCCTACAAAGATAAAGAGCTGATCGTTTCACAGGGTGACAAGCGACAGAAGATGGAATTCAAAAATTTCAAGCGACAATCGGATACAAACGGTCGTTCGAAACTAAGAATACTAGACAAGGGTCAGCCTTCGTTAGAACTTAGAAGAAGCAAAGATTAAGAAGAATAAGTCGAGATCGAAAGAAGATTGATTATTCGCAGAATGTTGGGTCTAATTTAACTAGAGAGGTGTTGTAAATGTTATATTTAATTTGCATAAAGAATTCTTTTGGATTTTGTTGTAAATAGTAGATTCGTTAAATTTGTACTTTATATTTAATTTGCATAAAGAATTCTTTTGGATTTATTATTATAACGCGTGATAAAAATATTATATTTGAATAGTTATGAATATTAGTTATAAAGAAGATTGAAAAGAGTATAAAAAGGCCAATTTTTACCATACAAAAAGATCTTTTATAATTATTAACTTTTTTGTATTTTATTTTTATTTTTATTTTTATTTGTATTTTTATTTTTTTATTATTTTTACCTTTATAAATTTGTTAATTTGATAATGTTATAATTTTGAATAAAGAATTAAATTGATTTCGTGGTTCCTAATTATTATTAATTTCTTTTATATATATATATATATATTTGTTTTCTATTTTTATTTTTAGGTTCTGATTTCCAATGTCAAATTTCACATTGTGACAAATACCATTCAATTAATCATCCTTATCCCTTCTTCGATGGTGTGTGTGTGTTCAATGGTAAAAAAAAACAAATTTCCGTTCATTCGTTTCTTAATAATTAAACATATTTTTATCTTAAGCTAATGATAAATGAACTCATTAAAAAAATTGATGGTTTGTCAGCTGTCTCGTCAAATCATAAATGTGGCATTCCGCAACGCTAAACAATAGCAATACCAGTTTAAAAAAAACCGTCACGTTTTATAATCTTAATAAGTATATCCATTTTCGAAAAAAAAAGATTGTCGAGTCTCTTGGGTCATTATTTGTCAAATTTTAATATTCTTAAATTCTAGATTAAGTTGAATTATACTCTTTTAATAAAATAAAAAGTTTCATAAAATAAGGGTGACAGACAAGTTTTGGATTTATACAGATTTGAATTAGAGATTTTTTTTTTGTTTTTCTTGAAACTCAATTTACTGAATAGCTCTCCGGAACAACATTAATTAAATAATGCCTGGCGCAGCATTCTTCGACAGTAATTCGTTTCATATTATAAATCGTATTTGTCAGGACTATAGAGATGTGGGGGGGGGGCTCCTTTATAAATTAGAACCGGCATTAACCGTTCAACCGAACTCGTCGGGTAAGTCGAACACGGATAGACAATTTCTCGGAATTGGTCGGATGGACCTGACTCGTAAACTGGACAAAATTTCAAATTATTTCGTTTTACAAATGTTTCCATACGAATACTATTTTTAAAGAATAATAATAAATTTAAATTCATTATCTTTGAAAGCTCATAAAATTTTTCCGATTTCTTTGAAATACCGTATATTACAGTTCAATATAAAAATACTGTTAGAACTTCGATTTTCTAAGTAAAATTTTGTTGGATTGAGTCGAATTTGGAAAAAAAATCTAATATTAAATAAATATTAGAAACCATAATCTATCTTTTACTCTATCTTATAGCCTTCAGAGATAAACAACAATTAAAATATTATTATCTTATATAGATATAGTGTAGTAAGTATTCTTGGCCAATAATTACAAAGATCGGTAAAAAGGATATATCTTTGGCTGATAAAATATTATAGGGTAACCATATTTACCCACAAATGTAGAGGATAGTTTATCATGTTTAGATTTATGACTGAATTAGAGGTTTTAATATTATAAAATTCCTTCACTATAAAGATATTCATACGTTTTGCCATAGGAATTATTTATAAATCACCAAGATGGTATCTTCAATTTCAAAGATTTATGGTTGGTTCATTGACGTCTAGGTTAAAATCAATATTAATATATCGGCATATGGTTCATTCAGCCGTTAAGAATATTTGAGAGAAAGCAAAGGTCTAATTACATGGACAAAACATATTTATTATAGTTAAAATTACTTAAATACATGTTATTGAAAACTGAATTAGGAATATAGGAATAGTTTTATTGAATAAATTGAATATTAAGGCACTAAAATTTAAAGATTATTTTTTTTAAAAAAAGAATTTTGGTATAAATCAAGTATTTCTTCTCTTTGTGATAAAAAAAAATAAATCTTTAGGAATCTTTGACGCATTTTCCCATCAAGGACGGATGCCTGCGATGGCACTTCAATCCCTTTTTGCAATTGCCTTGCATATGTTCCTCACTGCACGGTTCTCCTTCCTCCTAGTAAACGACAATAAAAACATCAAATGAATCAAAATTATCATCCATACAAATCAATTAAATGTGATTTTTCCAATAAACATTAAAAAAAAACAAGAAAGGGAATTTATTATAAATCCTCTTTATAAGTCCACTATTGCTTTTAAAGATTTTATAGGGGATGGGTGTGAGGGGGGGGTGGTCTGAGTGGGAATTTTTTTACTGTAAGTTCTACGGAAGTTATATTAGATCTTCTCCTATCTGAAAAAATTTAGCAGAATTACACTAAAATATAATACGAAGAGGGGAATTCGCTCTTCCCTCTTTCCATTTAACTCTCATGCGCGCATCGCGTTGATAGCTCTTATAATTTGGGGCGTTGTTCAAATTTAAATGAAGGGGTAGGAGGGAGCTAGAGTTTGAACTTCCCGCCTCCGCTTATTAATTCAGGCTTTTTCTTACGAATTTTATATTGTTGGCTTAGAGTTTTAAAAAAACAATTGAAAATAACCCTTGGGTATTCCGTCATGCATATCCCTTTTGATTGGAGAGGGTCCTCTGTGTTATTTAGTATACAGAGTAATCCGCTAGAACATTGGCTCAACGGTAGATACGGCCCCAAACACAATTCGCCTTTCACCTAAAGGATATTCAACGATGAAATAAGAATAATCATATGTAAACAAAAAATCATCCATCTACATTCTACATACGATGTTCAAGAATTAAATGCGGTTTATTTAATTCAAGATACTTTGGCGCAAACATAGCAGCACCCACATTGGTCCAAAGCTAGGTCGCCTTTGCAATCCGTGGGCGGAGTCCATATGCATTTACGCGTTAAATTCCTACAAGGACAATAGGAATCAAAACCATCCGCGACAAATCTTATATATTGAATATTTTTTGTTTATGAAGTTTTTTTTTAAGTATTTTTTTAAGTAAAGATATTAGGTCAGTATCGGATCCCTGAAAAAAATTGGAGCTCAGCGGGGACCCTAAGGATTTGACCCTTTGCAAGTTTCCCGAGATAATATCGATTACGAAAGCGGAATATTAATTAATATCGGAGAGGGATTTTTACAAAAATTATATTCACAAATGACCAATATTTTGGCCAAAAAAAAAATTATTACACATAAACCTTGAAATTTAGTCAAGAGATGGTCAAACCTTTCTTCCCCGTTCCAATCAATACGCATTTTTTTAAAAGTCGGTTTAAATTAAGATCCCTGGATAACACTTAATCACGAAGGAGGAATTTCTTCAATTCTACAAGACTGAATCCACCGAAGGATCAGAGAATAATCAGGTGGTTGATTTTTTCAAAAAAAATATTTATATTCCCAAATAATAATATATGATCGTGAAGTAATTTATTTTTAAGTATTGAAAATGAATTTATTTTTTGAAATCTCTCTCAACTTTTAATAGTTTTCGAGAGAGAGAGAAAAAAAAAGGATTTAAATAGATGTTGGAACGGGGAGAAGAACTAAATGATTATTTTATTGAACTTCCTCCTAGCATCGTTCCAGCATCTTCGAAGCTTTAGTTCAAAGGAGTGTTCTAAACCTATGGAAGATGATTGATTCTTTCAAAATTGACCAAAATGACATTAAAACCAACAAGAACAACATAAGCCTAATGACCATATGAGAATGATCTTCAATTTGTTAGTATACTCTTTTTTTTTTGTAATTTTATATGGATTTTCAAATTTAATTATTTTTCACATATTATCAATTACGATAGTTATATAGCTAAAATAATTATAAAGATTCAGGTTGTGTACCATAAATCCCCTAAACCGATAAGCCCCTTTGGGCCGACTAGGCCTGGTCTCCCCCATTTGTATTAAAGTTTTTCTGATATGTCCTCATGAGCTATATGTTATAATCAAATTCTTTCTTCTTATAAATCCTTAAATGATCTTTCGGCTGTCTCCGTGATTTCGAACACGTGATTTTTTAACTTCTTACTCCTTGATTGGCTAAGATGTTAAATAAGGTATTAAATGTATTCCATGATAATAACGACGTAGCCGGCAAAAAATATATCGCATGACATCTTTAATATAAAAAAAAAAGTTTTTCGATTGAAGAGATCAAGTTCTTTAGATAGAAAATAATATGTAAGACAATGGTTTAATATGAGCCGATTTTAAAACAATCAAAAATACTTTTATAGGCGGATACGCAGCGGAGGGAGGAAGCGGGAAAACAAATTCCCGCCCATCGCTACAATAACAACCTATTCAAATATCAAGATGATTAATCTCAAGTCTTTCGTGGCTATATTTATTTTCAGGTCTGGTTAACCCTCCTTCCAGAAAAATAGGTTCGGTTTTGGGTTATAGAAATGAATGTTGATACATTGAATAATTTATAATTTAATGATTTATGTGTTCCCCATCAAATTACATAAGCTATAGCAACCTCTTTCCTGATCTATAGTTAATAGGAACGTCATTTTTTTCCAAAATGTCAATTATCTTTTAATTCTATTTTCCCAATTTACCGGTCAATTGACCGAATTTGATTGGTCAATTGACCGTCTCGTCCAACCCTGATTTGGGTAAATAATATAGAAAATTAATCGCTTAGAAAATCGTAGTAAATTTTTATCAATGCGCGTATTTAAAGTGCGCGAATATATGTTAGGACCAATCACGCCCGTTTATACTGTTTACAAAAATACGCGAAAATAAAAAATTGCGAGAGCATGCGCATTTTAAATTTGCTAGCGAACATACGCGTATAAAATGTTGTTAAACGACTCGATCTGATCCAAATATTAAACGGCTAACTCAATATTTTAGCCGGAAAAATAGACCTAAGGCACGATACTTAGCTGACAGATTCCCAAACCTTGGTGCCACCCCATGAGAGAAAAATCTTTAGGGCTGCATAATATTTTCTCTGGACAAAATGTTTCATAGCCCGCGTTTTCTAATAAAGTTTTGATAAATAAATAGCGCCAAAACATTTACTGGCGCGTTTGTTGTATCGGTAATTTTATCGGGGGAATAACGCACATATTCATGGTTCCTGAGAAGAGTTGTGAACAGATTAAACCTGGTTTACAGTATCCTTGCTGTAAGGCATCTCCGCAAGGTTCTTGTAAGTTCTAATATAAAATATGAAAATATATATATTCTGTAAAGTTTATTAATATCATAGGTTTCAGATATAATGATTTATATGTGTGAGCAAGTGTTGTAAAAGCATGATTACTCTGGGAAATTCGAGCACACATGTTCCATCCGATTCACTAGACTTTAAATCGATAAGGCATATCAAACCATTCGCACATTTACCCTTTTCGAAATACGGTGCCCCACACACTTCCCCTACAACCTATCCAATAAAAAACCATTAAATATTAAAAAATATACGTTGTTTATCATTAATTCATAAAAAATATTAGATGAAAACTTTTTTGGGGAATAACGACAATATCCTGAATCTTAATCGAGAATTCGATAGCCAATCACCCACGTGGAAAATTTTTTTCTTAAATATGGAGATTTACTAGTATGTTATGTCGCGTAACGTATTCGGCCAATTCCTACAAAGCTGAGCCAAGCCTTTAACCTTAAAAAAAATAGACTGAAACCTTAGAGTTGAACCTAAACTTAAATATTGGAATTAATTCTTTAGGATAAAAACTTGACAGAGTCATTTTAGAATTGGTCATAGTTAGGTGATTTAAGAACACTAATGACTAGCTATAAATCTTTAGATAATTTCGCTGTAATATTTCTTTTAAAAAATTATACTCTAAATTGAATAGTTGTACTGTGTTCAACGCTGAGTTTGTCTAAATTTCACAAAATAATACTCTAGGCATTCTGGAATACAATTTCGCTAAAAATTAAACCCTAATGGAATCTAAAAATTAAGATATTCCTAAATCCTCACTTGATGATCTTGGATAAGTTCGTTATTCCCAGAAAGATCTTATCATACATATTTATCTTATTTTTTTTACTTTAGCGCAAACGTGGCAGCAATCACAAGCATCTTTGACGACCTCTGCCTTGCAATTAGTAGGTGGAGGTGTCGCACATTTTACCGGAAGTTGTTGACAAGGACAATCCAATGCCTCATCTGGTATTTCGAAAAGATTTATTGCTAATCTATATATCATTTTTTTAAAGTCCCTCAATAAATTAGTAGATAAAAAAATCAATTTTTTTTAATAAAAATTACTAATAAAAAATCTATCGAGTTTCTCTATTGTTACGAGTCAAATAGAGGAAGAAATGAACAATAATGTTTGCAAAAACTTTTAATCAATTAAAACTGTATTTTTGGGAGAGAAAGACGAATCTATTATCCTCATTTTGATATAAGAAGTTCTTGAGCTCAAATTTATCTGAGCGCCAAGAATAATAAAAATAAGGTAACAGCTTGGAATATGCAATACAGTAAGCATTTGCTGCAGTGTTTTAAGCACCTCAAAAAATTGAACACTTTAACGTTAAATCACAAAATAAAAAGGAACTTGTTTAATTTGGGCATTCAAATTTTTATATTTATATTATATGAATTTTAAAAAAGCATGATTTTCTTTTTATTTAACAAAGATAGAATAAAAAAAAATATTGAGAAAAGATGAATAGATCAGAAAAATAAAGATTAGAAAATGAATTGAAAAGAGATTGAAAAGGTTGTGTAAAAGATTACAATTATAAGGAGGAAATAAAAAATCATAAAAAATCAAAATAATTGTAATGTAGAATGAAAAAAAAAGAGGAAAGAATTGTTGAAAAAATGAGAATTCTTAAGAAAAAAATTAAAAAAATAACGATTTTCCCTTTCTTGAATGAGAATTTTGATTGACACCTTTAATTTTGTGTTTGACACTTTTCCTTTTTAGTGATCTGACTTTTTTCCTAAACCTTTGGGACTTTTCCTTTTTTGATTGGCAACTTTTACTTTTTTGATTGGTCCTTTTCATTTTTTGTTCGGACTTTTTCTTAAAACCTTTAAGACTTTTTATGATTGACACTTTTCCGTTTTTTGATTAAAACTTTTCCTTTTTTTAAATGGGAAGCTCTATAAGTCAGTATCGGATCTATTCTCAAAAAATTTAATTTTAGCTGGAGGAAGACAGCTGATCAATTGGATTTAATTAGTCCCGACAACTTTCCGTTCGAACATTAAATAAGCTTAAAATTTGATGAATCATTAATGATTCACTTTCGATTTTTTCTTTTTCAAAATCGAATAACAAATGCACCGGGCCGGTTTCTAAAAAACTTCTGGGGCTAAGCCAGGACCCTAACGATTTGACCCTTTGCAAGTTTCTGAGATAAATATCGATTACAAAAAGCGGAATATTTAATAATATTGGAGCTGGTTTTTCTACAAATTATATTCACAAATGACAAATATTTTGGTCAATAAAAAATTATTTAGCCTTGTAATTTAGTCAAGAGAGGGTCAAACCTTTCTTTCCCCATGCCATCAATATGCTATAATATTTAGGTTTTCACTAAAATATTATGTTTGGATAAGATCCTAGATTTTGCCGTTTTCCTTAATTTGCTAATCATGAAGATAGAATTTCTTCAATTCTAACAAGAATGTTCTCCAGAAAGATCTGAGAATAATTTTTGAAATGTTTCTTAACTTTTATAGTTTTCTAAGAAAGAAAAAGAAAAGATTTTAAATAGATGTTGGAACATAGAGAGTAGGACTAAATGATTATTTTATTGGACTTCATCCTATAACCATTCCAATTATTGGATAGCATCTTCGATGATTTGGTTTAAGAATAAAGGGTGTTCTAAACCTACGCAAGATGGATTCTTTAAAAGTTGACCAAATGGTATATCTATCAATATTTAAACTATTAAACTAAGCCTAGTATCAGAGAATGAACTTCAGATGGCATATACTAAAAGATTTTTTTTGTATCAATTTTTAAGGGAGATTTTTATATTTTATTATTAAATTTAACTATTTTTCACGTATACAAACATAATAGATATATATATATAAAGAGATATGAAAAATTATGATTTTGGTAATTAAATTATGTCACGAATCACGAATGGGGAGAAAATATTAGAAAGTTTTATATTATTTTAACCTAGTCGATTTTGGCGCTGAATATTTCTCAATTAAATTAATTAAACAAATTTTAAAGAAAAACTTGATTGCAAATATTTTAAAAAAATGTAGAGGTAAATTTCTATCGATTTTATCAAACTTACATATACCTATTAGAATTGAATAAAACTAATACAATTCCGAAACACAATTTTACAGCGAATTCCATATTATTAAGATTAAAAAAAAAATTTTTAAATGAAATTTTTCAAAGCTTTTCCACAAGGACGTTTTTATAACCATTGTTAGTATGATAAATGTTTTTAAATATTTTGTTCCTTTCTTTCAAAATTGTTAAGATGACGATGGCTATATATTTCGAGTTTGAGAACATTGTTATCATCTTACAAAATAAATGTTGTTGTGAGATGGAAAGTTTGATATATTTAAAAACGGCTAACTATATTTTAGCCTTTAAAATATTTGCCTAAGTCTCGAGATTTCACTGATAGATGTCCATTCCTGTGTTCCTTCTACAGACAAAATCTTCAGGATTGCATAATGTTATTCTAGAAGAAATATTGAGTTATCCGTTTTAAAAATCGGCTCAAAACGAGCCATTTAACACACTGCAATAGATAAATCAAGCTTATTTTTTTTAAAAAAAACGAAGAATGGTCAAGATGGCTAAAATTATAATATTCTGCAGGATAGAAAAGACCGGGGTTAGATCGGTGCATCGGTCTTCAGTTTATTTTATTTCTGTAAACCGTTTTGATCTCCAAATTTTATTGTTACATAAAACATTCTATCGTAACTGAAATTTTTTTTTAAATTTGTTTATTTTAAAACTTGAGGTTCAAAATTAAAATATTTTTTTAGCATCGCAATTTCGAAATTTATAATAAGTTTAGGAGTCATATGGATAAGAGAAGAGAAGAGAAGAGAAGAGAAGAGAAGAGAAGAGAAGAGAAGAGAAGAGAAGAGAAGAGAAGAGAAGAGAAGAGGAGAGAAGAGCAAAAATAAATTCAATATCCTATCTTAAATATATATTTGTTTTAATCAATTTATAATAATTTTATTAAAATGTGCCCACTAATACGTTATCTTGGATATTAAATTTAAAAAAAAAATTTTTTTTATAATTATAAGAGAAAATAATAAAATATGTAGTAAATTTTTAAAAACTATTCGTTTGAAACCCATTACAAAAAAAAGGTAAATAAAAATATTTGATTTAAATTTTAACTGTCAAACACATTGACATGTATAATTCCTAGACTGACGGTTCATTCGTTAAAATGCATTTTTAAGCGTCGTTAAAAGCAGATC
Organism: Gordionus sp. m RMFG-2023; assembly: GCF_954871325.1. Lineage (NCBI taxonomy): Eukaryota > Metazoa > Nematomorpha > Gordioida > Chordodea > Parachordodidae > Gordionus > Gordionus sp. m RMFG-2023. Next base: position 53,421,643 of record NC_088777.1, read on the forward strand.
AGCTGGACCCGCCATTTTGGTAACACATGTTAGGAATTATTCTCATGTTAAAAACTACTATTAAATTGATAACTTGCTTCCTTATTATCTCGATGATCCGGTAATTCTTTAATAAAGTTTGCATCAGATAAAGGAATAAATTAGACTCTCGTTTAAAATTTTAATAATGATTAGTGTAACCAAGATGGCGTCTCCAGCTGATTTGCATTGATGTACACTTTTAATGAATGAATTCTCAGTCTAGGTATTTGATATGTCATTGGGGTCAAACATTATGGATTTCTCGGAGTATTTGGAGGGAAAATTGATATGAAATTGTCGTAATCACTATTTATTAATAAATATCAAGATTTTTTTAAGGATTTTAAAGAAGTGATGATTTAAACAATCAATTTAGGAATCCTCTTATTCTGTTAAAGTTTTAAAAGAAATTTGATTGGATAAGAAGTACTTAGTATACCACCTTATTCGTGATTGGGTAGGATAAGCTAGCAATTAATCTGATATCAAAATATGGAACTCTTTTTATGACGAAAATATTTGATAAGGGATAAAAATCTGATTAAACTATATATATATTTTTTCGAATTGAGAGATTGCCACAGCTGTGAAATATTTTAATTTTAAATATGTGGATCTGGGCCTGGGCCGGCTATTCCCCGAGGGTGGGCAGATTCGCTTAAATATTTTAAAACATGCTGGGGGGAGAAGGGGGTTAAAATAAATTAGGCTATATAAGGGTCCCCAAAATTTTGGCTTAAATTTTCTCATTTTTTTGTGGCTAATCATGATTTGGATTTCTTGCTTAGGGTTAGGAAAATTGAGTCTATATATATTTTGGACTCCACCAAAAGTCTCAGGTTTTGCATTCATATCGCTTCCCCCTAATTTTGCATTTATATCATAATAGAATTTATTAGTCATTACGCATAATATAGATATAGATACTAATATCACTAATAACTTTTATAAAATTGATTTTTAAACGTGAACTTCTCTTCTCCATATGACTCCTGAAACTTTATTATAAATTCCTAAATTGCGATGCATAAAAAATATTTCCAATTTTGATCTCAAAGAACACATTTTTTTTAATTTCCCCATAATTTAATAAACATAATTTTTAAAAATTATTGATACAAGTTTACAAATAGAATTTTATTCTAACAATAAAATTTGAAGATCAAAACGGTTTACAAGAAATAAAATAAACTGAAGCTCAATGCACCGACTTAACATCCCGGTCTTTTCTATTTTGCGGATTAGTATAATTTTAAACATCTCAATCCTACTTGAAAACTTCCCTTTCCCTCATAAACAACATTTATTGTAATTGCAAGATGACAACATTGTTCTCAAACTGGGAATATATATAGCCATTGTCATTTTTCGTAATTTTAAGAGAAAGGAACAAAATTTTCAAAACATTTATTATACTAACAATGGTTAGAAACGTCCTTGAAATTATTTTAAAAATTTTGTTTCAATTTATTTCTATTTTCATTGCAAAAAAAAATTTTTTATCTTAAAATATGCAATTCGCTGCAAAATTGTGTTTCGGGATTGTATTAGTTTTATTCAATTCTAATAAGTAAGTTTGATAAAATAGATATAAATTTTCCTCTATATTATTTTTAAAGAATTTTCAATCAAGTTTTTTTTGTAAAATTTGTTTAATGAATTAAATGGGGAACCAATTATCAACTAAGAAAACTTTCTAATATTTCATCCACTTGTGACATAATAACTAAAACCATAATTTTCACATCTTGGCGAAAAATAATTAAATTTGAAAATTAGATATATTATATAGAATAAATATAAAAAATCTCCCATGAAAATTTATACAAAAAAATCTTTAAGTATATGTCACCGAACAAATTGAAGCTCATTTCTCACATGGAATTAGGCCCCTAACCCTAATCCTATACCCTAATCCTATACCCTAACCCTTTGGACTGGTGCAGCCATTATAGATGTCATATGAAAGAATCTATCTTCCATATGTAGGAAAACTCTTTTGATCAAAAGCTTCGAAGAACGCCGGAAGGTGATAGGATGAAGTGCTATAAAATAATCATTTAGTTCTTCTCTCCGTTCCAACATCTGTTTTAAATTTTCTTTTTTTTCTCTCTCGAAAACTATAAAAGTTAAGAAACATTTCAAAAAATAAATTCATATTCATTATTTTAAATTTAATTTACGACAATCATATATTTTTATTTCGGAATAAAAAATATGTGTATTTACAATTGTTAATATTTAAAAAAAAAATTAACCTCATTATTCTCAGATCTTTCCAGGGATCTTCTTGTTAAAATTGAAGAAATTCCTTCTTTATGATCAGGGTTATCGAAGGATCTTATAAGAATTTATCCAAAGATAATATTTAGTGAAGGCCTCCAATTGATGGAACGGAGAAAAAAGGTTTGGCCCTCTCTTGATTAAATTTCGAGGCTTATGTAATACTCTATTGGCTAAAATATTTATTCATTTCCGATACTATCTAATAAACCTGCAAAGGGTCAAATTGTTAGGTCCCCTTTAGCCTCCATTTTTAGAACTTTGCCGGTCCGGCCCGGACCTGTTTTTTAATAATATTATTATCTTAAATTTTGGTTCTATAACAGTTATATTCGCTTTTGAAAAATGAGTAAATGGAAAATACGAACGGTAAAGTGAATATTTAATGATTCTTCATAAATTTTTTGAGATCCGATCCTGACTTATATCCATACTTTGAAACTTAATCGATTTGGAAAATTTTATTTTTTTACATACTTTTTAAAAACAAAAATATCAAATATAAAAGATCTGTGGATGCTGATGATTCCTATTGTGCTTGTGCCAAAAGTACGCCTTATTGTTTAACGGCTCCGCCCTCGGATTGCAAAGGCGACCTAACTATCGACGAATGTGGATGCTGCTACGTTTGCGCCAAAGTATCTCGAAATTAAATAAACAGCATTTAATTCCTTGAACATATCTAGAATGTAGAAATATAAAGAAAATATTTTGGATGATTATGTTTATATATGATTGTACTTATTCAATCGTTAAATATCCTTAGGTGAAAGGCGAAGTGTGTTGGGGACCATATCTAGCAATGAACAAATGTTCCAGCGGATTAATATGTATACTAGATAACTACAAGGACGAATTTTTAGCAAAAGGGATCTGTACAACGGAATACGCAAGAGTTATTTTTTTTCTATTGTTTTTAACTGCACCAACAATATCATATTTGTAAAGGAAAGCCCGAATTTAAGTGAAACAAGAATTATAAAAACAAATTAAAAAATATTCTTGCATATATTTGGCTTGATCATTTATACCATATAATCAGTCGTAGCATTGCTAATTAAATATTCGACCAAAAAATAATAATAATTCCCTCATCATAGGATATTATAATCAGTATCGAAAAATGATTTTAATTTTAAAAGGATTTTTTATGTATAAAATTTTAAGTTTCGTTTAAAAAATAACAGATATATTTTATATCTATCTTTATTTTTTTTTTTAAATACACCCTAACATATCCGTTATGATCCGAATATCAATAATTCGAGCTTAACCCGTAAATATATAACCAGAACCGGGCCGGTTGAAATATCCGGTTTAGGTAAAGCAAATGGTTTCTTTGCAGATCTCTGATATATATTGACTGAAAATTTTTTTAAGAAGAAGTCGCTAAAATGGTGCGACAAAAAAAAAGTTGATATAATAAAAGAACTTACTAAATGACATTTATTAAAAATGGGGGTATATAATTATAGGGGGGGGGGGAGTGAGAGTATCAGGAAATTAGATAGGCAGATTTCTAAAGAGATTCTCTGTCTTAGAGGTCTTAAATGAATCCACAGAGTTATTTCTTAAAAAAACTTTTAATTAATTGAAAACTTAGCCATGATTTCTAAGATAATGTGCCATAAATTTTTATTTATAAGGTCAAATATTTATCCTTTTTTTTACGTGGGACAGGATATCATCATTAGGGTGGAGAAATAAAAAAGAAAATATTTGTCCAAAACATAAATATGTTAGCTAAAAGATGATAAAATAAATATATGGCCATAAGATTATTTTCCTTATTCTAATATTGTATTATAACTGAACCTTGCCTTTAGCTTGAAAACTTTTATATTCATGAACTCCTGGTCAAAAATAATTGATTTTTGCAGTACTTCTGATCCATACACTCAAAACTTTCAAAAAAAATTTGTGGCATCAATCTAAGTTTATTTCAAAAAAAAATTAATAGCTATATATAAAAAATAAATAATTCTTATTAGGCGGAAGGAGAAGCGTGCGGCGTAGGTCATATGCAAGGGAATTGCAAAAAGGGATTGAAATGTGAACATCCTCATCCGTCGATGATGGGAAAATGCGTCAAAGATTCATAGATAATAATTGTCGTCTTATTCCAAAATTTTTTTTAAAATAATCTTCAAATTTTAGTGTTTAATATTAATTAATGTATATATATATATACAAGCTTTCAATAAATATTGCATAAACACTATTTTATCATTCTTATACAGTTTTCATTAATCTGTAGAAACAATTGTGATCACATTTTGAATATTTGGTTACAAATAATTTCAGCTAGAAAGGTTTACTGTATTGGTAACATTAACAATAATTAAATGTAATATATTCTAATATTAAAACATGTTTTTTTAATAAATAGATAAAAAATAAATACATCATTATGTTGGTATTAATTTATCAATTTTATGTTTATGGATAGAGTTTTTTGATTAAAGATCACCATTCAATCACAGTAGGAATTTCTTATTGCCCAAATCAAAATAATCTGAAACTTTAATTATTCTACTATGAAATCAAAATTCACTAAAATTATTAATCTCTTTATAAAATTGTATTCTTGTTTCATTTCCCAATATAATTTTTTTAAAAAACTATTAACTACATTAGGGAATAATTAATAAATTTTATGAACAGTGTTTGGCATTAAGACTCTATAAATTCAAATCATTTTTGTAAAAAATATTTTATAAGTTAATCTCTATAAAGTTAAAAGTACATGAAATAAAATTTTTAAACTTAAAACTTATCAAAATTCACTAAAATATATATTTTATCATTTTGTTATAAATTTAAAAACTATCTTCTCATCTACATTTTAGGATAATTTATACATTGTATGGGGAATTCGTAAAAAAATATTATATAAGTAATTCTGTATAAACCTCTGAACTATTGTTAAATAACATTTTAAAATATTGTTTATATACAACAATCAAACTTTATTTATATATATTATACATTAAATTCTGATTTGATAAATTATAGGATATAATTTTGACGTATATTATACTGACTAACCTATTTATTGCTCTTTATGGTTAAATGTTATAATAATATTTAATTTATTAAATAGAAAGTCAGCTTTTGGTATATATAATATTTCTGAATAAGAAAGCATTGGAAAACAAAGCCAAAGTTTACCCACATCAAATTCTAAGAGGAGGGCGGAAAAATGTAGATATATGGAAACATTATATTTACAAAGCATCAATAGAAACAGTTAGATGTAAGATTTGTCGGGCTGAAATTAAGTGTTAAAAAAAAACTACCATAGCTCTAATTAATCATAACAAACGATTATGTCAGAAAACCTTTAATATAAATTTATTGAGTCATATAACAGAATTCCTGTAAATATCAAAGTTTTGGTGATAAACATAATTAAATTTTTTTTTTTGAAGTTTTAATGGTAAAATAATATTTTAATTATAGTGTTTCGCGGGTATTTAACTTATATATATATTTATAAATAAATATTTTGTAAATGTTTTGGAAACACTTTTGGCCATATAAATAGAAATTGAGTTTCATATCAACCATTTTAAATTAGTGTTAAGAACTAATAGAATAAGAAGATATATAGTTCTTTAGAGGATTTTTAAAACCTACCAATCATGCTGTTTTTTTTATTTAAAATGCCTATAAATTTTCTGAAATGGTCATAAAATTCAAGATTTTCGAGATATCTAATCTATCAACAACGATATAAAATTGCTTAAACTCAAAGAAAATTACAATGTTTTAAATAAAACGTTTTAGAGTTGTAATTTTTTTTTGTAGTGTAATTATGATTTTTATCAAATTTTTATTGATATTTTAAGAAATATTAAACTAAGAAACATGTAAAAAAAATAGAGCAGATATATTTCTCCCCTATATATTAAGACTGATAAATATTTTATTTTATATTGGATATACAGGGAAAATTTGTTCTAAAAAAATCAATTGATTTATCTATTATTATGGCTCAAAATGAAAAAGAGTGAGACAACTATCGTCGTCTGGATATAAGAAATTGAATTTAATTGAGCGAAAATAATTTTAAAAAGAGATTCGTAAATAGTCAGTCTTGGAATATGCAATAGGTGACATTTGCTAAACATTTCAATTATATTTGCAAATTTTATATGTCAAGGTCCTCAATTTTCATTATAATCATAGGGAAATAAAGAGAAAAATCTTAGGAGACCCCAAGGAAGGATTTTTTTTTGTTAGCAGAGTTCCCTGGAAATTATCCGGTGCAATATTTTAAGTATTGGCTCTTCTCTAAGGTGATGTGCATCCTTTTTGTACAAATAATTTTTCTTTCTTTCTCTTAGTTCTATTTAATTATTTCTCTACATAGATTTATGTAAGAATATATTTATTTTATAGTTTAATTTTTAATATATATTTTTAAATCAATGGTGTATATACAACTTTTATAAGCAGAATGCGCAAAAAAATATAACATGTTTATTAATTAATTATTATGATTAAAAAATTAAATGGATTTCAATATTTATAAAAATTATATAAATGTTCATTTTGATTTAAATCAAAATTTTTTTTAAAATTTTTTAAAATTATAAATAAATTTTCTTTTTTCAATACACGTATTTGACAGTATAAATTTTTTTTTAAAGTATATCTGTATATCTTTTCCCTTGTTTATACAGCACTAGACTAGATAAAAATAAATAAAATATATTTTCTCTGTGAAAAATTATTTTTTTACTACATTTTATTACAAAACCAATATGGACCAAATAAATTAGAGCAAGATTGGCTTGGATGCCATTCCTTGCCAACTTCCTTCTTAATTTATAAAAGTTAATTTAAGTAAATATTTTATTAGACGCTTATTGATATTGATAAATAAATACAATAAAAATGTTTTATATAATAAAAACATAACCGTTTCTTTAGAGACAGTTCAAAAAGGATTCCTCAATCGTATCCTTATTTATAAGCATAAAAAATTTACTACATATAATCTACGTCTTAGAGGGAAATTAAAAAAAATATTATTAATGTTTGGCAGCCCTTTTAGCATTGTGGTACATAATTTTAAAACTACTAGTTCAGTGTCAAGTAATAACAATGCTCATTTTGTTAAAAATAATGCCTTTTTATTAAAAATAATGCCTTTTTATTAATACGCGTAAAAACGAAATTTTTCAATCATATACATAATTTTTTATAAATAACATGTATAAAAAACATAGAAATAGAGAAAGATTTTGTAGTTATCAATCATATAAAATTTTTTTTAAAAAAGGATATGAAATACCTTTGAGAATTATTTTTTTTCCAGCTAAATTCTATTAATGATAAAAGTACAAATTTGTTATCAAATTTTTACTTACAACATTAAAGTTTTTTTTTGATTATTGTTTTATTTTTTTTTCTTTCTTTAAAGTTTTGATATATTAGCCAAACATGGTCGTGGCATTAGTATTTTTTTCGGGGGGAATAACGCATCTACCGATATTTCCTGGAGTACTTTGTAAACAGAAAAACCCGGTTTACAAGTTCCTTAATGCCAAGCATCTCCGCAAGGGTCAACCGGTTCTAATAAAAATTAGATATAAATATAATCTCTACCATTTGATACCAAAATAACTTTATTAATATCGTGGATTGTGAGATATCATAATAATTTATATGTATTTAGCAAGTGTGGTAAGAGCATGATTACTCTAGGAAATCCGAGCACACATTTTCCGTCCGATTGAATAGGCTATTGGTAAATATTGAAGAGGCATATCAAACCATTTGAACAAATTGTCTGAATTTCCCAAAAATAATACAATCAACCTAAATCTAAAACTCAGATATTGCTATAAACCTCGATCGATGAGAGTAAGTCGCTCCCAGAAAGATCTATCATGCATATTTTTTTTTACTTTAGCGCAAACGTGGCAGCAATCACAAGCATCTTTGATGACCTCTCCCTTGCAATTAGTAGGTAAAGGTGTTGAGCATTTTACCGGAAGTTGTTGACAAGGACAATCCAACGCCACTAATAATCTGGTATTTTGAAAAGATTTTATGTTAATCAATATATATTTTTTTAAAGTCCCTCAATAAATTAGTAGATAAAAATCAATTCTTTTTATAAAAAATACTAATAAAAAAATCTATTGAGTTTCTCTATTGTTATAATTCAAATAGAGGAAGAAATGAACAATAATGTTACCAAAAACTTTTAATTAATTAAAACTGTATTTTTGAGAGAGAAAGACAAATCTATTATCCTCAATTAGCCATTCTCAATTCCAAGCCCTCGATTTCCTCCAGAAGCTTGGAACTGAATTAGAGCACTCTATCCGTCGAAGAACGCACAAATAATCAATGGGATTGGAATCTTCGTTTTTCTAATCTTATTGGGAAATGCGAAGTGGCTACGAAAAAAATTGCAGAGTTGTAATACCCAGATTAGGTTAAAGAAACTTTGCGAGGAATACCGCGCTGGGGTGCGAAGCCTTCCAGATCTGATAAGAGCGATTATTTACTTCCAATATTCGATGTCAATCAATATAATTATTATTCTAAGTTGTTAAATTTGTATACACATAATCAAGATTTAGTAATAAAATATTATATTTTATTACAAAAATTTGTCAAATTTAGTGTACTTTTATGAAAATGACAAATATATGGTTTATTTTATTAGGGTGTTTTTTTTCCCAGTACCAATTTGAGCTTCAGCAGTGTATCTTTTTTAAGCATTTTTTTTATGGAAGGGTATATGGAGTAATCTTTAAATAATGCATTAGGGCCTAAAAAAAATTTAGCTTAATTAATGTATTATTTTTTTCTTTCTAAAATACTAATTTTATCTATTACATTATAAATATGAGAGTATATCCATTATAATCCAAATAAAAATATACCTATATTATTAGGTCTTTTAAATAAATTCTATAAATATGAAGAAAAAAATTTTGGAAGTTTTTTCCTGGGGGTTTATTCCAGTTTTCCTGGGGGTTTTTTCCAGTTTTCCTGGGGAGGGGAAGGGTTTCCCAAGGGTTTTATCCTGAGGTTTTAACCGGGCGTATTTTTCAGGGATTCGTTTAATAATAATATTATATTAAATTTTGGTTCTATAGTTATATTCACTCTTTGAAAAAAGAAAAACCGAAAATATTAACGGCAAAGTGAATCTTTAATAATTCATCGCCGGTTTACTGATATGCATACTTAAAACATATACAAATTAAACTTAATATAAATATCTTTTATTAAAAAATCGAGGGGTATCATTATTAAGGGACGAGTAGGATACTTCAGGAAATTAGATCTGCAGCTTTCCCAACAGATCCTCTGTCTTAGATAGAAGCCCCAACAGTTATCGAGGCTTTTAATTTATTAAGCTTAGCCACCCCCCTTTCCCCCCCCCCCCCTTACAAAGATTCTTAAGTTAATATTATAACTTATGCCATAAAAATTTCATCTGTAAGGTCAAGTATTTGTCCGTTTTTTTTACTTGAGGTAGGATATCATCATTAGGGGATGGAGAAGGAAAAAAGAAAATATCTGTTCCAAAACTTATGCACGTTAGAGAAAAGGTGATAAAAATAAATATATGGCGGGAGATTATTTTTTAGTATTTTCACCCTTTGCTTGAGTTTTGAAAAAAGGCTTTATTTATTTTTTTATTCTTGGGACTCCAGGTCAAAAATAATAGATTTTTGCAGTACTTTTAATCCTTACACTCGAAACATTTTATTACAATCTAAGTTTATTAAAAATAAATAAATTAATGCTATTAATTTGGATGCAAGGCTATTGCAATAAATAGGGATTGAAATGCCTACACACGCATTCCGTTCCATGATAGGAAAACGGGTCAAAGATTCATAAAGATTTATTTTTTTCCCAAAAAAAATAAGAAATGAAAGGTGGTTTACAAAATATTGGTGCATAATAAATTCAACCTACTTGTAACTCATAAATGACCATGAATTAATTACTAAAATCATTAAATTATAAACATGCTAAATTGTGCTAAAATATTTTTATAATCTATATTTAACAGTTACTTACGTGTCAAAGAGACCCAACAGAATTCCTGTATATATCAAAGTTTTAAACATAGTTTAAAAAAAATAATAAATTTTTTTGAAGTAATATTTGAATAATATTGTTATCTAGTTATATTTAATATAGTTAAATTTGTAAAAAAAAATTATTATTTGAATAATATTATTATCTAGTTATATTTAATATAGTTAAATTTGTATATATCTATAACACATTATCCGCTTATAAAGAGAGTTTTATCGGTTTCAACATTGGATTAATTACTACGTATCCTACCCAATCACAAATAAGTATAAATATATTATATAATTCTATAAAAAATTTTTTACTCTTTAAAATAATTAGGGCTAAATTATCATAAAATTTTGTTAACACCTTGAAAACAACTTAATAAATAGTGATGACAAACAGTGGCCCCTATACACTTTTTGAGCGAATGAAGCCCCCATGAAAAGTATCCCCCCCCCCTCGAAAAAATGATAATTATGACACCCATAAATTTCAAAATATAATTTATATTGCATCAATTTTTAATATATAAAATTAATAAAATGCAAAAAATATATACTTTATAAATATTATTTTTAAATTAATAATTTAGATAAATTAGATGAAGAGAAAGCGAAAGAATATATAATTTCATCAGTATTTAATTGTTTAAATAAAAATTTTTCCATTGAAAATATGGTTAAATTATTGAGAAAAGTATCTTTCATGGCACTGCGAAGTCTTGTTTTAATTAATTTATTTTACTCATGACTGTTTCGGCAGTACATGAGGTTTTTAGAATGGTTAATAAATATTTATATAAAGTTCTTAAATTAGGGAAAGCAGAAAAATTTATAAGTAAACGATAAGGTAAAATAAATGAAGAGTTTTTCCAATCTGAATCGTAAGTCCCTGAATTATCATCATCATCATCAGAAGAAGCTAAAATGTATTGGTAAAAATATTTTAATTAAATAAATTTACAATTCTCAGAATCTGACAAATCTTTAGATTATTGAACCTCTAGGTCATGAGTAATAATTACATTCCCCATTTTGGCCATCTTATAAATATTTGTAAACTTCAACATTCCTTCTAAAATTTGACTTGAATTTAAATTGTAAAATTCACAGATATCCTCCATATCTTCTTTAATAATTGATTTTTCTGCCATTCCCTTTGGCGTAAAAAATGATGTTTGTAAAAATTTCATGGAATCATCATTAAATCTTTCGTTAAACTGCATAATAATTAAATCAAGTGCACTTATTATTACATTTATAAACCAGAAATCACATGATCATAATAGATGTAAAAAAAAAAAGTACACCCACTCAAATTTACTGAAGCAGTTGCTTTGGACCCTGCCGATGTAGGATGCTGATGACAAACAATTTTTATCGAATCAATTTCCCTCCCCCCAAATACTATGAGAAATTCAAAATGTTTGATAGTGAAACTGAAATCTAAAATTACATATTTACTTTATTTACCATTCCCCCAAAAAATGCATTCATAATAAACAGCATGAGCTTTGAGCACAACATGATTTTTATTCTTACAACATCCACCACTAAATTTGTTGAATAAACCGGTTCCAAAAAAAAAGTTTTTTAAAAAATACTACATATTTTTACCATCTTTTCAAAATAGTAAATATGGACAAATTATAATTAAAATTATCATAAATTGATTAAAAAAAATATATATTTAACATGATATTTTGATTTATGAATGCTTTTTTATATAATATACAGCATATATAATATTCACGTAACCTTGACACATTTCCCATAGTTGAAGATGGCATATTGATGGAAAGTTAATTTCGTATCGCAAGTTCCCTGTCCATAGTATAATCCACATGGTTCTCCTAATACCTAAAAATTTTCAATTATTATTTGTATATTTATTTATTTTTTTGTATAAAGAAATATATATATAATTACCAGAGTTTTTAAAGGATCTAGATATAAATGTGGTATCTGTATCTAAATAGATTTTTTTTAAAAATATATGTATCTAGATATTATTGTATCTAGATACATTTTAAAAGAATCTTTTAACATTTAGAGAATTACAAATTATATATCTAATACAGAAATTATTTAGTATATTATTAAACAAAATATATATATAATTGAATTTTTAAATATTAAAAAGGGTAATTATTTTTATAAATTAAGCTTTCTTAAATTATATGTACAACGATTAGATTGGTTAAAAATTATGTCTTTATGCGTATTCTAAGAAAGTTTTTACTATATATTGATATTTTTTAAAAAGTGTTATTAATGTCAACATAATTAGCAGCTCAATGAAAATCAAAAAATTTTTTGAAATAGAAACAAAATTGAACTTAAATATAAAAATTAATTTAATTATTTATGATTTTATTATAAATTTAAATCAATTATTTTAAAAAATCTGATTGATTCAAATCAGTTTATCTGATCGATTAAAATCAAATAATCTGAGTGATTAATATAATTTAATAAAGGATATATTATAAATTTAATTTTTTTTTTTAATATTCAAAAGGAGAAAAAAAGTTACAAATTTTTATTTGTATGATCATATAAGTTGAAGTTGTTAAATCATCTAACTTTAGCAAACTTAAAACGGCTAGGCCAATTTTTTATCCTAAACAATAATTTTATCTCCATCTTTTGAGACTTAACTTAGAGGTTTGAGTCAATTTTTTAGTCTAAAATCTAGGCCCAAGCCGTATTGAAATTAACCAGAGTTAGGTGATCTAACATAACAACGTTGGATATTAGTAAAGAATTAGATTCTACCATTGATATGGAGGATTACTCTCGGAAACCCTAGAATGCATATTCCCTCCGAGTTTTGGGGATCCTGGTAATCCTGTAACTTGCATATCAACTCTTTCGAACAAGTTCCTTTGGAAAATGCATCATTCTGCACCTAGAGCCTTTATAAATTTATATTTATAGTATATAATTCATATTAAGCTAAATTGAGGGTGGGGTAGAGATATTAAACATTATAGACTTTGATTAGTATACAAGAACACTGAGAAAATAGTTCAGATTCCGATGACCCTTATTATATTAGATTTATTCGTATAGATTTATTTTTTTTAATTTAAGGAAGTTAAGTAAAAATAATAAAAAATATATTTCACTTTATTGCACGATCTATCACAAAAGCAAAGATCCCTTGGAGCGGTTCCTCCGCAACAAGTACCAGTTGAATGCAAAGGGCACTGATTTACTACGAATCTTTAGTTTTCTTGAAACATCTACTAAAGGTTTAGAGCCCAAAACATTTAACTCAAAATTTATAACTATCTAATATGAGCCTCAACGTGGAAGGAATTATTTCAAGGCTAACACTTGTCTAAACAATTTGTTTTTTATTTGGGAAGATAGGTAAATTATAAATATTCCACAGTGGAAAAACCGAAAAAAACAATTTTAGTTTGATAATAATAGTGTAGTGCGCATTTGTGGAGGCGTTGTTGAGAAAAGATTCAAAGATTAGGAATATAATCTTATATCAGGATAAAACATCATTCAAATAAATTTATTAATAATGAGAATTTAGTTATCAGATCTAATATATATATACTTACGTCATTAAGAAACACAAGAAAATAATCCCTGAACATATTAAAGTCATAGCGGTAAACATTACGTGATACGTGATATTAAGCGCACTAGCCCTAAAATGTCATATATATATATCAAAGATATATAAAGATATATATACAACAGAGCAACGCTTGGTTCTCTCATAAGAGCCCATCTAACTGGGATAAAAGAATGGGAAATAATTAAATAAATAAGAGGACCATCCACGTTTTTTGGGCAGGCCACAGTTACCTGTGCGCGCAAGAGGCAAAGCCCCTTACTTAAACGCCCATGGGAAGATAAAAAGAGAGGTAAAAAGCCCATGCCCGAAAAAAGCCCATGCCCGAAAAAAGCCCATACCCGAAAAAAGCCCATGCTAGCAAACGGTAAACGTTAAATATTATTTTTTTGGGGGAGGTTTAAAAAAGTTTCTATTTATTTTTAAAAATATTTAAATTTTAAAATGTAAAATAAATATATTATAATTATATATATCAATAGTAATAAATTCTATTAACTTTTATAGCCGAAAGACAAAAATAAAAAAAAATTAAGCTTATTTTATATGAAGACCTCTTTCAAATTAGTATTATTTTTTTTTCCCACAAATAAATAAATATTTAATCTTCATGAAATGGTGGGGTAATAAAATATTTTAGCTTACAAAATAATTAAGCAAATATTTTTTAAAAAATTTTTCCTTAAACAACAGAAATTTAATATAAAAGAATCACCTTTAAGACAATGAAAAACACTAATAGCAGCATAATACTAAAATGGATAAATTTAAGAAATAATTTTTTTTTTTGGTAAAATTTAAGCATTTATTTGCATCGGTGTATAAACTTTATTTATCTGGGGTTTGTTTAATATTAGTTAATTATCAAAGGCATTTGTTAAACTAATGGCTATTTTATCTCTATTTTGTTTGGGAGCGACACCGCCCACATTCAATTGTAATATATTTATATATATATATTTAAAGGTCTTTCTCGAAAATCGGCTGTAGATTAGTGTTGCGTGGTTTAGTAATCCGACATGATCTTTATTTGGATCCAGCAGCACCAGTGTTGTTAAAAGGCTAGCTTAGAGTCAATATTTTACGGCTAACCTATCATTTTAGGCCGAAAAATATTATCTAACCCTTGAGGTTTCGCTAATAGATGTCTAGGCCTTTGTGACTTCTATGATGAACAGTATCTTCAGGCGTGAGCAATATTTTTGCTGAATAAAATATTGAGCGAGCCGTTTAGCAATACTACTTGTAACTATGTATCAAACCTCTAGCACATGTGGAGAAAAAAAACGTTCTTAGCTGGATTCAAATCTCCAGATCCGATGGATTACTAAACCATAAGTAGCTTACCGAAAAAAAATACCTTTAAATAATATATAAGTATATATTATAATTGAATGTGGGCAGTGTCTCTCCCAAACAAAAATAAAATTAAAATAAGCGTTTCGTTTAACAATGCCTTTGGTAGGAGTAACCAACCCGAGATAATAAAATTTATAAACTGATGCAAATAAATGTTTAAAGTTTACCAGAAAAATAATTTCTAAAATGATCCATTGTTAGTATTAAGCTGCAATTAGTTTTATTGTGGTGAAGGTAATTCTTTTATATTTAATTTATTTCTAAGGAATAGGCTAGTCTTTTTAAAATATTTGCTTAATTATAGTATTTTATTACCCCATTCATGGAGTATAAAATTTTACTATTTTGTGGGAAAAATACAAATTTGAAAGAGGTCTTCATATAAGCTTAATTTTTTATATTTTTTTAGCCCTCGGCTAAATGTTAATAGAATTTATTACATTGAATTATTTTGTATTTTACATTTTAAAATTGATTTATTTTAATTTTTAAAAAATAGAAACTTTTTTAAAATCTCTCCAAAAAAAATTATATTCGATGTTTATCGCTAAAACTTTAATATGTTCAGGGATTATTTTCTCGTGTTTCTTAATGACGTAAGTATATCTGATAACTATATTCTCATAATTAATAAATTTATTTGAACAATCTATTTTCCTAACTTTTAAGTTTTTCTTAACAACGCCTCCACAAATGCGTACTATTATAATTAATTAAAAATAATTTTTTGGTTGTTTAACTGTGGAATATTTTTAATTCACCTATCTTCCCAAATAAAGAAAAAAACTCTTTTCGACAAGTTTTAGCCTTGAAATAATTCGTTTCACGTTTAAGCTCAAATTAGATAGTCAAAGTCACTTTTTTTGAGTAAAAAGTTTTGGCTAAACCTTGCTTGGAAGTAGTAGATGTTTCAAGAAAACTTAGATCTGTTATTATAAATTAATATTAATCTTAAACCATAATTCCCTCAATATAATACAAAATATTCATTATTATTTTTTTTATAAATAAGATTCGTAACAAATCAGGTTTGTCCTTGTCAAAGAGTTCCAGCTTGCGTAGTTAGTTCATCAAGTACTTGTATTGGAGGATCCCCTCCAAAGGAACTTTGCTTTTGTGCTAATTCGTGCACTAAAGTGAGTGACATCTTTAAAATTTATATACAAATAATTTTAATTTAAACATCGGCATCTCAACTATTTTTCGGCGCTATAATACTAATCAAAGCAATGTTTAATACCCCCCCCCCTCCCCATCTTAGACAACCTCATATTATATCAAAATCTCTTTATATAGACTCTAGGACAAGTGTGCCATGGACCTGTATTTTCAAAAGGAACTTGTTCGAAAGAGTTGATATGCAAGTTACACGATTACCAGGATCCCTTCAACTCAGAGGGAATATGCATTCCAGGGTTTCCGAGAGTAATCCCTCACTCATATTTTTTTTTTAAAATATATATTAATCTCACTGGTAGAATCTAATTCTTTACTTATATCCACCGTTGTTATGTTAGATCAACTAACTCTAGTCAATTTCAATACGGCTTGGGGCCAAGATTTTAGACTAAAAAATAGACTGACTTGAACTTCTAGGTTAGGACTCAAAGAGATAAGATTATTTTTTAGGATAACAAATTGGCTAAAGCCTTTTTAAGTTCGCTAAAGTAAGATGATTTAGCAACTTCAACTTATAATGATCACACGAAACAAATTTTGTAACTTTCTTTCTCCTTATAAATATTTTAAAAAAAATAAATTTATAATATACCCCACTCTTTATTGAATTTATATATTAAAAATCATAAAAAAATTTTTTTAATCAATTAGATAAACCGATTTTAATCAATCAGATGAACTTGATTTTTACAATTTTTTAAAATACTTGATTTAAATTCAAAATAAAATCTTAAATAATTTGATTAATTTTTATATATTTAAATTTTCTTTTTCAAAAAATAATTTTTTTGATTTTCATTGAGCTGCTAATTATGTTGACATTAATAACACTTTTAAAAACTGTATATAGAAATGTCATAACTCTCTCAGAATACTCACAAAAAGACAAGATTTTTGACCAATCTAAACGTTATATATATATAATTTTAAAAAGCTTAATTTATAAAAATTTATAAAAATAATTACCCTTTATAATATTTAAAAACTTCAATTTATATATATTTGGTTTAATAATATATAAATAATTTTGTATCGTAAATAGTTTGTAATTATATATCATCTAAATAGGATAAAAAAAAAATAATGATAATAATTGAAAATTATCATAGGCACTAGGAGAGCCATGTGGGGTAACTTATGGACAGGGTACTTGCGATACTGGGTTAACTTGCCAGCAACCTGGAGTGATCAGCATTGGAAAATGTGTCAAAGTTACATGAAGATTATATAAACATTAAATAAAGAACCATTCAAAAATAAAAAATATCATGTTAAATATATTTTTTTTAATCAATCTATAATCATTTTAATTATAATTTGTTAGTATATACTATTTCGGAAAGATAATAAAATGTAGTGTTTGAAACCTTTCATCTCAGGGCTCATGATATTTATTATGAATGCATTCTTGGGGTTAGAGGTAAATAAAGTAAATACGTAATTTTAGATTTCACTATCAAACATTTTGAATTTCTCGGGTGGAAACTGATTGGATTAAATTGTTTGTTAACATTATTTATTTATTAAGTTTTTCAAGATGCTTTTAGAGATGAAAATTTTCGTGATAATTTAAATCAATCAATGGAAGAATGAAAGCTCTAAATAATTTTAAAGAGTTTATTAAAGAAAAATTTGATTGGATAAAAGAATAATTTAATATATTTTATATAATTTGTGATTGGGTAGGATACCCAGTAATTAATCCAATGTTGAAACGATAGAACTCTTTTTATAAGCGGAAAAATCTAAATGTTCGGATCGGCGGTGATTCATCTTCCTGGCGTGGCCGGGTTTTTAAAATATTTTGAACACAATTTATAAGATAGAAGAATTTCCTATTTTTTTCCCAATTAAATAAAGAATAAAATTCTGATAACACCCGTCAATCTTTGAAGGGCTGCCTGTCATCTTATAATATATATTTTATTTTTATATAATACAAATAAAAGGATATAGTATAAAGCAAAATAAATAATTATGTCAAATAGTAACAGTAATACATTTATCTAGGCACATGTGAATGAACCGTTAAATTTAACTTGCATACAGGAAGGTTTTGTACAGGAACTAACCCCGATCTTTTTCTATATTAAAAGAAAGTGCCCAATTTTTTAGTCATCTTGGCACTTCCTCTTTTATCCTAATCCTATGTTCGAACATCACCTTTAATATGATCATTTGTTGTAATTGCAAGATAACAACATTATATAACAACATTGTCATCAGACTCGAAATATATGGCCATTGTCATTCGCATAATTTTTTAAATTTAAAAGAACAAAATATTCAAATACATTTATATTACTTAACAATGGTTAAGAAAAGTTCTTGAAAAGTTTTTAAAATTTTTTTTATTTATTGTATTTTTTTTAAATCTAATTTATAAAATAAGTTATTATCCACATCTAACTCATTCAAATGTTGAGATGGAACACTTCAATTCTAGACCGAGGATTTTTAACTGATCCATTATCTCCTATGTCCTATGTGATTAGAAGGTGTGCCTGTAGAGCTAAGTGGGTCAGCTTCATCTTTTATGATATTGGTCCCTCCATTACTTCCGCATTGACGATATGTGAAAATCACTTAATTTTAAAGATATAATTTTTTTTGAATGGAATACAAAAATCTTTCTTGAAAATTTATATAGAAAAACAATCTTTAAGCATATGTTGTCTGACAAATTGAAGCTCATTCTCACATGGCATTAGGCTTGATATTTTTTTTTTGGTTTAATATTAAAGGATATATAATCTATCTTCCATAGGTTAAAACATACTATATTTTGAACAAAAGTCTTTCAAAAGACGTTATCCAATAAAAAAAGGAATAGGTGATAGGATGAAGTCCCAGTAAAATAATCATTTAGTTCTTCTCTCTGTTCCAGCAACAATTAAGATCTTTCTTTTGCATTCCAATACTTATAAAAGTTAAGCGAGATTTCAAAAAATAAATTCATTCAATATTTCGTGAATTCCCAGCAATTCATTTGTTATTATTATTTACGAAAAATATTTGAATTTACAATTATTTATATATTTTTTCTAAAAATATCAATATAATCATTCTAAGGTCTTTCTGGAGAATCTTCTTATTAAAATCGAAGAAATTCCTCATTCATGATTAAGTGTTATCGAAGGACCCTCAATTTAAACACCGATTTAAGGATAAACGGAAAAATCTAAGATTTTAATCCTAAATAAATATTTAACGAAGGCTTCAAATAGATGGCACGGGTAAAAGAAAGGTTTCTTGACTAAATATCAAGGCTTATGTAACAATTTTTGGCAAAAATATTGGTCATTTGTGAATATAATTTGTAGAAACCAGCTCCGATATTATTAATACTCCACTTTTGTAATCGATATTTATCTCAGAAACCTGCAAAGGGTCAAATCGTAGGGCCCCTGGCTTAGTCCCAAAATATTTTAGAAACCGGTCCGGTCCGGCCCGGTTCGGTTCATATGGTTAATTATTTTTATTATATAGTTTTATTCGCTTTCGAAAATGATAAAACCGAAAATGATAAAACCGAAAATGATAAAACCGAAAATATAAACGGCAAAGTGTTATCTTTAATGATTCGATCAAATTTTGAGCTTATTTAATTGGCATTACGTTCATACGGAAACTTGTCGGGATCAACGAAATCCAATCAATCAGCTGTCTTCCTCCAGCTACAATAAATTTTCTAGATCCTGATTTATTATCGATACTCAAAAAATTGATCCAATTGGAAAAATTTTATTTATTTTTTTCATTAAAAGATTTGGACGCTCGTGGTTCCTATTGTGCTTGTAACAAACGTACGCCTCCATGTTTAACGGCTCCGCCCTCAGATTGCAAAGGTGACCTAATTTTGGACGAATGTGGATGCTGCTACGTTTGCGCCAAAGTATCTTAAATAAACCGCATTTAATATCCTTGTAAAGAGAATATTTTGTGATTATTTTTATACATGTGATTTGTTTAAATATCGTTAGGTGAAAGGCGAAGTGTGTTTGGAACAATATGGACCAATGAAAAAATGTTCCAGCGGATTAATATGTATACTAGATAACTAAAACGACCAATTTTTTGCAAAAGGGATCTGCACAACGGAATACCCTAGAGTAATTTTTTTCTGCTGTTTTTATTAACTATGCCAACAATATCATATTTGTAAAGGTAAGAACCCCGAATTTAAGTGAAACAAGAATTTAAAACACAAATTAAAAATATTCTTGCATATATTTGGCTTGATCATTTATACCCTATAAGCAGTCGTAGCTTCGCTAATTAAATATTGAACCCTTCTCGAAAAATAATAATTTATTTTATTTTCCCTTTACAAGATACTAAATTAGTATCGAATGTTTAACTCTCGAAAACGATTTTAATTTTAAAAAGAATTTTTAGTGTACTTTTCGGTTAAAAAATAACAGAAATATTTTATATATATCAGATATCTTTATTATTTTTTTTTAAATTAAACACCCTAACATACCCGTCATGATACGAATATCAATAATTCTTGCATATATTTGGCTTGATCATTTATACCCTATAAGCAGTCGTAGCTTCGCTAATTAAATATTGAACCCTTCTCGAAAAATAATAATTTTTTTATTTTCCCTTTATAAGATACTAAATTAGTATCGAATGTTTAACTCTCGAAAACGATTTTAATTTTAAAAAGAATTTTTAGTGTACTTTTCGGTTAAAAAATAACAGAAATATAAATATATATCAGATATCTTTATTATTTTTTTTAAATTAAACACCCTAACATACCCGTCATGATACGAATATCAATAATTCTTGCATATATTTGGCTTGATCATTTATACCCTATAAGCAGTCGTAGCTTCGCTAATTTTGAACCCTTCTCGAAAAATAATAATTTATTTTATTTTCCCTTTATAAGATACTAAATTAGTATCGAATGTTTAACTCTCAAAAACGATTTTAATTTTAAAAAGAATTTTTAGTGTACTTTTCGGTTAAAAAATAACAGAAATATTTTATATATATCAGATATCTTTATTATTTTTTTTTAAATTAAACACCCTAACATACCCGTCATGATACGAATATCAATAATTCTTGCATATATTTGGCTTGATCATTTATACCCTATAAGCAGTCGTAGCTTCGCTAATTAAATATTGAACCCTTCTCGAAAAATAATAATTTATTTTATTTTCCCTTTATAAGATACTAAATTAGTATCGAATGTTTAACTCTCAAAAACGATTTTAATTTTAAAAAGAATTTTTAGTGTACTTTTCGGTTAAAAAATAACAGAAATATAAATATATATCAGATATCTTTATTATTTTTTTTAAAACTAAACACCCTAACATACCCGTCATGATACGAATATCAATAATTTTCGACCCGTAAATATGAAACCCGAACCGGACGGTTGGAAAATCTGGGTTAGGTTATGCAAATGGTTAATTTTCAGATCTCTGGTATTACATATTTTTTAAGAAGGAGTCGCTAAAATGATGTGACAAAATAAAGTTATATAATTTTTTTTTTAAACTTACTAAATAACATCTATTAAAAATGGAGGGTATAACTATAGGAAGGGGGGGGGGAGTGGAAATTAGATAGGAAGATCTCTAAAGAGATTCTCTGTCTAATATAGAATCCACAAAGTTATTTCTTTAAAAAACTTTTAATCAATTGAAAACTTAGCCATAATTCTTAAGATAATGATAACTTATGCCATAAAAATTTTATTAATAAGTTCAAATATTTATCCTTTTTTTTTACGTGGGACAGGATATCATCATTAGGGTGTAGAAATAAAAAGAAAATATTTGTCCAAAACATAAATATGTTAGCTAAAAGATGATATAATAAATATATGGCGTAAGATTATTTTCTTTATTCTAATATTGTATTATAATTGAACCTTGAGCTTGAAAACTTTTTTAATTATGGACTCCTGGTCAAAAATAATTGATTTTTGCAGTACTTCAGATCCATACACTCAAAACTTTTATAGATTAAAAAAAATTGCACCAATCTAAGTTTAAAAAAATTAATAGCTATATATTAAAAAAATAAATTATTATTATTAGGAGGAAGGAGAAGCATGCAGTGTAGGTCATATGCAAGGGAATTGCAAAAAGGGATTGAAATGTGAACATTATCATCCATCCATGATGGGTAAATGCGTCAAAAATTCATAGATAATAAATGTGTTATTCCAAAAAAAATTTTAAATAAATAATCTTCAAATTTTAGTGTTTAATATTAATTAATGTATGTTTATATATATACAAGCTTTCAATAAATATTGCATAAAAACTATTCCAACATTCTTATACAGTTTTCATTAACCTGTAGAAACATGTGTGTTCTCTTTTTAATCTTTGGTTATAAATAATTTCAACTAGAAAGGCATTAATTTGGGCATAATTTATCAATTTTATGATTATGGATAGAGTTTTTGATTAAAGATCACCATTCAATCACAGTAGGAATTTCTTATTGCCCAAATCAAAATAATCTGAAACTTTAATTATTCTACTATAAAATCAAAATTCACTAAAATTATTAATCTCTTTATAAAATTGTATTATTGTTTCATTTCCTAATATAATTTTGACTAACCTATTACCCTTATTATTATTATGGTGTAAATTTTATAATAATATTTTATTTATTAAATAGATATTAGGCGCATTGGTATAATAAATATTTTTCTGAATCAGAAATCATTGGAGAACAAAGCCAAAGTTCACCCGCATCAAATTATGGAGGAGGACGAATGTAGATAAAAAACTATCTCAGCTTTAATTAATCATAACAAACGATTGTCAGGAAACCTATAATATAAATTTATTGAGTCATATTTTGATAATAAAATCATTAATAATTATAGCATAGATATAAGGTCAACAACTATTACACGTTACCAACAAACATTTCTTTTATAAATATCTTAAAAATAAAAATCCCAGATTAAAAGATTGCTCAGAATCGTTGTTTTGCACATGTTTTAGCTGTTCAAAAGCAAATAGACCTAATACCATTCAAACCATTCACGCCCATTAAAAACTTTTTAAAAAGAAAATTATTTTTAGGTTTGTATATATAAATTTAAAATAAATGAGTGTCCAGAACGATTAAATGAATTATATGTACAAAGATTGAAAAAATTTGGGTCGATAGTAAAATTAAAAATGCGCATGCGCATGCTTCTACATTTTTTTTTTGCATATTCTTTGTATACAATATAAACTGGCGTGACGCATTAACAAAAATTTAATACGATTTTCTAAGCGATTAATTTCTGAATATTTATTCAATCTACGATTGGGCAAGTCGGTCAGTTGACATATCCAGTTCGACCAATTGACGGTTAATTAATGTTACTTACACGGCTGATTGTTTATTGGATCCTCATTAGGTGGATGATGAGGCACGAAATACAATGTAAGAATTAGGCATTTTACAAGATGATTTGATTGATATAAGTTCCAAATATTTTAAGTGATATCATAAAATTCAGAAGTAAAAGCGGCCATATTTAATAAAAATATGTGAAAAATTATTTAAAAAATCATCTAACACAAAATAATAATCAAAGGATATATCAGAAATAAAAGGTATACGTCAAAAATGTATAAAAAAATCGTTTTAAAAAAAAAATTGAAACAATCTTAAAAAAATATTGTTTATAAAATATATATAACAAAATCTATAAATTATAGAAATAAATTCATATTAATAACTTAATATTAAATAAATAAATAAATTATTTAACTTGTAATAAAATAGAATACATTGCCGAAAAATTCCGACGTTGTAGCTACAATCTTCCAAAATTATATATTCTTTTTATCCTATGAAATATAACTTTATCAAAATCCTTACAGCTCTTAATGGCCTTAATACTAATAAGCAATTGAATTATACATCACTCAATTAAAAAAAAAACCCTTATAAACTAATTTGATAAATCTGATTAATAAACATTCAAATATTTAATATCTGAGTACAAAATAATTGTCCAATATTCAAAAACTCTGAAGTATCAAATCAGATTCATAAACCTAAACTTGGCAATAATAAGACTCTCAAATTATAATAAGGATCTATAAAATTATGACTTTAACGAAAAGGCTACATATAATAAGGCAAAATTCTGTTCCTGACTTTTTCATTTATATTCTTTAAAAGATATTTTCTGATACCCTTATCAATATTTTATAGTCTTCTGTAAATTTATAACTATTGATATCAAGATTATTATGACCTCAAGACAAATCAAATCTATAAATTAATTTCTTATTGTAAAAGAATCAACTTTTGATCATCATGTTCACCAAGTAACAATAAATTTTAGAAATAGAAACAAAACAATCGATCAAATAATATCTGTAAAAAATCTTTCATCTGACGCCATATTGGAACTCTTAAAAACAAAAAATGCGGTGGAATCGATCAAGACCCAAATATAGCACCCTACAATTATTGTGACAAAAAACCCATATTTGAAGATAAAAATAATATCCAACATTTTTACTCTTAAACTGATAAAAAATTTTAATTCATGAGCTTACAAGACCTCAGCACAGCTTCTACCAAATCTAACTGCCCTTTATGTAATAAACTCGTTAAAGTAACCAAATTGGGGCTATTGCCATCTCATCGAAACCAGAGGATAAAATGTCCTCAATCTGGGCATCCCATCTTATCACCAGCTATCCCTCGAACCCTAAATGCCTTTTCTGCCCTTGCCCTCGCACAACCTATAGTTACCATTCCCACGTTGACTGATGTGCCTACTAGCCCAATAGTCCCCACCTCAACCGCCGAAAATGCTCTCACTTTCAATCCAACCGACTCCACAGATGTAGAAATATTTTTAGTCACACCAAAACCATTTGTGATTTCTCGAATACTTAAGGGAGCAAGACTTCAAGTTGCCAGACACCTCTCAAAGAACTTGACTTTCTTGATAAATAATTATTCTTCCATAAAACACTGGCTAGACACCCTGTCATTTGCCTTTACTACCTTGCAAGTTCCTGATCCTGCCAGCAAAAAATCTCTGACACAGCAAATCAAGGATGCTACTACCTCTTACCCATCAGTCAATTTTCCACATCTTTTAAAGGTGATGACACCGATAAAAATAAAAATCACAAAAATGACCTACTCACCAAGGCCAAGCTTATATCTAAAAAGCTGGATAACCTGAATGTTAAATCCGCCATTCGACTGGCAACATCTGACAATAAGCTAGCTCCCTACGATCAAACAACTTATCAAGCTCTTCTCCTAAAACACCACCCACACGATCTTAAGGACGAAATACCGTCTTACCCCGAAGCTCCTCTAATTGCAACCACTTTTACCTCAAGCGAGGTTAGAAAGGCTATTCTCTCCTTCAAACGCGATTCTTCACCGGGGGTTGATGGGTTTCGCCCAATATTCCTACAGGATCTAACCGCACCTTACATCACACAACATGCGATGCTTTGGAAAAAATTACTCAACTCATCAACCGTATGCTTGCTGGAGGCTTACCACCCGCCATTATTCCACTCCTTTATGGAGCTAAACTCATCGCCCTCCATAAACCTAATAAAGATATTCGCCCTATCGCTATTGGGACCACTTGGCGCCGATTAACCGCAAAGCTAGAAGTGAGCAGAATATTGTTCACAGTATCCAATCACCTGTGCCCTAATCAATTAGGAGTCAACGTAAAAGGGGGATGTGAGGTATCCCTACACATGACCAGAATGTATCTACAAACAGACCCCAGTGACGATATCCTAATTAAAATAGATTTTTCAAACGCTTTTAACTCTCTAAAACGTTCAGCGTTTCTTAATCCCATCCTTACCCTTTACCCAGAATACTCGCAATTCATCTTCGATTGTTATGCTAGTCCATCGCATCTTCAATTTGGAGATAGATTGATTCCTTCTAGTAGTGGAATACAACAAGGTGACCCTCTAGGCTCCTTTTTATTCTGTCTGGGCATTAATAGCCTAATACAAGGCATAAATGACCAATGTAAACTAAACCTTCATAACTGGTATATCGACGATAGTATACTAGGCGGCTCACCCAGCGAAGTTATGAAGGCGGTCGAAATAATAAAATCCAGCGAGAGCAGTTTGGGACTGCGAATCAATCAAGACAAGAGCGAATATTGTCCTCTTGGAATCATCGACCTTAACTATGATCCTTCGTTCAATCATACACCATTGAACTTCTTAACACATCTTGGATCTCCAGTGGGTAAAGACGAGTCCTTTGTCAAGTTCTTCGCCACTCTACTAGAGATATCCCTTATGCGCGGTACACTATCTCGCCTCCCAGCCCACCAAGCGTTCTTTCTATTAAAGAAC
Source organism: Gordionus sp. m RMFG-2023 (assembly GCF_954871325.1). Classification (NCBI taxonomy): domain Eukaryota; kingdom Metazoa; phylum Nematomorpha; class Gordioida; order Chordodea; family Parachordodidae; genus Gordionus; species Gordionus sp. m RMFG-2023. The sequence goes on from NC_088777.1 coordinate 53,448,516, forward strand.
TACCTCCTAATCCCAAAAATTCTATATACACTCCGATCGTCACGTATCTTCCAATACGACGTCCGCTGCACACAAGCTAGAGATTAAACACCTCACAGAGGATATACTCAATCTCAAATTCGGAGACCTATCTTGGCTACAAGCCACCTTGCCAACCAAATCCGGCGGCATTGGCATACGATCCCTACTCTCTGTTAGTGCGTTCATATCCGCTCGCCTGTCCTGCGAGCCCATCATACACGCACTCACAAAACATCCTGTCCCTTTACTTCCCCATGCAATTGATCTATGGAAATCTCTTTCATTAGTCGATCCTCCCTCATCGGCACTGCAGAAGGACTGGGATAAGCCTCTAGTTGGCAACTCCGTTGCATACCTTAAATCGAGGAGCCAACCCGAGGATCATTCTCTACTCTTCTCCATTTCCGCAGACAGCGGATATGAATTTCTCGAAGCTTTTCCATCGCGAAACCTTGACCAGCTCCTAAGCAATGATGAGCTACGTCACGCCATCGGTCTAAGACTTAATTGTGATATGGTAATACCCTATCACTGCATCCTTTGTCAAACGCCGGTCAACTCCAAAGGCCGTCACTCTTTACACTGCAAGCGCTGTAGAGGCATATTCATTAGACATTCAAAATGCAATTATACTATTGCCAGGGCCCTAAAATCTGCCGGTATCCCATCAACCCTCGAAACTGGACTCTACAATTCTGATGGTAAGCGTCCCGATGGCTCTACCATGATCCCTTGGAAGAGAGGGGAATTCCTAACATGGGATTTCTCATGCATCGATCCCCTTGCCCCTTCCAATATAAATAGAGATGCTCTAGTAGACGCCGAGACGAATAAACTCGCTAAGTATTCGCCATCGCTTCCGGCCAATTACACATTCCTACCACTAATTGCCACGACTCTAACGTCGTGCGGCTCTCATGCCCTGGCCTTCTTTAAAGAGCTGGGGAAACGGATCTCTACTAGGACCGAAGATCCTAACGAGGGTTACTACCTACGCCAAAGATTAACCCTCAATATAATAAAATCCAATTACCTCAGCTTCATATTCTCAATGACTGATACCCCCTAATCACAGAATCGGCGATGAGAAGGGCAATTTTAATATAAGCCAAATGGCATGTTTGTAGGCGTAAGATGCGTTTAAATTTCTCCTGTGAAAAAGAAGATGGCACATTATATGCATCAAGGAAGCTCCAAATTTGGTGATCGGAATTAGACTAGGAGATCAGCACCTTACTCTTAATCTAGAACAAGAAATGAAACCTAGAGATATTACAGATCCGGTTGCTCAAACCTCTGTTGATATTATAGATTGGTGGTCTCGAAACGCTAATCGTTTTCCAAAGCTGTCGACAATGGCCAAGGATTACTTATGCGAACAAACTACGTCCCTAGCAACCGAACGTATTTTTTTCTCGAGCCGGCGCAACCATTACTAGGAAGAGGAATAGGATGTCAGCCACCACCTTAAAACAATGTTTATGTATAAATTCATGGGATGTTAATGTTTTAAATTTACGTGACGAATTTTTTGTATAATTTGTTATTTTTCCATTATTTGTTATTTGATTTATGCATATAATTTATTTATGAAAATAATAAAGATATGATAATGTGCCTTAAAAAAAATATATTATATATATATATAATATAAAAATATTTGTCAGTCTTAATAAATGTTTTTTTACGCCTTAATTTAAATCACTAAATCTGTAATATCTTAATAATAAAACGTTTTATTTAAAACTTTGTATTTTTCTTTAAGTTAAGTAATTTTATATCATGGTTGATAGATTTAAATATCTAGAAATTTCTTGATTTTATGCTGAAAATTTATAAGCATTTTAAAAGAAAAATCTAAGAACGACACATTCTTCTTATTATATTTACTTTCAAATTATATTTATTTAAGTCTAAGCACTAATTTAAAATGTTTTTGAAACTATATGGCCAAAAGGGCTCATAAAACATTTATAAAATGAACTCAAATTTAACTCTTTTATTTAAAAATAGTTTTGAATACGAAATACTATAATTTAAATATTATTTTATCTTCAAAACTTCAAAAAAAATTTTTTAACAATGGTTATCGCCAAAATTTTGGTATTTACAGGAATTCTGTTGGGTTTCTTTAACACGTAAGCACTGTAATTAGATAAAAGTATATTTCTAACAAAGTTTATAGCATGTCTAATAATTTATCAATTTTAGTATTTTAACTTATAAGAATATAATTAATTCAGGTCATGTGGACAAACGGATGAAATTTATTATGCAACAATTTTTAGACCACACCTTACCTATAAATTTTAATAATTTTTAATGGACTTTTATAACAAAAAAATTAATTTGATTAAACAATAATTTGTTTTTCCTTATTCAGATTCGTAATGTCGTTACACATTGCCCTTGCCAGCTTCTGGTAAAATGTAAAATACCCCCCCCCCCCCTACTAATTCCAAGGCAGAGGTCGTCAAAGATGATTGTGGTTGCTGTGATATTTGCGCCAAAGTAAAAAAAAATAAATAAATATGCATTTGATAGAACTTACTGAAATAACGACTATTCCAAGATCGTGAGGTGAAGATTAGGAATCATCTTAATTTAGAATTATTAAGTTGATTTTAGCGAAGTGTATTCCCAGAATATATATAGAATATATATATTTTTTTTTGAATGTTATTGCTTCAATTTATTAGTTATTAATATAAATTAAAAATATTCGAAAGAAAAAGGCTAAATTATATAATAAATTTAAAAAAGCTAGCCATTTGTAGAATCTTCCCACTTATATGAATGATTTTAAATTCTCGATAAGATTCAGAATATAAATATCGTATTTTAAAAATGGTGTAATTATAAGCATGTTAAATATATGTATAATATGATCTTATGGATAGGTTAAAGGAGAAGTGTGCGGTGGTGGTGTGTATTTCATCAAAGGGTAGATGTTCAAATGGTTTTATATGCCTCTTCAATAGTTACCAATAGCCGATTCTATAGGGATAGGAAATGTGTACCCGGATTTCCTAGAGTGACCAATGCTTCTGTATACTTGCTATATATATATAAATTATTAATGATATCTAGAAACCGTGATATTAACTTAACTTTATTTTGATAAAAGGTAACAGATATATTTATATATTTGTTATATTAGAACGCATATGATCATTGTGAGCAACAAGGAAATTGTAAACCCAGGTTTGTTATCAAATTAGACGTGAACTTATCGACAGATGCCTTATCCCCCGTAAAAAACCACTTGGTCAAACGTCAAAACCTTAAAGAAACAATAATCCCAAAATTATTTTTTAGGTTTGTAAAATTTAATAACCAATAAATAGCAATTTTTAATAACGTTTTCGTTTATTGGATCCCCAATATATAAGGGTAATATCTAAAATCTAACAAATGGTGAGTTTGATTAAAAGTATGTGATAAATTTAAAAATGAGAGCAAAACTTCAAAGATTAATCACGCTAAAAATAAATAATTTTTATAAAAGATATTAATTGTTTCATCGTACCTATGTATATAATTTTAAGTGATTTTTATTTCTAATATAATATCATAATAATCAACAAAAATTTTAATAAATGAACAATCTAAAAATAAATTAATAACTGGATACTTTAGGAATATAATCAAATCTCTTTAAATTGGAACTTGGATTATGAAACTGATATTGTATTTTTTGGGCACATTTTTACATTTGGTACGGATATAGTTAGTTATTTAAAGATATGATGATACTCTAAAGTATTCATTTTATCATTTGGGTCATGGTAATGTTAGTTCATTTTATTTTGAGTTTTCAGAATTAAGATGATGAAAATGAAAATATCAACATCCATGCTTACACGATAATCTATAAAATATTCAAATTAATAAACTATACTATAGTCGGGGTTTGACATATCGATTTGTATCTGTTTTACAATTTTGTAATTTGTATTTAAAATAGATGACACTTTAAAAGAAAAATTTGTATTAGGTTAATTTAAATAAGAATTATAATTTATGATATTATTTTAAAATTTAAATGAGAAAATTTTTTATCCTAGTTTAGATATTTCAAGATAATGTACGATATATGAATTTGATCATTATACCAATTTGTAAGAGTTACAATAGCACTTTTAGAAAAACAATTAGTTTATAACCATGCTGTACAAGATGGAATAGCATGTTTGATAGCCTTAATGGGTTATTAAAATTTAAAAAACGAATTATCAAAATTGTGTGTAAAAAATACATCATTTAAAAACTTAGCGATAATCGAAATGCAATAATTTAGATGTTTATTGTCTTATAAGGTCCCTATTGACTTTAATGATTGATAAAATGCAAGGCAAAATCAACCTTTATAGAGAATCATCTCCAAATATTAAATGTCATTAAAAAAAAATATCAAACATTTAATTCAAACGATGCAAACAATTAGCTATTGCAGTAGAAAATTCTTTAAATAATATATATTTGAGTATATTATGACTTATGGAAAAGAAATTAAAAATAACATTGAAATTAATATGTCAGCGAATTCTTCAATCGATTTTTGAAAACTTATTTTGTTTTAAAAATACCACATCTAATTCAAATAATTCAATAAATGATATATATCTCTAATTAGGGTTTGAAATTATGTGAAAGATTACAAGTGCAATAAAAAAAATTGATATTTGTTTTCATTATTATAATATATAATATATTTTTTTAAATATATATCTTTATATCGCATTGATCTTAAGCATGGGATAAGAGATGACGGGTAGATGCGCAAATAGTTTCATCTTTACTGAGTTACCAGCTGACTATTCAAGCAGATGAAAGATGCCCACTAGTATCTTGTAGAGCGATCACGCACAAAAATACTATATATATATATAGTTTATATGATTTATACACGTGATACTATTAATAAATTTTATGGGTAACAATTGATTCAAAATAATTTTATTTATAGATTTTTTAATCGTAACTTAGGAGGCACCTTTGTGAAAATGCCAGAAGATAGTATATTCAGATTAATTTGTTCCCAAATTAAAACAAGAAATTGATTGATATCATCGCTAATGCATTTTCGATTCCAATATATATATATGCATATGCATATATCATATTATTAAAGTATTTTCATTTATTTCAAAAAAATATAGAAGACTCGTAGCTATTGGTATCCTTCACTTGTGTATTGGACAAGTATCCTAGCGCCCGACTGTCCAAGCCTGTCGGTGACCGGGGTGTCACCCCTAAGCTCCGAAATTTATCTTACCATACGTCTTTACACATCAGTCATCGATGAAAAACCTTAAAAAAAATTTACGTTCCTTACCAGGATTGAACCTGGGATCTTCTGTTTTCAAGCATACAACCCACTATATACCTAATAATCCATAATCTTAATCAACCTATCAAAAATTATTTGCAACTACTTAATCTATGTAAAGGATTTGTCTATTTAATCTATTATAAATAAATAACTCTTATACGTTTACTTATCACAAAAAGAACCTTAATAGATGGTTTATATAATTGAATTTCAACATAACAAATACCAACTTTACAAAGAATTGGTGTGGGGATTAGAAATCAGATATAAAAACATCTTTTTTAAAACTGTCAAAGTTACATTTTTATTGTATCTTTTTGCCCTTATATCTATAGTATCTAAAAATTATGTGATTTATTAAAATATAAAACTCAATATATTTTTAAAAATTATATTAAAGAGATAATTTTTATCATGGAAATATCAGAATTTGGGGGGGGGAGTTCAAAGGGCATGACATTCTAAGCTCATCTTTCTTAAACTTGGGCCCCATTAGTTTTGTAATAAAATGTGATAAAGATAATTTCTCACAAGGAATTCTTTGCAACCTAAAAAAATTATATTTATAGTCATAAAAAAAAGTATTTTATTTTTCACAAGTATATAAAGCAAATTACAATGGTTGGTTTAAAATTTTGAGATTAGGTTTCATAGAAAATAATGATATCGTTTGGTGCGGTTCAAAAAAAATAATAATATCGTTTGGCTTAGAAAATAATAATATCGTTTGGTTTGCCAGTTTATACTTGTTTTAGGTTCATAGAAAGTAATAATATCGTTTGGTCAGGTTCAATAATAATAATAATAGGTTTAGAAAATAATAATATCGTTTGGTTTGCCAGTTCATACTTGTTTTAGGTTCGTAGAAAAGTAATAATATTGTTTGGTTTGATGATTCAAACTTGTTGCATATAAGGTTTTTTTATAATTATGTTAAGAAAACCACAGTTTCATTAATAATTTTATCTTTATAAGAAACTTATATATAAGCTCCTAACGTTTATATCATTATAAACTGGATTAAAGGAATATGATTGACAGCAGTTACAATCAAGATTGTGTTCTATCAAATGATATCTTTAAAAAAAATTACTTTTATATCCTAATTTGGGCTGGCACACTCAAATAGCTTAAAGATAAAAATATCTAAAATGGTAACCAATATTGAGAACCAATCAAAATCGATTTAATAATATCGAAAAACAATCGAAATCCTGAAAAGTTAAAACCGGCTCAATCCTTTTCAAGGTTCGGTTAAAAATATTGACGGTCGATTAGGATTTCTTATGAAAAACAGATATATTTGTACAATTTACGAATATGTACAAGACAGGCGGCCTAACTAAATGGAAGGAAGGTGAGAAATTTTTCACCACCAGAAAAATAAAAAGGTAAATTCATTTTAAAAAAAAAAGAAAAAAAATATATAATATTATTATATACACCAAAAGCTTAAGATAAGTAGTTTTAAAGATCTCCGTTTAAAAATATATATGGGGAAAAATACTGCACTTTATAGGGTCATTCCCCCATTATAGAAAGAGTTTTATTTTCAACATAATATTATATGTCTTTATAAAAAATGGGTTTTAAAACAAATATTTTAAGGTTATAGAAAAAATGTTTAAGTAAAAATTACTAATATATAATCATATATTAGTAATCAGAATACTTTGTAATCGTTTGCAGATTGTTATCATCAAATGAACAATGAATATTTTAAAATATTTTTATTATGGACAATTTATTCGGTACGTTAAAATAAATTCATCTTTAATAATTTTGTAATCGCCGGGCAAAATTAATCTAAATTTTAGTTTTTCTCTTTAAAATTATTATAACTTACCTTGGTATAAATTGTCGGTATAACGAAATTATAACAAATGGACATTATGTGAAAGGTAAATATCTATTACTAAATTTACGATCGTTAAATATTATAATTTTTACTCTAAAAAAAATTGAATAAAATGAATATATAATAAAAATATTTAGAAATAAGGGAAAAATTTTTTTAAAAAAATATTGTTTTATTTCTTTCACATTATTTTTAAAAAAATATCGGAAAAAGTGTCTCTAATATTCTAGGAATCATTATGATTCGATTGTATTTGATTTTCAAAAGATTTGATAAAATATGGCATATTTTATCAGAATTTAACCGATGGAATAGTTAAGCTTAGTAATTACTTGGGAATCTCGTTTTCAAAGTGATGGTATAGGACAACATTGTTCATTGGAAAATATTTTTATACATTTTTCTAAATAAAAATTATTGTATTATGCAATTTTTATAGGCTTACTTTTTTGATTATATAATCTAGATTTAAATTTTAAGATGCTTAGAAGAAATTATGGCAAAGTCGATAAAATTTTACCCTTTATTTGATTGTCATCTTAATTATAAGTATTTAATAGAAACACTAATGACCTTGCCAAATGTACGGTAGTAAAACATGCCACGATGAACTTGAAATGTTTTCGAAATTACACACAAAAATTTCGTATAATATATAAAGGGATAATTTGATATTATGTATATTTATATTTGTAAAATATAATTGAGGGAAAATGACATAATCTGGCTTTGGGAAATATCGTATTCATTCGAAGGGGCTAAACCCGACCTAACATCTGGGCAACTTCTCTTTTTTTTCTAATGAATTTGCATATCGTCTAAATTATCTTATGATAGTTGTTAAGCTATTCTTTATCTTTAGGGTTAAAGATTTTTCTAAATTTTTGTTTAGATAACAATGATTGAAACTATGACAAGTATGCATCGTTAATTATTTTAAAAAAGCCTGGTAAACTTGCTGTTTGACAGGAAGATTTAATAGACAGGATTGCCATATCTCCCCCCACCATCAGCGGGAGACTCCCGCAATTTTATACTTTACACGCTGACATTTCACTACCGCAAAACTACCGCAATTGGAAATCTCCCGAAAATATCTACGGCAATTTATTAATTTCTCCCGCAAATTTTTATTTAGCATTTAAACGTTTTTAATATATAAATAATAATTTTGGTTTAAGAGACAATAATTGATTATATTTATATTTTTTAAATATAATTTAAATATTTATTCGAAAAACATGTCTAGTTTGCAAATTTCTTTCTATCCTGATTTATTTTTATCCAATAATAAATCAATATCATTTCATTCATATAAGTCAGTACATTCATTGATAATCTCGAATCTGCTATATTTCCCAATATATGGTTAGTTATGTAAAATTTAATAGTTTTATTAAGGTAAATGTTTTAATAATTCCCTTATTAGATGTATCTGTTAGAATTTCATTATGCCGATCTTTCAAATCATCAAGAATTGACCTCCTGGATTCGGGTTCTAAAACATTGCTGATAGCCTTGCTCATTTTTGTTCTACAAGTGATAAGCGCATACCATTGCCGCAACTGTAGTTGCATCTGTATTATTTCTTATTTTTGGAGAATATTTTTGTTTTGATTTCTTTTAAAAACAAATTTTGCCTGTATATCCTATTTTTTGCGCTTTTTAAGAAAAATCTTAATAAATTCACTCTTTTATTATTTTTTTCTCTTAAACTTTCACCTTCTTCTTGTATCTTGATCTCACACCGAAGCATCAATATCGACAGATATCCCACGGGATTATTCTATCGACAGATATCCAACCGGAGTATTCTTATCAATTCCATCTATCATACTTGAATGGCCCACGAGATACGGTTTATTGGACAAGTATCCTATCACCCGACTGTCCAAGCCTGTCGGTGATCGGGGTGGCACTCAATTCATACTAGCCTATGGTCATACACATCACTCATCAAAGAAAAACCTGAAAATTTTTACGTTCCTTACCAGCATTGAACCTGGAACCTTCTGCTTCCAAGCATATATTAGAAATCTACTTTTTTTACCCCAGCTATTCTATTGGGGAAAAAAATAATAAATTTTACAAATATAAAACGTTTAAATTTAAAAATATAATTATTTCTTTCTTTCTTTCTTTCTTTCTTTCTTTTTTTTTAAGTTAAAGAATTTTATATCATGGTTGATAGATTAGATATCTACAGAAATTTCTCTATTTTATGACAATTTCAGAAAATGGCATTAAACAAACATGATTGATTGGTTTATAAAAAAAATCCTCTAAATTTATTATATTTTCATTCAAATTTAGTTATTTATTTATTTCTAAACACTAAACATCAATTTCTATTTATATGGCCAAAGGTGTCTATAAAACATTTACAAAATAATACTTTTTTTTTTAAAATTGATTTAAGGATATTATATATAAGTTAAATATACGAGATGATATAAATTCAAATATTATTTTACCTTCAAAACTTCAAAAAAGAAAAAAAAATTAATTAATTATGCTTGTCACCAAAACCTTGACATGTGTAGGAATTCTGTTGGGTCTCTTTAACACGTAAGTAACTGTAAATAGATAAAAGTATATTTTTAACAAAACTTTTTTTTTAGCATGTTTAATAATTTATCAATTTTTAGTATTTTAACTATTTAGATTAGAATAATTCAGGCCATGAGTGAAAAGCGAAAAATTTATTATGCAACAAATTTTATAGACCAGCACCTTATCTATTAAACAATAATTTATTTTTTTTCTTAAAATTACCAGAATCGTAATGGCGTTAGATTGCCCTTGCCAGCAACTTAAGATAAAATGTAAAACGGCTTCCCCTACAAATTGCAAGGCAGAGGTCATCAAAGATGTTTGTAATTGCTGTAATGTTTGTGCCAAAGTAAAAAAAATAAAATAAATATATATACTTAACGACTTAATCCAAGATCATCGCGCCAGGCCTAGGAATTTCTCTGACTTAAATTATTAAGATTAAAATAGTTATATGAGGTTGAACCTTTTGTATAAAAAAAATTAAAAATGAAAATTTACGGCTAAATTCTAAGAAATTCACAGCTAACCATTTAAACATTCTTGCCACTCTGATGATTGATTTATAAATTCTCTACAAGATTTCAGAATATGTTTTCATCCAATATTTTTTATGAATTAATGATAAAAACATTTTTTTTTTTTTAAATAGTAATAACATGTTAAATATATATAAAATTGTATTATTGGATAGGTTGTAGGAGAAGTATGTGGGGGGCCGTTTTTCATAAAAGGTAAATGTGCGAAAGGTTTGATATGCATTTTCAAGAGTTACCAAGAACCTATTCAATCGGACGGAAAATGTGTGCTAGGATTCGCTAGAGTAATCATGCTTTATTTACCCTTACTTTGCTATATATACATAAAAAATCATTATGATATCTCACACAATCCACGATATCAATAAACTTATTTCGATATATAAATGGTACAAAGATTACATTTGTATATATTTTTTATATTAGAACGTGGGTGACCCTTGCGGAGATGCTTGGCAACAGGGAGCTTGTAAACCGGGTTTATTATGTTTGCAAAGTACGCCAGCAAATATCGGTAAATGCGTGTTCCCCCCCAATATTCTAAGGAAGCGACTGTAAAATTTTCGGCTATTATACTTCAAATCTTCAATAATCCAAATTAATTTTATGTTGCAATGTGTAAAATTTAATAACAAATGGCAAATTTAAGTTTATTTTATAATAAAAGTTTCCATGATAGAATAATATTAATTAATTGTGAAAATTATATATGAACAATGATATATATAATACCTAGAATGACGATTCATTCATTAAAATGCATTTTTCAGCGTCGTTAAAAGCAAATCAGCTGGACCCGCCATTTTGGTAACTAGCTTCCTTATTATCTCGATGATCCGGTAATTCTTTAATAAAGTTTGCATCAGATATAGGAATAAACTAGGCTCTCGTTTAAAATTTTAATAATGATTAGTGTTACTAAGATGGCGTCTCCAGCTGATTGCATTGATGTACACATGAACGAATTGTCAGTCTAGGAAATATAAACGTCATTGTATATGAAACATTTTGGGTCGATTAAATTCCAAAATAAAATATCAAATAAATTAAATCATTATTTGACCCTGTGTCTTAGCTAACAAATTTATAATGCGCATGCTCGCGCATTTTATTTTCGCGTATAACAATATAAGAGGGCGTGATTGGTCCTAACAAATATTCGAGCCATTTTGCGCATTAATAAATATTTATTATGAATTTCAAAGCGATTAATTTCTAAATATATACACGTTTGAAAAAGAAAAAGTACAATTCCAAATACATGTTGCTCACGCAACTGATAAAGGGGAATATCTAACTAGTAATGAGTGCTTGATTAAAGCACGTGATTAAATATAAGAATTTAGCATTTTATAAGGTGATCAGATAAGTAAAAGACTAATATTGAGAATCAATCAAAATCGATTTATAAAAATTTTTAAAAACAATCGAAATCCCGAATGGTTGAAACCGGTGTCAATCCCGGTCGATGTTCCCGATAAAAAAACCTATATTATTAATAGGTATATAGAAATTCCTGAATATATACAAGATGAGTGTCTAACCAAGTGTAGGAAAAATGAGAAATTTTTTATGTTCTGATAAATATCATTCCCTACAGTCCCACCCACCATCTATTCCCAAAATATATATATACCATTTGAGAGAAAAAATAAGAAAAGGCGAATAATTTATATAAACATCAATGAAGCTCTCAATTTAAGGATCTCCGATCCATCTACCCGTGCCATTCCCTCACATGGAAGGATCCTGGATGTATCTGTGATACAAAGTAAATTTTCTTTTGATAAATATAAGAACATCCTGTTTTTTTTATAATCATAAATATGAAACATGTACCTAAATTAAACAAGTTCCTTTTTTTAAAAAATATTTTGCGATTTAAAACGTTGAGCAAAGTATCGACGGGGCTTAATGACCCATGTATGGATATGCAGTTAGAACGGCAGATTTCAGTTGATATTCTCTGTCTAAGGTAGAAGCCTTCTTTTGGATCACTTGTGATTAAACGTAACCTTTGCCCTATTGTTTTGAATAATTTTCGGGCTTGGGGTCCAAATGATATCCCCAGGTATCTGAAACTATCGGAACAAACAAAACATTATTAAGGTTGCTATATTTGTTTGTTTTTGTGATTTCGGCTTTCGTGATAGAGTTGGAAGAAAAAGATCTGGCAAAACGATCCACACTAGTATGATCCCAGGCGAGAGGTAGATCTTGGTTCCAAGGGACTAGCGTCATACCATCTGGTCTGGTTTGATTGTAAGGGCTGAGGCTGGATGGTTCCAGGATAGAGGGAATATTTGAAGATTTAAAGGTCCTGTTGATGCTTGATTTATACCATCCATAAAATGATAGTTATAATTGATTAAAGTTAGCAAACATTGCTTATTCTTTCTTCTTTTACTTTTTTTAAGCTATAACACATATTAGAGAGAACTTAAATGATTTTTAAGAATAGAATTTTCCCTGCATATCCAATATAAAATACAAAATCCTTGTTCAGTCTTAATAAAACGTTTTCTGAGAGCCTTAATTATAATTCAATGAAAAATTGTTAAAACATTGTATTCTCTTTAAGTTAAGCAATTTTATATGGTGGTTGATAGATTGGATATCTAGAAATTTCTTGAATTTTATGAGAAAATTACAAGAGAATTTATAGGCATTTTTAAATCCAAAAAAAAACAAACATTTCAGGTTGGTTTTTAAAAAATCATCTAAGAAACGATATATCTTCTTATTTTTCTTTCAACAATAATCTATTTTGTCTTAAAATTAATTATCACAAATTCGCAGAGAGGTCCTTTTTAAAATTGAGGAGGCTGGAGTGGAAGAGCGTCGCTCCACTGCTCCTTTAAATTCAATGTATAAATTAAATTATTTTGTAAATATTAATAATATTTGTTAATTAAAATTCGATAAAAAATGAAATTTTATTTCATTTAAATTTATCCATTATTAAATGTTTAAGCCGAGTTTTATATTGGGTTTTTAATCTAATCATTTTAAATATTTAAACATCAATTTTTTTCCTTTTTATATATAGAAAATAAATTTTTCGGAAAATCTTGTAAGTCATAATTAATATACTCGTTTTGTAGATATATAATATTAAAAAAAATAGCCTAAGATATTATGGATTTAGAGAACATAGATGAAGAAATCGACGTTCTAATTCCATCATTACAAAAAATATTTTAAACTTCTAAAAGATGTTAATCCAAATGATCAAACAAATTTAAGGGCAAAATGCCTTTTGTGTTTAAATAAAACTATTTAATTTTCAAAAGAGACCAGCTTCAATCTAAAAAAGCATCTATAAGTAATCTTTCTTTTAAATACAAATTGATTTGGAAGATTTTTTTTGGATTCCTGGAAATTGATCATCAGGAAGATTATATATTGGACAAATATTTTTTTAAATAATGATACCAAAATTACTATTTATGAGAAATTTTCTTAATCAAAAAATTGAGGAGGGCCTATTTTGTATTGCAAAAAAAGTATTAGCTGAGAGGTCTGGATGTTTGTTAGATTCTAATTTAGAAAATTTATTACTTTTAAATGCTATAATAAAAGGTTATAAATATTTTGATAGATCATTTAAAAAAAAAATATGATTTTGTTTCGCATACCTTTTAAAAAAATGTAAATCAAAGGAGCGGTTATGGAGTGGCACTCCAATCTCCTTTTAAAAATATAGTAGCGGGAGCTAGATCTTCTTGAGAAAGTAGGAGCGGGAGCTAGCTACTTTTAAAAATTCGTAATAGCGTTAAATTGCCCTTGCCAGCAACTTAATATAATATGTAAAACACTAGCCCCTACTGATTGCAAGGCAGGGGTCATCGGAGATGCTAGTGGTTGCTGTTATGTTTGGCGCTAATGTAAAAAAAAAAATGTATTATCATAGAACTTTCTGGAATAATGAATTATCCAAGATCATCAAGTGAGGATTTAGGGAATATCTCAAATTTTTGATTTCATTAGGGTTTATTTTAGAGTAATTATGTTCCGATATGCGTGGAGTATTATTTTGTTCAAATATTCAAGACGACTTAAGCGTTGAACTTTTTAACACATCATGGTTATTTTAAATTAATAATACTCAGAAGAAAATTTACCTCCTAAATTATAAGAAATTAACAGCTGGTCATCTGCACAATCTTCGCCACTTTGATGATCGATTTTAAATTCTCGATATGAATCAGAATACGTTGTTTTTATCGAAAGGGTTTGGGAATTAATAAAACGTATTTTAAAAATAGTATAATTAGCGCATGTTAATTATATAAATGGAATGGTATTATTATGGGATAGGTTGTAGAAGAAGTCTACGGGGGACCGTTTTTCGCGAAGGATGGATGTGTAGGGGTTCGATATACCTCTTCCAGAAGCCTATTCAATAGGATCGGGTTTCTAGAGTAATCTCGCTTCCTTTTTTTACACACTTGCTTGCTATATACATATAAATTGTCTGCAACCCTGGTATTGATAAATTATTTTGTTTTATCATACGAATATATTGATATATTTTATTCAGAACGTAGATGAGCCTTGTGGAGATTCCTGGCAACAAGGATATTGTAAAGCGGGTTTATTTTGTTTGCAAACAACACCAGGAAATATCGGTAGGTGCGTTATTCCCCACCGAAAACCTTTCCAATACCAATAAGGACCCCCATAGATGTTTAGCTATATATCAAATTTAAAGAAAAATATACAATTACCCTTAATCATTTGTATGTTGTTGTAGTACTATGTGTAAAATTTAATAACAAAATAAATGACAAGTTTTTAAATAAAAGTTTCTACGGATTATTTATTGGATTTCCAAAATAAGGAACACAATATCCAACTAGTAGCTATTGAGTTTGATGACGCATAATGATTATAATATAAGAATTGGTCACTTTAGAAGTGACGATAATAATTTAAGCGAATATTCATAAATTCCGGAAGTAAAAGCGAGGCCGAGCAGAAATATGTGGAAAGCAAGTAAAAGTTTAATTAATACCTCGAGTTGTTTTAATGGGCTAAACATGTTTTCTAAAAATATCAACCATTCTCGCTATTTCTATGCAGGAGATTGGTTAGTTTGAGTCATGATTTGTTTGCTGAAATAAGAAATAGATTGACAATTTAGACAACCAAAAAAATTGGTAAGAGTATATCATAATTGTATAATCAAATATCTTTTTAAATTTGAGTTTTAATGTTTTGAAACTTATATTATACTTTTTGGGGCACATCTTACATTGGTGAGGATAGAATTAGTTTATTGAAGATAACGATGTTACTCTAAGGTATTCATTATATTTGGGCCATGGCATTGTTAATTCATTCGATTCTGAATTTTCAGTATCGTGGATATTTGTTATTCTTCTTAAAATTTTGTAAAAGATTTTTATTTAAGATACAAATTATTTAAAAATATTAGTATCTTAATCAACTTTATAATCTAATAAGATACAAATACATATTAGTTAAATAGTATTAAAATTTAAATGAAAAAATTTGATCCAAGTTTAGATATTTTAAGCTAATGTTATGATATATGACGCTGGTTCTTCACATGAAAATATGCTGAACAATTGCCATATTTTATTTGAATCGCTTTACATCCATCATTTATGCAGTAATACAGGCCTACCTGCAAGGGTTATCAAAGCAGGTTTAGGAAAACAAATTAGTTACACCATTGCTGTACGAGAAGGTAATAGCATGTTTGATAGCCCTTACTAGTTTATTAAAATTTAAAAGCCAACTACCAAAATTATGTTAAAAATTACAATGTCGGTATTTGTGACTATATGAGAGCAAAAAATATACCACAGAGGTCGAGAAGCGGTGGTTCAGAAAAATGGAAAAATTTAATTATAAAGATAAAAGGGAGAAGTCGAAATGTATAAATATGATCCAAGAGAAAATAGTTCATGATCCTTGCCCTAGGTGGATTAATCAATAAATTAGAGAAATTGTAACGCAATATTTAGAAGAATAATTGGCACATAATGTCCCCATTGGCTTTAGCGATTGGCAAAATGCAAAGCAATAATCAACTGCTATTACAGAGAATTAGCTCGAATATTAAATGTAGTTTTAAAAAAAAATATCATAAATTTAATTCAAACATTGCAAATCATTAGTTATTGCAGTAGTAAATTATTTAAATAAAATATTTTAAAATATATCATGAATTTGATATTAACCTTCAAATCTCATTTTTGAACACTCTCTCTTATTCCTACTTTAAAAATCTTTGGATTGATGAAAGTAAAAATAAAGTATCTTTAGGAATTATTAATATACGAAAATAAATCTCTCTCTAAAAATTTTTACAAATATAAAACTTTTTGTATAAAACATTAAGCAATTATCATTGTTGATAGATTAGATATCTATAAATTTCTTGATTTTATGCCACTTTCAGAAAATTTATTTGACTTTTGATTAAAATTAGCTCGATTTAGCCATTTTATATTGCTATCCTGACAAAATGTTATATTGTGAAATTCCTAAATACTAATTTAAAAATGTTTGATAATGAAAACTCAATTTCTATTTTTTATATGGCCAAAAGGGGTTTATAAAACATTTATAAAATTAATGCAAATTTAACACTTTTATTTACAAATAGTATCTTTAAAATAAAATAGATTTAGATATTATATATATAAGTTAAATAGACGAAAATACTATTATTCAAATATTATTTTTAACTTCATAAAAAATTTTTTAATTATGTTTATCACCAAAACTTTAATATATACAGGAATTCTGTTGAGTCTCTTTAACACGTAAGTATACTGTTAATAGATAGAATATTTTAACAAAGTTTATCATGAAATTTAAGAATTTTATATTTTATCTATAGATTTATCAATTAATTCAGGTTTTATGAGTACTAGCGGATGGAATTTATTGTGCACAAAATATAATTACAATATCATAATGTAATATAAATTTTATTAGTATTTTTATAAAAAATATTTGATTTTATTTACTAATATTTTTTAATGATCTTTTAAAAAATATTTTCTTTCGAAATACCAGATTGGTAGTGGGGTTGAATTGCCCTTGTCAAGAACTTCCGGTAAAATGCACAACTCCTCCACCTACTAATTGCAAGGCAGAGGTCATCAAAGATGTTTGTGCTTGCTGTTATGTTTGCGCTAAAGTAAAAAATAAATAAATATGCATGATAGATATTTCTGGGAAGTGGGAATAACAACTTATCTATCCAAGATCGCCGAGTGAGGATTATGATTCCTTAGGTTGATTTTAGCAAAAGGTA
Source organism: Gordionus sp. m RMFG-2023 (assembly GCF_954871325.1). Taxonomy (NCBI): domain Eukaryota; kingdom Metazoa; phylum Nematomorpha; class Gordioida; order Chordodea; family Parachordodidae; genus Gordionus; species Gordionus sp. m RMFG-2023. Next base: position 53,466,119 of record NC_088777.1, read on the forward strand.
TTCCAGAATTGCTTAGAGCATTATTTTGGGGAAATTTCAGGCAACTTAGCGTTGAACACTTTTCGTCTATTTAATTTAAGAGTATTTTATAAATTAAAATCCAAAGAAATATACAGGGCAGATTATCAGAAATTTATAAGGTAGTCATTTCCAAATTTAAACAAATCAGCTGATGATTAATTCTCTAAATTCTGGATTAAGATTTCAGGATATGTCGTTATTCAAGAAAATATAATTTCATAATAATATGCCTCTTAAAATTTTTTTTTTTAGTAATTATAACATGTTAAAATATATATATATAAAATGGTATTATTGGTTAGGTGGTAGGAGAAGTGTGCGGGGGACCCTTTTTCACGAAGGGTAGATGCGCGAATGGTTTGATATGCCTCTTCAATAGTTACAAACAGCCTATTCAATCGGACGGAAAATGTGTGCTCGGATTTCCTAGAGTAATCATGCTTTTTTTTTTACCCCCAACTTTGCTATATACATAAAAAAAATCATTATGATATCTCACAATCCACGATATTGATAAACTTATTTCGATATATAAATGGTACACAAATTACATTATATATATATTTTTTTATATTAGAATGCGGGTGACCCTTGCGGAGACGCTTGGCAACAAGGAGCTTGTAAACCGGGTTTATTCTGTTTACAAAGTACGCCAGGAAATATGGGTAAATGCGTCATCCCTCCCAAAAGCGTACCAATACCACGCCCATAAATGTTTGGCTCGTACATCAAAACTTTATTATTTTTATATTGCATTGTAAAAATTTGATAACAAATTTAATACTTTTATTTATTAATTAGAATTTAGCTGGAAAAAAAATAATTTACTTTTTTAAATTTATATCTTTTTTTTAAAAAGAAATATTATATGATGATAACTGCCAAAATTTTTCTCCATTTTTATGATTTTTATAATTGATAGAAATTTACCATAACGCTTACATATTATCAATTGTGAACAATTACTATATATTATTCAAAAATTTGGTTTTACGCGAATTAATAAAAAGGCGTTATTTTTTAACAAAAATGAGTATATTAATATTATTTTTTTTTAATTTCCCTCTAAGACGTAGATATTATGTAGTAAATTTATTATATTACGATTTTCTATATCCAAACAATTGGTGAAATCATTTTAGCCACGTAATTTCTAACTTAGGTAACAAACAAACACAAACAACTATTACGTCCCATATTAAGAATCATGGAATTATAAATAAGGATAAGATTAAGGCATCTTTTTAAACTGTCTAAAGAAACGGTTATATTTTTATTTATAAAACTGCAAAAAGAATATTTTTATTGTATTTAATTACCCAATTATCAATAAGCGTCTAACAAAATATTTACTTAAATTAACATTTTTAAAATAAAGTGGGATGTTGGAATGGGATTGGCATCCAAATCAATTTTGCTCTAATTTACTTGGGTCCTAATAATATTGTAATAAAATGTAGTAAAGTTTCCACGGAGAAAATATATTATATTTATTTTTATCTAGTGGATGTATAAACAATTTTGGGAAAAGATTTTGTATCTAAGAGATACAAATTATTTTAAAAAAAAATATCTGTATAATTAATTAAACTTTGTATTTTAAATGATTATATGTACTTTTTTTAAAAAAAATTTTATACTGTCAAATACGTGTATTGAAAAAAGATAATGTTATTTATAATTTTAAAAAATTTTGATTTAAATCAAATTAAACATTTATATAATGATTTAAAAATATATATTAAAAATTAAACTATAAAATAAATAACATTCTTACATAAATCTTTGCAGACAAAATAAAAAAAAAATGTAATAAGATAAAGAAAAAATAAATAAATTATTTAAAATAAAAAGGATGCATATCACACTAGAGGAGTGTGAATACTTTAAAAAATTATACCGGATAATTTCCAGGGAACTCTGCTAACATAGGTAAAATCCTTCCTTGGGGTCTCCTAAGATTTTTCTCTTTTTTCCCCTATGATTATAATGAAAATTGAGGACCTTGAATATAAAATTTGTAAAGATAATTGAAATGTTTAGCAAATTGTCACCTATTACATATTCCAAGACTGCCCATTTAACGAATCTCTCTTTAAAATTATATTTTTATCGCTCAGATAAATTCGAAAACAAAATTTCCTATATCCAAACGACGATAGTTGTCCCACTCTTTTTCATTCTGAGCCATAACATTAGAGAAATCAATTGATTTTTTTAAGAACAAATTTTCCCTGTATGTCCAATATAAAATAAAATCTTTATTGGTCTTAATATATAGGGGAAAAATTTTTTTTTACATGTTTGTTTAGTTTTAATATTTCTTAAAATATCAATAAAAATTTGATAAAAATCTAAATTTCTAATAACAACAAAAAAAATGCAACTATAAAACGTTTTATTTAAAACAATTGTATTTTTCTTTAAGTTTAAGCAAATTTATTATTGTGGTTGATAGATTAGATATCTAGATAGAAAAATCTTGAATTTTATGACAATTTCAGAAAATTTAAAGGCTTTTTTAATAAAAAAAAAACATCATGATTGGTTGGTTTTTTAAAATCTTCTAAAGAACTATATAATCTTCTTATTCTTTTAGTTCTAAACACTAAATTTAAAATGATTGATATGAAAACATCAATTTCTATTTATATGGTCAAAAGGGTTTGCAAAACATTTACAAAATAATTTATTTACAAATAATTTTTATTTAAATTAGATTTAAGGATATATATATAAGTTAAATACCCGCGAAACACTATAATTAAAATATTATTTTACCATTAAAACTTCAAAAAAATAATAATTTAATTATGTTTATCACCAAAACTTTGATATTTACAGGAATTCTGTTATATGACTCAATAAATATATATTAAAGGTTTTCTGACATATTCATTTGTTATGATTAATTAAAGCTATGGTAGTTTTTTTTAACACTTAATTTCAGCCCAAATCTTACATCTAACTGTTTTTATTGATGCTTTGTAGATATAATGTTTCCATATATCTACATTTTTCCTACCTCCTCCTAGAATTTGATGTGGGTGAACTTTGGCTTCTCCAATGCTTTCTGAATTCCGAAATATTTATTATACCAATGGGCTGAATTTCTAACTAATAAATTAAATATTCTTATAAAATTTACACCATGACCAAGAGGGTCAGTAAAATATACGTCAAAATTATATCCTATAAATTTATCAAATCAGAATTTTGTGTATAATAGATATAATTAAAGTTTGATTGTTGTATATAAATAATATTGTAAAATATTATTTAACAATACTTCAGAGGTTTATACAGAGTTGTTTATTTAATATTTTTTACAAACTGCTCGTACAATGTATAAATTATCCCCAAATATTGATGAGAAGATAGCATTTACAAAAAATTTACCACAAAATGATAAAATATATATTTTATTGAATTTTGATAAGTCTTAAGTTCAAAAATTTTATTTCATTTACTTTTAACTTTATAAAGATTAACTTATAAATTATATTTTACAAAAATGATTTGAATTTATAGGGTTTTAATGCCAAACACTGTTCATAAAATTTATTAATTACTCCCTAATGTAGTTAATAGTTTTTAAAAAAAATTATATTGGGAAATGAAACAAGAATACAATTTTATAAAGAAATTAATAATTTTAGTGAATTTTGATTTCATAGTAGAAAAATTAAAGTTTCAGATGGTTTTGATTTGGGCAATAAGAAATTCCTACTGTGATTGAATGGTGATCTTTAATCAAAAACTCTATCCATAATCATAAAATTGATAAATTATCCCCAAATTAATGGTGTATTTTTTTAAAATCTATTTATTAAAAAAACATGTTTGCAATTTTAGAATATATTACATTTAATAATTGTTAATGTTACCATTACAGTAAACCTTTCTAGTTAAAATTATTTTAAACCAAAGATTAAAAATGCGATCACACATTCTACAGATTAATGAAAACTGTATAAGAATGATGGAATAGTTTTTATGCAATATTTATTGAAAGCTTGTATATATATATATACATACATTAATTAATATTAAACACTAAAATTTCAAGATTATTTATTTAAAATTTATTTTTGGAATAACACATTTATTATCTATGAATCTTTGACGCATTTTCCCATCATCGACGGATGAGGATGTTCACATTTCAATCCCTTTTTGCAATTCCCTTGCATATGACTTACGCCGCAAGCTTCTCCTTCCACCTAATAAGAATTATTTATTTTTTATATATATAATAGCTATTAATTTTTTTTTTGAAATAAACTTAGATTGGTGCCAAAATTTTTTAATCTTTAAAAGTTTTGAGTGTTTGGATCAGAAATACGGCAAAAATCACTTATTTTTGACCAGGAGTTCATGAACATAAAAGTTTTCAAGCTAAAGGCGAGATTCAGTTATAATACAATATTAGAATAAGGAAAATAATCTTGTGGCCATATATTTATTTTATCATCTTTTAGCTAACATATTAATGTTTTGGAACAAATATTTTCTTTTTATTTCTCCACCCTAATGATGATATCCTGTCCCACGTAAAAAAAAGGATAAATATTTGACCTTATAAATAAAAATTTTATGGCATAAGTTATCATTGTCTTAGAAATCATGGCTAAGTTTTCAATTGATTAAAAGTTTTTTAAAGAAATAACTTTGTGGATTCTATCTAAGACAGAGAATCTCTTTAGAAATCTGCCTATCTAATTTCCTGACACTCTCACCCCCCCCCCCCTATAATTATATACCATTCATTATTAGTAGATGTTATTTAATAAGTTTTTTTAAATTATATTACCTTTTTTTTTGTCGCATAAATTCAGCGACTCTTTCTTAAAAAATATTTTAGTCAGTATGTATATGTATATATATATATCAGAATCTGCAAAGGAAGCTTAACCTAACCCGGATATTCTAACCGACCCGGTTCGAATATTATATTTACGTGTCGGATCCGAAAATTATTGATATTCGGAATTCGGATCATCACGAGTATTCTAGGGTATATTTAAAAAAATAAAGATCTCTGATATATACATAATATTTCTGTTATTTTTTATTAAATATTGTACATTAAAAATATTTTTTAAATAAAAATCGCTTTTAAAAGTTAAATATTCTATGATTAATTTAGTATCTTATAAAAGGGAAAATAAAATTATAGCGATGTTAAGAACTATCCCAACAATGCTGTTTCTTGTAGGGTAAAAATGATCAAGGCAAATATATGTAAGAATATATTCAATTTGTTTTTTAAATTCTTGTTTCACTTAAATTCGGGCTTTCCTTTACAAATATGATATTGTTGGTGCAGTTAAAAACAATAGAAAAAAAATAACTCTTGCGTATTCCGTTGTACAGATCCCTTTTGCTAAAAATTCGTCCTTGTAGTTATCTAGTATACATATTAATCCGCTGGAACATTTGTTCATTGCTAGATATGGTCCCCAACACACTTCGCCTTTCACCTAAGGATATTTAACGATTGAATAAGTACAATCATATATAAACATAATCATCCAAAATATTTTCTTTATATTTCTACATTCTAGACATGTTCAAGGAATTAAATGCTGTTTATTTGATTTCAAGATACTTTGGCGCAAACGTAGCAGCATCCACATTGGTCCAAAGTTAGGTCGCCTTTGCAATCCGAGGGCGGAGCCGTTGAACACGGAGGAGTACGTGTGGCACAAGCACAGGAATCATCAGCATTCACAAATCTTTTATATTTGATATTTTTGTTTTTAAAATTATGTTATAAAATAAAATTTCCCAATTCGATTAAGTTTATAAGTACGGAAGTTCTTAACAATTTGACCCTTTTCAGGTTTATTAGATAGTATCGGAGCGGGTTTCTAACAGATTATTCACAAATGAATAAATATTTTAGCCAAAAAAGTATTACATAAGCCTTGAAATTTAGTCAAGAGAGGGCCAAGCCTTTTTTCTCCGTTCTATTAATATGAGGCCTTCATTAAATATTAAATTTGGATAAAATCTTTTAAAATCTTTCGATAACCCTGATCATAAAGAAGGAATTTCTTCAATTCTAACAAGAAGATCCCTGGAAAGATCTGAGAATAATGAGGTTAATTTTATTTTTTAAAATATAAATAATTGTAATTACACATATTTTTTATTCCCAAAGAATAATATATGATTGTCGTAATTAAAATTTAAAATATTGAATATGAATTTATTTTTTGAAATCTTGCTTAACGTTTATAGTTTTCGAGAGAGAGAAAAAAAGAAAATTTAAAATAGATGTTGGAACGGAGAGAAGAACTAAATGATTATTTTATAGGGACTTTATCCTATTACCTTCCGGCGTTCTTTGAAGCTTTTGATCAAAAGAGTTTTCCTTACATATGGAAGATAATCGACCAAAGTGATAAATTTTTTATATTAAACCAACAAAGGGTTAGGGTATATAGGATATGGGTTAGAGGCCTAATTCCATGTGAGAAATGAACTTCAATTTGTTCGATGACATTTTTGTATAAATTTTCATGGGAGATTTTTTATATTTATTCTATATAATATATCTAATTTTCAAATTTAATTATTTTTCGCATAGATGTGAAAATTATGGTTTTAGTTATTATGTCACAAGTGGATGAAAATATTAGAAAGTTTTCACTTGATAATTGGTTCCCCATTTAATTCATTAAACAAATTTTACAAAAAAACTTAGATGAAAATTCTTTAAAAATAATATAGAGGAAAATTTATATCTATTTTATCAAACTTACTTATTAGAATTGAATAAAACTAATACAATTCCTAAACACAATTTTGCAGCGAATTGCATATTTTAAGATAAAATATTTTTTTTAAAAAAAAAAAAAATGTAAATAGAAATAAATTGAAATAAAATTTTTAAAATAATTTCGAGGACGTTTCTAACCATTGTTAGTATAATAAATGTTTTGAAAATTTTGTTCCTTTCTGTTAAAATTACGAAAAATGACAATGGCTATAGATATTCCCAGTTTGAGAACAAATGTTGTCATCTTGCAATTACAATAAATGTTGTTTATGAGGGAAGGGGAAGTTTTCAAGTAGGATTGAGATGTTTAAAATTATACTAATCCGCAAAATAGAAAAGACCGGGATGGTTAAGTCGGTGCATTGAGCTTCACTTTATTTAATTTCTTGTAAACCGTTTTGACCTTCAAATTTTTTTGTTAGAATAAAATTCTATTTGTAAACTTGTATCAATAATTTTTAAAAATTATGTTTATTTTAAATTATGTGGAAATTAAAAAAAATGTGTTCTTGAGATCAAAATGAAAATATTTTTTATGCATCGCAATTTAGGAATTTATAATAAAGTTTTAAGAGTCATATGGATAAGAGAAGAGAAGGAAGAGAAGAGAAGAGAAGAGAAGAGAAGAGAAGCTCATGTTTAAAATTAATTTTATAAAATTATTAGTATCTATATCTATATTACGCGTAATAACTAAAAAATTCTATTATATGAATGTAAAAATTAGGAGGAAGCGATATGAATGCAAAACCTGAGACTTTTGGTGGGGTCCAAAATATATATAGATTAGGGCGGCTGTTTAAAAGACTCAATTTTCCTAACCCTAAGCAAGATCCAAATCATGATTAGTGCCGAAAAAATAAGAAAATTTAAGCTAACTAATTTATTTTAACAACCCGCCCCAAGCTTGTTTTAAAATATTTAAGCGAATCTGCCCACCCTCGGGGAATAGCCGGCCCAGACCCAGATCCACACATTTAAAATTAATTATCAATGCCGCCATGGCAATCTCACAATTCGAAAAAAATATATATAGTTTGATCAGATTTTTATTCCCTTATCAAATATTTTCGTTTATAAAAAGAGTTCCATATTTTGGATATGAGATTAATTTCTAGCTTATCCTACCCAATCAAGAATAATGTAGTATAATTGAGTACTTCTTATCCAATCAAATTTCTTTTAAAACTTTAAAGGAATAAGAGCATTCCTAAATGATCACTTCGTTAAAATCTGTAAAAATCTAATGATATAATAGTGATTACTACAATTTCATTTGAATCCATTTTCCCTCTAAATACTCGGAGAAATCCTTAATGTTTGACCAATACCTAGACTGACGAATCATTATTAAAAGTGTACATCAATGCAAATCAGCTGGAAACGCCATCTTGGTTTCACTAATCATTATTAAAATTTTAAACGAGAGTCTAATTTATTCCTATATCCGATGCAAACTTTATTTAAAGAATTACCGGATCATCGAGATAATAATGGAAGCAAGTTATCAATTTAATAGTAGTTTTTAACATGAGAATAATTCCTAACATGTGTTAACAAAATGGCGAGTCCAGCTGATTTGCTTTTAACGACGCTAAAAAATGCATTTTAATGAATGAACCGTCAGTCAAGGAATTATACATGTCATTGTGTTTGACAGTTAAAATTTAAATCAAAAATTTTTATTAACCTTTTTTTTTTTGTAATGGGTTTCAAACGAATAGTTTTTTTAAAAATATGCTACATATTTTATTATCTTTCTCTTATAATTATAAAAAATTATATTAAATTTATTTTTTTTAAAAAAATTTAATATCCTAGATAACATATTAGTGGGCAAATTTTAATAGAATGTTTATAAATTGATTAAAACAAAATATATTTAAGATAGGATATTGTGAATTTATTTTTGAATGTTTCTTGATATATACACTATATATAGAATCCGAATGTATCTTATAAGGCTTGCACCTCGTTAAATTATTACTAAAATATTAAATTATAAAAATGCTAAAAATTTGTTAAAATATTCTTTTAATCTATATTTAACTGTTACTTACGTGTCAAAGAGACACAACAGAATTCCTGTATATATCAATGTTCTAAACATAGTTTTTAAAAAAATATTTGAATAATATTATCTCGTTGTATTTATTAACTTATATATATATATATATATTTATCTATTTGTGAATAGAAGAGTTAAATTTGAATATATATTTTATAAATATTTTATAAAAACCTTTTTGGGCCACGTAAATAGAAATTGAGTTTTCATATCAACCACCATTTTAAATTAGTTGTTTAGAGATACATATAAAAAAATTTGAATTGATAATATTATATTAATAATAAAACCAACCTATCATATTTTATAATTTTAAAAATGCCTACGAATTTTCTGATATTGTTCATAAATCAAGATTTTTCTAGATATCTAATCTATCAACCACGATATAAAATTGTTTAAATTAAAGAAATTTTTACTTTTTTTTTATATAAAAACGTTTCATCATTTCTTAGAGAGATTTATAAAGGTTTAAATCGAATTTAATTTTTTTGTGAGGTTCTTTAAAATAATATAAATAATTCTATTATAAGATATCGGCGTCATCTGTTTTTTCCGGGTTTTAATACTATTCTCACTAATCAAAGCATGTGTAACTTAGGCTTATATAACGCATAAATAAATACGAGTACGGACACGTGATTTAAATATTTCCCCTTCTTCTATCAAATTTAATATCAATCACATTTCTATGCGCTAAATCTGGGTATAGCTGGACCGGTAAATAGCTTAATTCAAAAATATCTAAAATGGATAATCGTTTAAAACAATTCATTATTAAAAAATAATAATTAAACCGGTTAATAGTTAAATTTAAGATTTGAAACAAATTTAAATTTTTGTTTTTGAAACCAATGAAAATTTAAATTGAAAATTGAAATATAAACAAAAGAAAACTTAACGTTTTAAGTTGGCAAACATAGTTAATAGATTTATTTTTTTTTTCGTATCAATTTATTAATTTTTGAATTGATACCTAATTTTATATTTAAAAATAAAGTTACTAAAAACAAGGTTGTTACAATTTAGCATTGTACATTTTATTATTTTATTTTGTTATATTAAAAGTTTATAATTTGATAATACAAGAAATATATAAAATTAATTTATAAAGAGAAAAAAAGAAAAATGTTTTTCTGCAAATCTTTGATATATTCAGGCATATTCTTGGGTTTCTTTAACATGTAAGTCTAAGAATTTAGTAAAAAAAAAATTTTATAGTGTACTGTATTATATATATATAGTTAATATATATATTTGTTAGATTTACTCAATATTATTCCTGATAAAGGAAATTCATTTTTAAAAGAATAAATAGCATGTTAAGGTGGCATTTCTAGATGATATAAGGTGTCATCCTAGATTAATTATCATATGTTGATATGATAGTTATAGAGTTGCATTCTCTGGTAACAATCCCAATTTAAACTTAATCACTGTTAAATGTAATTTCCAATTTATTTTATGACGGACGAGTTTTGAATCAGAAAATATATTTTAATGATAGGATATTGATGAAATTTTCGGTTATTTTTAGAGGAATGATTTATATTTTTTTTAGTATTTTTCAAGTTTGCAAGATATCCCCACAAATTATTTTGGAAATATTTATCAATCATATCATTTTTTAAGTTACCAATTTAATATCTTAAAAAAAAACAATTCTCTAGATCATAGACCTGCAGAGGTACGTACCATTTGTACGGTCCAACCCGGCCATACCCGGCCCGGTTTTTTAAAAAAAATTCGAGCCCGGCCCGGATTTTTTTAAAATATATTTTATTTTTGATTTTTACGGTCAAAAATGGCGATTTCAAATATTTGGTTTTAAAATATACGGCCCGGCCAGGATAACTTTTTAGAAAAAATTTTCAGGCCGGGCCGGGCTTAGGCCGGGCCTGCAGGTCTCTGTTCTACATTGCTCAATAAAAAATTGTTTCAACTACATTTCCATTTAAAGCATTTGATGATCATTTTAATTTAAGCTATCTAAAATATTTTTGTTCTTGCTAATCAGATAATTAAAATAACTAAAAATGATCTTTAAAAAAAATTAACATCTTTCTTTCTTTCTTTCTTTTTTTCTTTCTTTCTTTCTTTCTTTTTTCTTTCTTTCTTTTTCTTTCTTTCTTTCTTTCTTTCTTTCTTTCTTTCTTTCTTTCTTTCTTTCTTTCTTTCTTTCTTTCTTTCTTTCTTTCTTTCTTTCTTTCTTTCTTTCTTTCTTTCTTTCTTTCTTTCTTTCTTTCTTTCTTTCTTTCTTTCTTTCTTTCTTTCTTTCTTTCTTTCTTTCTTTCTTTCTTTCTTTCTTTCTTTCTTTCTTTCTTTCTTTCTTTCTTTCTTTCTTTCTTTCTTTCTTTCTTTCTTTCTTTCTTTCTTTCTTTCTTTCTTTCTTTCTTTTCTTCCTACCTTCCTTCTTTCTTTCCTTCCTACCTTCCTTCTTTCTTTCCTATAAAAAATTACGGAAGTTAATGATATAAAATATCGATTTTTTAATTTAACAAAACTTCCGGGAATATATATTTAATATATTAAAATTGGTTCTCAATTTTTTATGTTAAAAAAAATGAAGAATTGGAGTAGAGACGTTCAGCTGTCCATGCCAAAGAAATCCCACTGAATGTCCTGCCATTCCCCCTTGCAAAGGTGACGTCATCAAAGATGCCTGCGGTTGTTGTCCCGCATGCGCAAAAGTCAACAAAAAAAATTATTTATTTTTGATATAGGTTTTGTCGCATTTTTAATTTCCCATTTGAAAAAAAGCTTATCACCTGTTTTTCGATTTAAAGTTTTTTTTAAAGTGTTCGAATTAAATTTTTTATTGACGTTGTGTCCTAAATCTGGTTTAAATATTCGTAATATAAAAAAATATAATAAATAACATTTTATAGAAACATTAGGACATGTTTTCCATTTTTATATTATAGTAAAAGTTTTTGAAGTTTACGAATTTGATTTTTGATATTTAGGCCATGGCCTTAATGAAAAAATATCGGTTTTTTTCGAATAGGTTAAAGGGGAAGTATGTGGCGGACCGTCTTTTACAAGCGGAAGATGTTCGAAGGGGTTAATATGCCAATTCAAAAGTTATCAAGAGCCTATCCAATCGGATGGCGTATGCGTAGCCGGGTTTCCGAGGGTAATAATTTAATAAGATGTATAATTAAGCTAAAAAAGACTACCTTCAAATTTCTGAGGAGAGAGCAATGAAGGTATTTAATTTTTGGATAAGCCTTTAAAGGGGAAATTATAGGGATTTTTCCTTCATTTATATTTTAAAACAAAACAAAACAAAACAAAAACTTAAAAACATTTTTATACCATAAGACGTGATGAATTCTTGAATCCTCCCCACCCTTATTCCCAGTCCTGTAGGAAGGGGTACTCCGGACCATATATTAATATTACCAAGAATAGGACATCCACGACATTTTTTAAAATTTATTTTGATCCCACCTTCTTATAGAGAAACAGTTGTTTGACTGAATGATCCGAATTAAAATGGATTGAACTCTTTATAAGCCTCTGGTGTGCTATTTTATGCTTAAATCTCCAGAATATTGAATCAGCACATCTGCCTTTGTATAAGAGGAAGCTTCATAATTTTTCCCTTCTTAAAGAGGTCTGGTGCCGTATACTTATAAAAACCGCCGAAATTAAACATTAGTTATAAAAATTAAAAATAAGTGATATATTTTTTAAAAAAATTCCGGGCCTGGCTGGGCCTAAAAAAATATCAGCCGGGCCTGGTCGGCAGTTTCTCTGATTTTATGTTGATTTTGATTAAAGAAGTATAAAATGAAATGTTTATTGGTTAAATACTAAAAAAGTGTTTCCTGAATATAAAATTGATGAAAAACCTATTTAATGAATCCTAAGCTTCTGGAGATTCGTATTGCGCTCATTTGAGTCTTCTATGTGTTAGTAATAATTTAACTAGAAACAGTTCTCTCTTTTAAGCATTTTCTCGATTTTCCTCGCAAATTATTCTAAACAATGTAACAATGATAAATCTTGAAATATTACCATGAACTCTAGAACTATAAATTTGGTCAGCAATGAATTTCTATTCTTTTTGTGCATAATTGCTAATGAATTAGCATTCGTCTTTCATAGATTTCTGCTTAGTTATTTAGAGACGAATTATCAAATTAGTAAAAATTTGAGGATTGTTAAGAAGGTCAGAAATATTTTTAAAACAATGGTTATCGGGGTATGTCTCTTAAAAATTGAAGTTTGAAGCTCTGTCTCCTGCAAATAATCCTTACCACTTCAAGACAAATATTTTTTTTGGCTTCCACCAACAGACAGGAATTTAATTCTTCTAGGATAAACCGATAAGCGAGGATGTGATAGTTAGATCTTTTTTGAAGTAACTGCCTCATCACTTCTTTTTTCTTATCAAAAACTTACTATATATTTCTTGGCACATCCTTCATCTCTCATCCGATTATTCAAATAAACCAAACAGTCATGTTACCCCACCCGAATCTCTAGGGCAGTCTTAAAGAACAATCAATAACCTTGGCACACTCCCAGAACTCCTCACCCATTGATTGCACCTTATTTGAAATTTCTCTTTCCGGATCCTTGCAATTCTTGGGAACTAACTTACTAATTTCCGCTTTATTTTTTACAATGAAAGAGGCACGGACACCTTTTTTTTTAAGGAATATATATATTTATATATAACGTTATAAATGGATAGAAAATCAATGATCCTTGCGGTGATGCCTGGCAGCAAGGAAGTTGCAGATACGGACTAATGTGCAAACAAATATCCCCCGGAAATATCGGAAAATGTGTTTCTTTAAAATTTGCGAAAAAACGCGTATAAATCTTTCTCTTTTTTTTTGGTTTGTATAAAAAACGGTTTTATTTTATGACTACCATTTTAATTTATTAACAAAATATTAATGACAGCAAAATAAAGAAATAGCAAAATTGTTTATGCCAAAATTTTTCCATTTTTATTTTATTTTTATAAATTTGGGACCTTTATCCCTTCTGACGATCTTCTGAAAGTGTCTAATTGATAAGGGTATTTGAAGGCTTATGTCGGAACTACAGTAAATTATGTAATGGTGGTGAGTCTGACCCCAATGACATATATAATACCTAGACTGACGATATTCATTCATTAAAAGTGTACATCGATGCAAAATCAGCTGGAGATGCCATCTTGGTTACCCTCATCATCTAATTTATTCCTATATATGATGCAAACTTTATTAAAGAATTACGGGATCATGGAGATAATAAAGGAAGCAAGTTATCGATTTAATAGTCATGAGAATAATTCCTAATATGTGTTACCAAAATGGCGGGTCCAGCTGATTTGCTTTTAACGACGCTTAAAGATGCATTTAATGAAAGAATCGTCAGTCTAGGTATGTCTGACCTTAAGTCAGATTCAGAGAGGACTAAAAAATATTTTTAAGCTTAGAGTTAAATTATTACATGATGAATGCTATATGGACCTCGAACATTAGTGAATATATTTATTGATTTATCACAAATAACTGTAAAAAATGATTATTTAAATATATCATGCAGAATATCGTTTCTTAAAAGCAATTAGAATGTTAGACAAGTAACAATTTTACTATACTGTTATTAAAAATTATCGATAACCCAGTTAAGAATTCCAATTGGTAAATAGCTGAGAATTTATTTTCGCTAATCCTCAGGGATCATAATATTAAGAGGATCTTTGTTTAAAGAGTCATAATATAGAAAACAATTCTGAAAAAATGGGGATTTTTAAAACTACAAATTTTTTTACTTTATACATATGGGAATGAGATTAGATCAAGATTTTGCATTGAAAACATTCTCTTCTTTCTTTTTTTTTACTGAGGCATTTTCTTTCTAAATCAAGATCTCTGATTCAGTTTCTCAACAAACTAGACTAAAAAAATAAAGATATATTAGTTCCTCAGACATTCTTAATACTTTATTTTGCAAAATGTGAATTAATTTATTTTTAAAAAATGATGTCTAAATTCGTATTTTTTGGGTTGGTCAAATAATTATGTTGGTACTAAGAAAGAGTAGTATAAATTCTCTATTAATTAAAACAAAAATATTTATATTCATTTATCATAGATAACGAGCCAACATCCTTAGATATTTGCCTACGTACAGCGCGTCTAAACGACTGAGTAGGTTAGAAGCAATTTGCCTTCATTATTTTTGGAGGGGGGGGGGGGGATCTAAAGGAAGAAAGGGAAAAGTAAAGAATAAGCATTAAATGCAGCTAGGAATAAAATAGAGTTCCTCTAAGAGTTGCGCCAGGTCAAAATTTTCGAATTGCGGGAGAAATTCGGTCAAAATTTTCAAATTGTGGGAGAAAGTCGGTTAAAAAATTTCTTTTTGTGGATGGGGCTTTCGGGCCGGATTAAAGAAAATGTCATTTTGGCCTGCCCCCCCCCATTATATTCCTATTCATTTTTTTTTAACTTTATCATACTTGACAAAGTCAGTATAGTTTTAGAATATTTTTCCCATAATTGGTAATAAATTTTTTTTTTAGTTTTTTTTTTTAAAGTTTTATATTCTACCTTATCGTAGTGGAGTTAGACTCTAACGTAGGATTCTGATAAATGAGATAACATCCTTATTTGTCAAAAAAAATATTAATTTTATACATAAGCAAACTATCATTATTTTCTAACTTTGTGTCTCAAAAATTATTATTTAAAATTAAAAAAGTTTTAAAAACAATGCTGAAAAAAATTTTAAAATCGTAGAGATTTTTATGGAAGATTTCTAAATTGCGGGAGATCTCTGAGTGTTGATTAGAAACTTTGCTGGAGCCCCCTGCTAATGGGGGGAGGGACTTGATAGCCTACAATTTCTGTCATATAGTCCCAGTCAACATATGATTTCTTATTTTAAATATATTAATCAATCAATTTAAAAAAAAAATATTTGTTCATTCATCGGCGAAAAAACACGAAAGAACCTTGTAAAAAAAATGATCTCAATTTATTATTTCTTTCAAAGTAATGATTTATCCTAAAAGCTGACGATATATCTATTTGAAAATTTCACATTCCTATCAAAACATTTAAAAGATTTGGTTAACATTGGACTATTTCTTGCCTGTAGTTTAGTTAAACGTTAAACCAGCACTCAAATTCTAACAGTAGAAAATAATCCTTCGAGCCTCTCTTGGCAAAAGTAATCTTTTCAAGCTTGGGCTATCCTATAAGTATGAAACCGTGATAGAGGGCTAAAATTATTGTTCTCTTATAAATTTGTTTTAACCTTTTTTAGAGTTGGCCCAGAACTTGCTAAAATTGGAGGAGATATTTATCACCACTGCTTGTTGGTGGCAAACCTCACTCTATATTCTAATATAGCAGATGCGGCGACGACTTATAAAAAAAGTAATGGAAGCAAAAAAAATATCAATATGATAAAGCTTTTTCCTTCCTCTATTCTTCCATGTGGCTATTTAAAGAATACGAAAAAAGATTTTTGGCTCTATAAATTTTAGAAAGGAATGGAGATGTTAAAGCTTCGTAGGCCTAGAATATTTGAGACGAGTTTTCATTTTGGAAATAAAATGGGAATGGCGGAATAAGGATCTTCTTTTAAGTTATCAGAGAGTTAAAAACCTTTTCAAACTTGGAGACCCAAAGAAATAAGTCTACCAAGTCCCTTAGGTGTTCAGCATACTTTCAAACGAATTTAAATTATCTGAATATAGTAAGAATATTGATGTCGGAAGATGTGCCTTATCATCGAAATTCTTGAGGTGGCGACTATATAATACTAGCTTTTCTATTTCGACTAGTCATATTTCTTATAAGATAATAAAAATCTAAATTTTTGTGAACATAAAATTCGATTTGTCTCGTTCAACCTTTCTAGTTCAATATCTTTATTTCGTTTAGTATTTCAGAACTCTTTATACATCCATCCAATGAAAACGCGAATATATTACCTCATATCATTTTTAGTATAGAGCTCTTTTTCTCTCTAATTTTACAAGGTTAACTGGAGAGTTTATATATGTACCGAGGATAAATAAGACGTTCGATATCAAATTATTTAAAGCAAAACATATGATCACGAATCAAACTTAACATATTTAAATTCAAAAAAAAAATGGTTGGGAACTATAAGATGGGGAAATGAATAAAATGGCGAATTCGGGCTAAATCTTCAGTCACGGTTCACAGCTGAGCTGTAATTATTTTTTAAAAAAAATTACTTGGTGGCTAAAAGAACATATTAGATTGCATATAGGATTATCCGAAAGGTCTAAGAGAGTTAAAAACTTTCCGGTTTTTCATAGAAAAGATTTCTTTTTAGGGTCCAAACATCAAAAGTAGACTGTTTTTCTAGTTTTTATTTTTTAATAATTGATGAAGCACATACATGCGAAAAGAGAATCTATCGTGCTTAAAAATGCCACAGCTGTCATCCGGCTTGGGCGGTCGGGTGATAGGATATTTGTTCCGACCAACACTAAGAATAATGAATATGATGACAAATATAATAATAATGTGTGTGATTTTAGCATATAGGTATAAGAATGGCATAAATAATAAGTTACAAACACTTATATCCCCATTGGTTTTCCTTTTATTTGTAAGCATATAGATTTTGCAAATATGGGGGTCAGTTCTTTCTGCCAATTTCAGTGAAATCTGGAAATTTAGCTAAGATTAATTTTGAATAAAATCTTAAAGAAAAACGATTAAATCCAAGTTTTTACCACAAACACTACCTTTTATCATCTTCAATTATTGATATAACTCATTTTAATTTTTTTTTGTGGGGAAGGGTTGGCTTGGTTAAACAAAAAAAGGTGTTTTGACCCAAAATATTGGAAAGAACTAATTTAAATAAAAATTAATTAAATATTATAAATTATTCATTTATCCTTATAATAATATTACTATCAATTTTGAAATTAAAATCACTTAATCAAAAAGTCAGTCGCAAATTAATTATGGATTTTTTTTTCCCAATAACATCCTTTAAATGGAAAAAAATTTCTTAATATACACTTAATTTTTAAGAAGATAAATAATGATAAACTGGCCAAAAAATTTTCATAAAAAAAATATAAATTGCGATTTTTAATAATAGTTTTTATAAAGTCTGAGATAAATGGAGCAAGCAACAATGACAAGTTTATTTTTTTTAGACCTGTTCAGTAATATAAGTGTAAATGTTACATCATCAAACAAGTGGCGTTTTTTTTTCAATAATACAATACTATTTGACAAAGACGACATCAAGACAGAAGTGAATTTGGTGATGAGTTACATTCTGGTATTAGGAATAATAAGGAACAAGTCTAGCAATCGTAGTTAACAAATTCATAAGGATCCGTTTCAAACGTAGTAATTATCCTTCTGGGAATTCTCGGTATATTAATAATTTTATCCTAAAGTGGTTCTTTATTTTCAGCCTTATAACTGTTCTGACGTCTATAGGATTCACCGCTCATGAAGATACACGGCGATACTATATGTTGTAGCACGTTTTGGAACTCAAAAGTACGGAACATTAGCCGTTCATTATTCCATCACTAAAACCCTCATGTCTTTTAGTTTTTTCTATATTTTATATTTTTCTGCGTACTAATGATGGCAGTCAAATACCCGACTCGTTTCAAGAGTTTTGTTACGAAGCGGAAAGTGATATGGGCTATGTCAATGTGTTTTTTCTATAGCGTAGCTTGGTACGTGTCTACTTTCAAATGGTATTACATCTAGGAGGTACTTGTTTGCCAAAATAGCCTTAACCTGTCTACTCTTGAAGGGAAGAGGGTGTTCTTAAAGATCAACGCAATCAATAATTTCAGCCATCTATGTGTAACTCCTGCAAACTTTATATAACCCCCTAGTGAGGAAAGAAACAAAATTTTGCGGGAATGTGCGTAAATATAATTCCCTTCTTTGCACTAGTGGTTCGCGGAAGGCGTATTAGTATTAGTTTTAAGAGCCACAATTCTGTGACTATTTTACTTTTGATTGATGGAACAGAGTTTACCCCAAAGAAATCGTTGGGAATAACATTGCTAGCAATACAGAAATTAAGGAGATCAGGAAACAGATAACAGAGTTGGAAAGCGATGGCATGAGCGAAGGTCGATTAAGAGAATCCTAGAAACTCTAAAACCATGATAATTATTACAATCTGGTTCATTGTATTTTTATTTATATTACGACAGAAAATCAAAATTCAATTGGTACAAATGTCTGAATAACTTAAAGGGCAATGTATTTACAGTACTGTCTAAACTTTTATATAAACTTTAACGATGTTTACAAAAACTTTTTTTAAAATTTCTTCAAAAAATATTTAAAACAATAAATATTTAATTTGTTTTTTAATTTCTTTTATAAATGAGGAATAATTACAACTTTTTTAGTATATTATTATAAAATTCTTTGTATATTTTTATTTTTACCGGTATAAAATTAATATTTAATCACTAAATAATAGATTATCAGGTATTAAATACAAAATTGGTTAGTATCTGTTGATTAGTAACCAAAAAATAAATTTCAGTAAGAAAAAATTATTTGTTCAGTATAAAACAATTACCTTTTTATAGCTATTAATAAAATTGGCTAGTAATAGAGATCATTAAGGGTCCTGAAGACAGTCTTTTACAAATTATTAATGCCGATTAAAGCTTAGGTTAAGAAATTGTCTTTTGACAAAACATTTTTTTTGAGACCATAAAACTGCAAATTCTGCGAGTAAAAAAATTATTTATGTATGTTCCATTCATCCTTATAAACTATAAACAAGAGGAATAAAAATTAAGTTACTAGATATATTTTCGCCCCTAGTACCCAGGCTAAAATGGCTAATCATCCGAAGATCATCTTATAAAATATCACATATAAAAACATATAATCAAGCATTGGTGAAGTAAGAAAAATATTTTCTAGGGACATAATCAAATCAAACTTATAAAAATCTATATATATTTTTTTAGGTAATTATTGGTAGATTTGTGAGATAAAAAAATTCAGGGATGTGAACCCTTCGACATAAAAAAAGGGTCCAGGTCCGGGTTCAAATCCGGGTTCGAATCCGGGTTCGGGTCCGGGTTCGAATCCGGGTTCGGGTCCGGGTTCGAATCCGGGTTAGAATCCGGGTTCGGGTCCGGGTTCGAATCCGGGTTCGGGAATAAAATTTGAAAGGAACCGGGTCTAGGGTTCTGGTTCAGGGAACATAAAAATAATGACTCAAAAATAAGATTTTTTCTTTATTCATTTTATTATTATTACTTCAATATATACATATTCATAATTTACAAAATGAAAAAATTTAAAGATGAAATAATTTAATACTTTAGATGTTTTATTCTGGCAACAATCATAATATCTTTTAAAGACATCATCCTTGAGATTTCCACGTAAAGTAGACGATATACATTTCAAAGATGAAAATTCACCACGTTCTACTCTTTACCTTAAATAAATAGTTATCTTAACAAAATTATTGTACTTGTATCGCAAGTACAGCCATGATGATTCTAGATAAGATATATAAATTTTGGTTATATTGCAGAATTTTCTTCCCAGAATTTTAAAATATTTGTATCCTTATTTATTCTCTGAACTTCTGAGAACACTACTATTAAAGATGCAATTGACATTTTTTGATCCTCCTTTCTATCTGATGATAATTTGAATTTTTTTTTCTTCTCTATCTAAAAGTAAAATATCAAGATCATCAATGTTGCTATCATTATTATTATCACTACAACCAATAGGTATTGTCGTAGCCTCCAATATATTGTAAATAATGGACTTTTGCGCATGCCATAAATCCTTAAGATGGTCTCTAGTCATTTGTTTTTGCTCAATACTCAATAAAACTTGATATCGAGTGTCTAAATATATAGAAGCTTATACAACAATGCAAATATTGTTGCTCTCAAATTTTCATGTTTTCTAATATTTCGTATAAAAAGGGTAAATTTTTCTAAATCTAAAAATCAAATAAACATAATTGATCTGATTGTAATCTTAATATTTTTATTTTCAAAGGAACTAATCACTAGGAAAGTCCTTTATTTGACACCAATCATCTTCTCACTAAAAAGACTTAACATTCTTCTATAATAAAATCATTACAGAAATCTTTCAAACTTAATAATCGTTCTAGCTTTCACACAAATTAAGGATAAACGTGTTGTGCATTATCATTTAAATAAAAAAAATGATATAATTTTTAAATTACAATAATAAAATATATCTAATATAACAAGTCTAAAATATTATTACTTGTACTACAAAATAATTCACTTTCAAAATTTATCAACGTATTTCTATAATAAGCATATTAATAAATTTACGTAATAAAATATTATCACACTGGAAAATAATTTATGATATCAATCTCTAAATATAATGGCAGTCCAGGAAGAAAATTGAAAGAAGATAAAATAAATGATTCCACGAAAAAAGTTAATATTTAAAAAAATTAATATTATTTTTAAAATTTTTTATGACACCTAGAACCCTTGCACCCTCCACTTTTAAAAAGGGTCGGGTCCAGGTTCAGCTAAAATACGAGGGTTCAGGAGGGTTCAAGGTCCTGGTTCGAGTTCACATCCCTGAAAAAATTAGGGTTAGAACAAATATTTTTATAAATATTTTCTTTTATAATTTATTAATATAACATCTATTTTCTTTAATGAATATATATATATCAAGTTTTCGAATAATTATAACAGAAAATTTTAAATAATTAAATTTTAATAAATGTTTTAAACCCTGCAAAAACCGGGAATGGATTTAAAAAGGGCACGATCCCAACCTTCTACAACATTATTATGTCGGAGGAATCAGTTGTATTCCTTTATTCCATTTTTAACGTTAGAGCAATTCTAGGTTGACTACCTCCATTCTTGCTAATATAAATGTTTTCGGTTTTCCGATCAATTTCATATTCAAAGATAATAATAATCTGGGAAAAATAGATGGCCAATATATCCTTCATTTATTTCGAGAGCGAAATATTTTACCCTCATTGTTAAAATTTATATGCTTATCAATGTTATTCAAGTGTAAATCCCAATGATTTCGTGAAATCTGTCCTTTAAAAGAAAATGATTTATTTTTTATTATTTATTAGTATATTATATACAAATAATCTAAATCAAGCTTTAGACTACTTCATATATAGCAACATTGACATGTTGGGTGACCTTACTTTGAAAATTAATTATTAAATTTTACTAAAAGAATTATTATCGGAAAACTTATATTAATTGAGAATATTAAATTATTAAAAGTTATGTAAAATTTTATCTATTTAATATAAAAGAAAAATTATCAGAGGTCTGGTGCTGCAAGAAGAGCCCAAATTTTTCATTTAATTAGATCTGTATCTATCTTTATGCCTTTATGTATATATGTGTTAGGATAATAAAGAATTTTAAGTTTTCTTAACAGTATATATTGATTATCTGATTAATTAAACTCAAGATTTCTTTAGATTTGATACTAAATTATGATTTTAAAACAAGGTAATTTTAGAAACCGTAAATGAATTGAACAATATATATTTTTTTTATACTTTAATTACGTATAGGTTTAGTTTGAAATTTAAAAATTGATTTATAGACTGAATATGATGAGAATCATACTATAAAGTTAAATTCCTGAATCTCATATTTGTGTTAGCGAATTTTAAGATTTATATGTCAGCACAAGTGAGTTTATCATTAATCGAAAAAATAATTTATTATCTCATAAGGATAAAAAAAAAGGTAGATTCTTTTAACATGGCAAATAAGTCTCTACTAAACGGTATGTATTAAAAACATATTCTGATTCAAAAAAGTCTTAAGAAAATGCTTAAATTTTGATTAGATATTCATGATAATATTATAAATATTTAAAGATGGGCAAGATCAAAGTTAATAAGATAAATAAATTGTTATAAATGAATGGCTTATTATACCATTAACCGAATAGTAACAAACAATTTATCTGAGGTTTATAATTATTTAATGATATAGCAGAGAATTTAAAAATTCTAACCTCGCTTTAATAAAAATAAATTATACAAGGGAAATAGCTTTAAAAAAACAATGATATAGAATATTATTGGTATAATGATAAATTCAAAATCATGATTAGTTAAATGTTATATATATTTTTTTAAATATAATAAAAATTATTTCTTAATTGTATATGGCGTAATCCTAATTACCAATATACAAATTTATTCGACTTTACCAATTTTAATATGGAATAAAATGATATAATTAAATTTTCAATAAAACATAATTAGAATTAAATGAATAAATTCATTAATATTGTAAAATCGTATAATACAAATATTGACCACCGTTAATCTACATTTGTATCGTAGCTATTTTATATGATAATAATTTTAAAAATGTTTTTAATAATCTAAAAAAAATGTTGATTTCACTAAAAAAAAGTAATAATATTAGAAAATCTTCCTTAAAAATTGCGATTTAATATATTAATGTCAAGTCTATCTATAGGTCATCTCAGATATAACAGCATGAATAGTAGTAATTCATCGATACGTGCCAAGTGCATCTCGTTTGAAAATACAGTCGTATTTAACAAAGGGGACATGATGACGGACGTGAATTTGGTGACAGGCTACATTATTCTTATACTAGGCATGATTGGTAATGGCTTAGCAATAATAGCCAACAAAGCTATGAGTACCCACCTCAAATGTGGAAACAACCGGTCCATCAACGCTCCATATATTAACAAGTTTATCCTAAAGTGGTTCTTCATCTTCAGTCTGATAATTGTTTTAACGGAAATAGGATCGCCGCTCATGAAGGTACACGGAGACTATATATGCTGCCGAACGTTTTGGAACTCAAAGAAATGGAACGTATACTTGGCTTACTTTCATTATCCCATCACTAAAACACTCATGGCATTCAGCTTTTTTTTGTACTTCATTTTTTTCGGCGTTCAAACGATGATCGTAAAGTACCCTACTCGTTTTAATAGCTTAGTGACGAAACGGAGGGTAATTTGGATTATGTTAATGTGCTTTGTATATAGTGCTCTTTGGAATATACCCACTTTCAGATGGTTTAACGCTATCGAGGTTCTTGTGTGTCCTAAAAGATCTTCCCCGACTAAATTTTCTGAGAGGAAGACCAACTTCGTTAAAGATAAAAACAAAACTTTGCCTATTTTAGTGTATGCTTACGAGATTTATGTACCCTCTAGTAGTGAAAAACTCCCTTGGCAGATTTATCAAATTTTGCGAATATTGTGTGTCAATATGATTCCCTTCTTTGCTCTTATTATGATCAAATGGATAGTGATTAGAAAAAGACGTGTTATTATCCCCATCAAAGTCATAAATTCTGTGACTCCTTTGAATTTAGATAGGGTAAAAGTTACAAAAAATGTCAATATGGAAACAAGTAATGCCAGAAGTGGAATCAGAACAATTGAAGGGATGAATCTTGAGTTAGGGAACAATAGCGCGAGCAAAAGTAGATCTAAAGAAAGTAAGCAACACTCAAAGACTTTGATTATTCTGACTTTCCAATTTATTATATTTTTATTACCAATAAGCATAATGGAAATCATAATCCTTCATTTATTAATCAATCACGATAAAGGGTCCGTATCCCATTGGTACATTTTTCTGAATAATTTACAGTACATGTACTATTGTTTAACATTTTACATCAACCTGAGTTTCAACGAAATTTATCGTGAAGACGTTCTTAAATCACTTAAAAGACTTGTAACGAACAAATAATAAGAATAGATTTCAAATTGTAATACTTGAAAAATAAATATTAAGGTGATGTAGTGTGAGCAATGATATTATTTTACAACTCAATCAAGGTTTTGTCATTCTTATATAAAAACCTTGTAAATTTTCTGTGTCTAAATTACTTAAATAGATTTTGTTTCTTTAAAAAATTAAATATCGGCATGAAATAATATATATATATATATTATATACGTAATTTATATTTATGAAATATATCAACATATCAAATCATATTGATTTATAGCACATATTTTAATAAATTAGATAATTTCACATATCATGTAGAATAATTTTCAAAATATTCATTTATTTAAACATGTATATTCATATCAATAAAACTAACTATATACCGGATATCTCAAATGTAATTGATGATATAAGTGTTAGGTAGTTAAACCTTACAAATTATTATATTAATCATATAAAACATAGTTAATTCCCAATTTCTTCATTCCTCATTTATTAGGAAACCTACATCTGCTAGAGGCATCCACGACAATTTCTCCTAAAAATAATCTCTATCTTTGGTCTCAATTTTTCTTTACCAGGTGATGTTACCTTTTTTTAACATCCACTCTTCTCTCCCCAATTAAAATTTTGATCTCTCAAAAGAGCATCAATATTAGCTGCCTTGGTTCGATTGATCTCGTAAAGAGTATCAATATCGTTTCTCTTGTTGATTGATCTCTCACCGAAATATCAATATCGACAGATATCCCACTGGAGAATACTTATCGATTCTATTGTATGTTTGATCTCCTGGAGTATCGCTAACGAGTTTATTGTAGTTGGTCCACAATGTGCTTGAACGGCCCACGTATTCACCTCTATTCTAGAGTTGGCCAAAAGTTAGCTATCATCCTTAGAGGGCCCACGAGATAATTATTATCTTAGAGCTGGTCAAGAGATCGTTATCATCTTTGGATTATAAGATAATTCTTATCCCTACATCGCTCAAAGAGGTCATCATTCGTCCTTTAACCCATATACGGGTATATCTAGCTCACGGAAGCCCTACTAGTTTTTGCATAGGTCATGTGATTTGAGAGCCGAACGTTCTTAAATCTTTATGTCTTAATTAGCCAGACTAAATAGTAAAAACTTATTATATAAAAAATGTAAAATAAAAGCTTAATATTCTGGAAATGGAAATGATTATAGAATTGAATTTAGCATTAAGATATAGTGCAATAATCCATGATATAATTAGTAAATATATATTAATAATTAAAAGTTTTAATTTTATAATTATTTTTTTACCTTTGATAAAATTTTTACTTCTTAAATGGTCAAAATGCAAGTTTATTTGGATTTAATATTGTTTTATATATTGTTGCATTAATCAATATGGAGCTTTATACGTTTTCGTTAAATGTGAATTTGGCGCCAACGGGGCAAATATCCTTTGCGTTTGATACACATATCATTTATTTTAACACGTGATACGTGATAAAAGCGTTTTCGCCCTCTGGTTGTACAACAGAGCTACGCTAGGTTTTCCTCAAAATCCAGTAAACTGGATAGTTAATTAGGGGAAGAAAATGAGGAGCCCTTCACAAGTTTGTGGGCAAGCCGCACGTACTTATAGGCGCAACATTTTGAAAAAAGTTGCTTAAACCTCTATAGGCTTAGTAAGAGTGAGTTAAAAAAGAGCCTATACCCGAGAACTACAGTATAATTTAATTACTTTAAAGGTGGGTGATGGCTGATTTTAAGTTTAAATTCTTTAGTGTAAGTTTTGATAAAAAAAAATTTGCCTGAACAGTATCTATAGTGCTATTTTTTTATTAATGATTCAACCCATACAATACAGTAATCATAGTCTATGTTCAATTTAATTTAACCATTTCAACTTCAAAGGGAATTGAGTGGATTAATATAAAAATGGATGATCAATAGCTCCTTATTCTATATATTTAATTGTATAAACTTATAAATTGCAAAAGGATATATATATACAATCAAGAATGGAATGAAATGTTCAATAACCTAATTGTGTGATCTTTTGGTTCTTATATTTACAAGAAAAGGAATTCAATATATCTAATTGTGTGACCCTTCACTTAACTTTGGATCTGATAATCTGAACAAATTAAAATAGATCAAATGTAACCATTCCAGTTTAGAAGGTATATATGTAAGTAAACTTATAATTGCAAAAGGAAGTGTAGAATATTGTAATAAATCAAATTGTATGGTTATTTTATACTTACTTAGTGGAAATTCAATATAAAATTGCCTGTCTTTTAAACCTTATAAAGAATAAAGATATTCTATATATAATCAAGAGTGGAATTAAATGTTCAATAACCAAATTGTGTGGCCTTTTAGATCTATCTGATATACACAACAAATTTAAAATAGAATCAAATGTAAGCATTCCACTTTAAAGGTGTATGTGTAAAAAAAAATGATGTACATTATAGTTAATAAATGCTACTTCCTTAATAGAGATTTATAGATGCAATATGATTACAGTTCTAAAAACATGTCCATAATTAGGGTTCCACAGGTACCAAAACCTTTCTTTAGGTGTAACTAAGGGATTTACAAATGCAAGATCATTACAGTTCTATACATGTCCATAACTAGGGTTCCACAAGTAACAAAACCTTTCTTTAGGTGTAACTATCTATGTACTGACCATGATTCAAATGTATATAAGATAAGAAAATTCATGTTATAATTATATATTGTATAAGCTGGAACTGGAAGTACATAATTTACAAAAAATCTTATCTTGAGGATCTTCTGATGAGTGTAAAGCTTCTTGAAAATAATTATATAACTTTGAATATTCTTCATAGGACTTCAATTAGTGTTTTCGTATCTTTATATATTTTTCAAATGGAAATATCTCAATCAATTACTTATTTAATATAAATTGGTCAATTTTTTTATATATGTTTAAAAATCATTCAAAACTTTTCTCAGATTCGGGGGAGGGGGGGGGGGTTCAGGGTTGAGGTTAAAGTTAATTTAATATAAAGAATTTTAAAAAATCAATCTTTTAGTTAATAGATAGCGATCATTTAGGACATCACAACCTTATATTATATCATTTTTAACGTATAAGTTAAAATAAATAAAGTGAAAGCTTAAAATAAAAAAAAAATTTTAAATTTAAAAAAAAAGAAGTTTGGACCCTGAATCCTAAATATTAAAAAAGGGTTCGGGTTTGGGTTCAGCAAAATATCGAGGGTTTGGGAGAGTTTTGGTTTGGATTCTTATCTTTGGTTAAAAAGACTGATTTGTAAAAAGGTATCGTTAAGAGTTTAGAAAAAGGATATTATTTAAGTCTGGAGATTTTCTCATATGTGGCAGTGGCAGAAATGTTTGGATCTCTATTTGTTAAATATCAAGGTTTATATAATATTATTTTGGCTAAGTAGTCAGTGCCAATTTTAAAAATTGGCACTTTTTAACAAACACTAGTGTGTAGATCTAGGTAAGATTAATTGTCTTCAAATATTTTTAAGGATAGGAGTAAGGCTTTCATTTTCCTCATAGCAATTATAATTTTAGTTATAAACATTTCATTTTCATATAATTTTCTCACAGCCATATACATGAGATTGTCAACAATCATTTTCTAAACAGATTTCATATTGATATGTTAATTTTTATAGAAACTACTCTTTTTAAGACACGGTTTTATAATTTTAGGCTTTTTCATTTTCAGATTGTATGGCTATATTATAATATTAAATGACAATGACACAACTTTTATAAATAAAAATTCATTATAATGACATCTAAGCTTAAGGAATTGGTCAGCAAAAATAAAAGAAGATATCAGGAGGGTGGATTCGATCTAGATTTGACATGTAAGTTATAGTTTATTTTTATTAAAAATTTATGCAAAAAACTCTTATTAGATTAAAGTATTAATCATCGTAATAATCCTGCCAGAACATATAACTTGATCATTTTTATAAGATTTTTTGTTAGATTTTTGTTCAAAATATAAAGTATCTAAATTATTTTATTTGAATAGTCAACTTGATATATGTCAAGGGCAACATTGTATTTAATGAGTACTTTAAAATTAATATAAATGCATTATAATAAAGTTTAATGATCTTATAATAATCATGAAAATTGAGCTGGTAAGATTATTTTACAAAGTGACAATATGTTATTTTATTACTTTATGGTTTTATGATTGAAATATAATTGATACCAATTTTTCACGATTGATTATCTAGGAATATTAATAGCTTCAATTTTTATTATTTAAGATGATTCTATCAAAAAATAATTAAATCTTTGGTCATTTTTATTACATTTAAAAGGTTAGTATATACTTTAATTATTAAATAAAGCAGAGATACACTGATATTAATATGTTAACAACTATCAATCAATACCATGAGATACCCAATATTATTATCAATCTTGTAAAATAATATAGAAAGTTTAAGTTTAAGACATAATACACTTGAATATTAATTAAGTTTATAGTTGTAATTTATTTTCCTGTTTAAATCAAATATTCATACTCGTAATCTACTAAACAATGACTAAATTTTGTGAATCATTTTTTAATATAAATATTAACCCTACCTATCCATCCTGGCTACCTGCCATTTCTCTAACCCTTGCTAACTGTTGGTGCTAACTTTCTTCAGAAAAAATGGGTCCAGACAGGAATAAAATGCATTAGCGCTGGATAGTTAAGAAGAATTAGCCTAGCACTTGCCCATTATACCATATGATGCTTAATAATAATTGCAAAACATTTTCTTATAAAAATTAACAAATCAAATATTTAATCCTTTTTTTCCTTTTTTTATACATATATTAACCTTACTCCTACATTTGTGCTGGATATCTACCACCTCTCCACCATTAGCTAACATCTTGCTTTATAAAAATTGGTTTTAAAAAACTGCTAACTCTTCACGATGATAACATTCTATTTCGGAGGATTTTGTTAATTGGTTTCAAATCTGGAATGGTCACCAGTATATTTGAAATGATAAATTTATAATATACACTATCAATAATATTAATTAGAGTCGAAATATTTAGTTTTGTTACCCAATTTTATTAATCTAGTCTAATCTTAAGTATGTCCTATATTGTCTTATTTTTCTAACTTATTTCTGTTTAGACCAGCTTATTCAGATCGTGGACTGGTCATCCTATTCTGTTTTGATTCTAAATAGCCTCTTTTTATTCTGTTTAGAGGGAGATATAATAAATGGAGTCAGGTCATGGCCTAAGAGCTAAAAACTAACTATTAAGTCTTAGCCTGAAATACCAAGTTTCCTAGCCCACATCAGTCCTCACCATGAACCCTATGACAATACATTTAGTCAATATCTACTTTTTTCTCCCTTAGGTACACACGTAAAACAACAAAAAAAAGCAAATTCACTAATAATTTAAAAAATACATTATCTAGTAGACACTAAAAATTAGAATCACTTTTTGACTTTTGATTAAATTTATAAAAAATTAATACCTTAAATTCCTATATATTGGATATTTTATTATTATATGAAATCATTATATATTTTATATGCACATGATATATTTATAGATTTTATTATATTTTATTTTACTAATACCATTATATTTTATACATATAACATAAAATATATGCTATAAACGTTATAATAATGTAATTTAATATATGTATCATAATGGTGAAATTATAATAGAATTTGGTAATAATAAGCAACAGGCTTTCTTGATTTAAATCGCCACATGTAACTTCTACAATCCAGAAGCCATATGATTCTATACTAATAATCTTCTACTAAAATTGTTCTTGCTTTTATAAATATGTCTTTGTGAATTTGTAATTTAATTTAAAAATCTTAACCAAAAATTTTAGTTCAACAACTAGATTAGTTTTGCTTGTGTGGATGCAATTAATTTACTTAAGGTTGTTGATTGGAATCTTTAAAAAGAACACTGAATTTTTTTTAGTTAGTACCAATCATCAATATAATATATTACTATTTTTTAAATGGAAAAGGATTCTTACATCTTGAACAATATCATTATGATATCATCTATTACACTTTTGTAATAAGATCCATATCTATTATAGGTTTATTTAGAAAATTAACTAAAACGACGAATATGCTATTAGTTAAATAATGGGAAATATTTTATTCTTTTTTTAAACCAATCTCAAAAAAGTATAAACCCCTCTAAATTGGATGTTACATTATTTATATATATATTCAGCCAAATTTTTGATATACTTGTTTATTATGATAATAAGAAAAATCATTAATCACCTTGCAAATTAAGATAATGTCTATCTAAATTTTAAATGTAAATATCTACAAAGAAACAATAAATTGCTATATCCATTAATGATATGAAGTTGACAATTTTTTTAAAAAAAATATATAGTCATGTAAAAGATTTTTCCATCAAAATTAGAAATGGTGACCAAATATGTATATTATATCATTTCTATAATATGATAACCTTTACGCGCATTGATACATCTCGACAATTTCCGGCGGATAACCTTGAAATATATTTTTTAAATTTTGAATAATAAGATATCTTCCCCAACCTAATCGCCATGGGATTTCCCGCCGAAAAACTGGAAGGGGTGTATAGGAACCATATCGACGACGTGGTCAGGTGATATTTAAATTATCCCCCATTTTATTCAGTTGAATCGGTGTTATCACCAATCTTTAGGGCACTTTATTAAACGGGGTGACCTTGATACCTAAAACGAAGTAGGGCTACGGCCTATTCCTAAATCGTTATCGATTTTTTCACCGATCCGGATTTAAAAACCGGAACACGGATATTGGGAAAACGTGGTATCGATAACGTTGGGTTATAGGTAGAGGTCTGCAAGGGGCTCCAGTTTAACTCCGGCCTGCCCGTTTAAATTATTTTCAACCCTCTCACTCCCACTCCCTCTATAAAGAAAAATTACCCCCACCCCCTCATTCCTCGCCCTTTTATCAAAAAAAATTTTGTTTAACTAACCAGCACGTGATTTAAAAATTAGTTGATTGGTTGGTTTGGCCATTTCTAAAACGTCAGCCCTCCCGCCCATTGTTTTGGAATTATTTGTGATCCGCACAACCCTTGGCAGACCTCTCGAATGTAATATCCGTAGAACCCCTTTAAATTCAACTGTTTCGGGTCGAGCTCAACCCGGTTTTTAAACAATTTATTAAAACCGGAACCGGTCTGACTTTTGGGAGACTCTCTATAAATTTACGATTCATTTATCCTAATTTATTTTTTTTTAAACTTACATCTTCTAGATTTTTCGAGACGAAACATAAAGACCACTACAAAATTTACAATTTGTAAGCCAACAAAAACATTTTTTTTTTTAAAAAAAAAACTTTTAATAATTACGCATTCGTAAATGATATTCTATTTATTACTCTTTTAGCGGTAATTTGATAACGGGAATTTAATCAAAAACCGATTTTCTAAAAGAGATCGAACCCGCCCCTGATCCATATTACCCCGGTTTCGATGGGTTGCCCGTAAATCGGTCTCTGTATGGTCTGCCGTCTCAAAATGCCCAACCAAAAAATTTTTTTAAAACCCGAATTATAGAGTCTTGTATGGCCGAACCGCTGGCCGTTACGTCGTTAACGAAACATTGACCCAACCCAAAATAGATAATATTGTTATTTTCCCTTGGATATATTAGATTTATTGATCCCATCATTTCAATTCGGTGTAGAGGAAGAAGAAAACACCTTCCGGTCGCCGTATTGCCAATATAAAATCACCTTTCAACTTTTATGCCTTCCTAAAGGAGTCTTATCATATTTAATGAAACTACTACGACTATATATATATTCTAAAATACTCTCTTTATTTCATATGTTTGCGGAGGATGTGTTTGTTAATATATATTTTTTCGCGCCATTTATTTTAAAAATTACGGCATCCATATTTATTTTATGAAGGAACTTAAAGTGTGGTTAAAGCTTAAATTAGCCACAAAATGTTTTGTTTGGCGACATATTCCATAAAATGGAGTTCGAATGAGCGAATCAAAAAAAAATTAGGAATATTCTCGAAAAATAATATTAATTTAATTACACAAAACTTGTCTTATTTTTGGCACTCGATAATTTGGGTGACTCCCTAATATGACCTAAATTTTGAGTCCTTATCAAATTCCTATTGGCTACTATTAGAAAATTAAAAGTCTTTATATATTGGGCACTCTAAGTTGGGTAGAGATCTAAGGAAACTATTTTTAATCACGTGACCTGTCAGATTTGACGAGTAATGATTAAATATTTTTTTTAATATACCTTAAATAACCCTAACCCAAATACTCTCAAACTTTTGATTGACACCTAACCCATATTTCTCTAATCTTTAACCTCACATATTAGTTTTTACTTTAAATACATTTCATCCAATCAAAAAATTTTCCTTGAGTCGGGTTCATTTATCTCACCTACTTCAATTAACAATATAATGAACATATGATTTTCTAAGGGGATTCGAACCTAACTTTGGGTTGACGAAAAAAAAAATGATTTTGTATGGCACCTGTCTGTCCAATCTATTCGCAATAAATTTTTTTTTTAAATATCGTTATTAAATTATTTTCATATAATTTAAAATTGTAAACCGTTTTCTTTTCGTGTAAATTAAACAGAGACGATTAAAAAAAAACATATGTTTATTATGATTACAATATTTAATGTCATTTTATAACAGTTTTTAAAATTTAATCTTGATTGGTAGGTAGTAATGTGTCCCCCTCAACCGAAAAATTGCACTTTTTGACCTTCAGATTTTATGTATTACTTACAACATATTTGTATGTTTTTATAATTTTACTAAAATAAAAAAGTCATGTTAAAAAAAATATGCCTTCTGACACACATTTGTCATTGTCACATATTTTTTCATAATTTTTTATTTTATTTTAATATATTTTATTTATATTAATAATATCGATAAAATATATTATTTATATAAAAATTTAATATTTAATATTATCAGGAGATTTATGCATTCGGTCTTTACAAAAAAAAATAAAAAATTATTCTTATGAATTATATTAAAGTTATTATCCTGATATAATTTTAACAGGTGTAAAATTTTTATGTCTTTATAAAATAAAAAAAATTTTAAGATTTGGTATTTGGTAAAAATAAGAGTAAGATATTCGGAAAACCGGCAAACCCGGTCCAGGGCAATCCGGACTGGGACCAGACCTGTCTTTTTAGGTCTCCCGCCATCGATGTGAGTCTCCCGCAATTCACATTTATTTAAATACCGCGATTTTAAAATTTCCGCAAATCGTCCGCAAAAAAATATCGCCCCATTTAACCCCTTTTTTATTTCGCGTTGGTAATTTAATTAACCTTTAAAAAATATATTCGGCTCCAATCTGAAGATGCTGTAAATATTTAGCATTGGATTCTAGTATAATTAACGAATAATAATTCTATATAACAAATATTCTATGTGGGACTACTATAGTCAAAGATGGTTAAAGATGTAAAATAGTATTTATTTTATGTTTTGGGAAACCAAGATATAAATGCCTTAAATATTATGCCGGAGATTTATTGCCTCTTTTCTTTCTTTCTTTCTTTCGAATATCCTAACTGTCATTTACCCTACTCTAATGCCTCATCAGATATATGAAATGTATTTAGGGAGTTCCTAGAAGTACTGCTGATTTGTGGGAGGGGTGGGGGCGCCGAAATATATAAGATTGACACGTGTTAGATTTTTTTTTTAGAAACCAAATTTGTTTAAGCCGATCGTTAAATGGAAATGTCAACATCCATTTAAATAATATTGTTTATAATTTTTTAGTAACCTTTAACTCGAACGAAAAAATTTGATCGACGGGTTATATAAAACAGAAATATATATTTTCTATTTATTTTGACCGGAAACAAATTAAACGGATGTTCGTTAAATATCTTTCGTATTATATATATAAAAAAACCCGTTATAAATATTTTTTTGAATATCAGGTGTTCAGAGCGGTGTTACGACCCCGTTAGGTTCCAAAACAGGGTCGCCATCTACCCCTTCGAGGACCACTCGCCGCCCAAGATGGAATTGATTAAGCCGTTCTGCGAGGACCTCAAGGCTTGGCTCGATCGGGACTCGTCCAACGTCGCCGCTGTCCATTGCAAAGCTGGGAAGGTTTAAATTTTAACTTTTACTTAGCTTTAATTTTTTTTTCTCTCAATGCTACTGTCCTAATCCTAAAGGTGTTCGTTGAGACGGTACGCAGAGTTGATGAACGACTCGACCTGGAACGATTGCTAGCTCAATATTCTAGCCAGAAAAATGTAGCTTATAAGCTTCGAGATATCGCTAATAGATGTTCTAAACCTTTTGTGCCATCCCCATCTGCTAATCACAAAATCTTCTGGGCTCGTGCCGTTTTTTTTTAAAAAAATCCGGCTTAAAGCGAGCCGTTTAACAAGCGTTACAGTTACATTCCAAAAATGGATTCGAATTTTTTTAAAAAGGAACTTAACGCATAGTAAAGGCGAACCTAACTTTTTGATGTCAATATGAGTGATTACTCGGGTTAAACCTCAATCACTCGTACAAGGTGCCACTCAGGGAATGCTTATCTGAAGAAAATTTTTTTTAAGTGGATCGTATGTATTCAATTGGGAATTGAGAAATCATAGGTAAGCCGCAGTAAGGAGCAGAAATAAGGTTTAGAATGATAACCCCGTTAGATTTGACGAGTCACGTGATTATAAATGGACCAATATAATTTTTTAGTAAATCGGATCAACCTTTCTAATTTGCATTTTCCTCCTGAATTGGGCATAATTAGTTTTTTATATTTTTTAAAAAACAATCTTAGTTCTTATCAGTAGGTTTTTAATAAACAACATTTATCATTATTAGGGTCGCACCGGTGTCATGGTATGTTGTTTCCTGCTGCACATAAAGCTCTTCAAGACGGCCAAAGAAGCCCTCAATTTTTACAGCGAAATCAGAACTTCCAATCACAAAGTTTATATGCCTTTCAGTCGAAAATATTATATTATGAATATCATTTGTTTATGATATATATATACCACAATGACATTTATATCCGCCAGGAATGCACCATTTTTTTCTTCAGATCGGAACAGAGCCATTTTGTGTCTTTTAATCCAACTTTCCTTCTTTAATTTATTAAATAATATTTAAAGAAAATATATTTATTTATAAGTTTAGAACATTCTTATAATATTTTAAGCAGAGACCTGCAGACCCGGCCTTAAACCCGGTCAGGCCGTATTTTAATTTTTTTAATTTACCTAGGCCGAGCCGTATATTATAAAACCAAATATTTGAAATCGCCATTATCCGCTGTAAAAAATAAAAAAATATATATTTTAAAAAAAGTCCGGGCTGGGCCTTACAAATGGTACCTCTGCAGGGCTCTGAAAGTGTATTAGGGGAAGGAATAGTCTAAATTTTTGTATTTCGAAATTTAAAATCAACAAAAAAAAATGTCGGCCGATTTCTCTAGAACATTTTTCCGAGAATATATGGAATATTCCCATTTTAGCATTTGTGACAAAAAATAAGTAATTTATTATTTATCATGTTTATAAATAGATAATAATAATTCTTAAATTTAAAATAAAAAAGGAACTTAAACTTCTAACTTTTTAAAGTTTAAAATTGTTTTTTTTTTAAAAAAAATCTCTCTAAAGGGAGTCACCATTCCCAGCCAAATCAGGTACGTCAATTATTACGAGAAGCTTCTTACTCTCAACTTGGATTACAAGCCCGTGCCGATTTACCTTAAAAAGATCCATTTGTATCCCTTACCAAAGTTGCAATTATTTGGTTAGTCAGTTTTATACTATATATTTCTAAAGATCCTGAGGCCTTGGAGTCTGACCTCGGATATCGATTTTTTTTAAGAAGCCCGGTTCCATAAACCTTTTATTTAGAAAAATTAGACGCGTTTCATTTTTTTTTCATCATGGTTTCATAAATTTTAAAAAATAAGAAAAAAACTAGTCTCGTAGGAAATTCTAATCAGTAAGATCCAACCCTCGACCGAGAAGGACTCTAATAAAACTTCTAGATAGTGTTTCTTAGTCAAAAATATTATGCAAGTCTGGAGATTTTGCACATAAGATGGCAGAGGCTTGGGCATCTATTAACGAAATTAGGAGGATTACATCATATTTTAAGGATAAAATATTGGGTTAGCCGTTTAACAACACTACTTCTAGATAATATAATTTATTTTTTTTATAATCCACGAGAAATATGGCTTATTTTGAATTTCAAAAAAAATTAATAACAAGTTTTTTCTTTTTATTTTCCTAGAGTGATTAAATTGTTTTGAACGATTGTAACCTCTTTTTTTAAAAAAAAATAAAATAACGGGAAAAAAAGTACCCGATTTGGAGATAAGCTCGAGTCACAATGGTTCGAACGAAACCAGAGAGTGCGCCAATCACCGCATCGTTAACTTCTCGTTATCCGCCACGTCACTTAATCCCGCCAACCAACAACCATCCGGTCCACCTAATTCGTCGTTATTACCTCCCGAAGAAAGGTTTGTCACCATTTTTTGTTCAAATTCTTTATTTTTACCATTCTAAAGACCTTTCTATATCTCGTATAAGAAGAGGGCCAATTTTTAGATTTGGGTGGCCACTTGGTCATTAATCTTTACACAAATAATCTAGACTTTTGGAAAAAATGAGAGAAAGTTAGAACTTATTTTTCAGCTCCACTCAGAAAAAAGTCATGGTCCTCTCCACTACGACCATTCCCAGTGATCCTGTTTTTTTTTGAACCACAAGTCACATTTTAAATTTAAGATGATCCCTCAATATCCCATTCAAATTTTGATAAAATAATTTGATACATCATCGATCATAATTTTAATAAAATTGTTAAACTTCTGATATTTATAAGTTCTTAATTTGGCAGAAGTTGTTTTCAAATCGCATCAGCCGATCTCGTAAAACGTCACCGCCGCCAATTTTTTTTTATCAGCGCATAATTAAGACTAAGGATTAATTGGATCGATCAAGCGTTTCCGTGTTAAATTTAAGCAAAATAAATACGAAGATACAAGATTGAGTAAACCGCACTATAAAAAAAACGCAACAGTATGCTATAGACGGGGTAAAATAGTCAGTGTTTATAGGATCGATAGCGAAACCCGATCTATCAATGACCTTCTCTATTACATGATGATAAAAAAAAAATTACGCCTCTTTCTATCGACAAACCTTGATAACTGAGTCTTAAATCTCTTCAACGAGATTGTGAAATGAAATGTTTAAATAACGTAATTAATTTTAATCTTTAGATTCATAAAAGTGAGGAAAAAATGGACTTCTAACAAAGAGACCTCAGTCGAACAGATGGAACATTTCAAGCTCGTTCCAAATCGGAAGAACGATAAACTGTATCTCAGCCTCGAAGCTCCCTTGCAACTCAGAGGTGACGTTAAGATTTTGTTTTACAACAAATCCAAAATACGTAAAAAGGTTTTTTTTTTAAAAAAATATTATTTTTTGCGCTAACTTCTTTTAATTTTATTTGTCGATCCACCATGAACCCCCCCCCCCCAATAGATTATGTCATTAATTCTAGTATCGACTAAGTATTAAGATTATTTTTTGGCACGTAATTACAATAGGGTTGTGCCAATATTATTGGGTCGGACCGATTATGTATCTGTAAAATCTCCCGTTCATCACAGGTATAAATTTTTTTAATAAGATGAAAATCCATTTAAATATTTTATTTCAAATTTTCGTAATATATTTGTTTATTAATTATTATGCAGGGTTAATTCTAATATATAAATTAAGTGATTTATCAATAAAAAAAATATTTTATATACTTTTTAGATTCGTGAAATATAAACTATACACTGGTCGTTATAATATATTTAAAAAATAATTTATGTTTGTTAAAATTATAAGATGTTATACTTGTAAATTAGTATGTTAGATGAGTAATATGTATGCATTATAAAAAATTAAAACGATTTGAATGTCTACAGAATACAAAATGGGATAAAATATTGTATCGAATCGATAATCGTCAAATTTATATCGTGGCATCCAAAAAGTGGTATCTGTACAACCCTAGAATACAATTTCAAATAATTTCTTGCATTAAATTGTTTAATCCTTCACTTAATAAGCAAGAGTAGATGAAATGCTATGGTAGCTAAATCATTTTTAAAATATTACACGAATTTCTATGGGTAAAAGTTGTTAATATTAATACAACACATCCGGGGTTTTTATTTAACTGCCTTTTTAACTCCCATCTTAATACACGTCCTCTAGGGTAAGACTCTATTTTCTGGTATCAATCTCCGCTACTTCCTCCCACATCTGCCATCATTTTTTCGGCGGAATTTCCCTTATGCCCAAATCGACTTTCCTATTTTTTTTATAATACACATTTATCCTCATCAAAACTAATCTATAAGGAAAAACTATTCCACCTTTGGTTCAACACCTTTTTCCTGGCACAAAATCATAACCGTTACCACCAAGAAAAGGGTAATTCCGTTAAGAAGCCAACGAATAATGATCTTATCCCACGATTCCATAATGATAATAATCATGGTTATAATCATAAAGAAAAGGACAAAAGTATTCTCGATAGCATCAAATTAGAATTTACTCCCAAGAGAAGATTTACATTCTCTAACCCGTCCCATGCTTTTACCCGAAAAACCGTGAAAGATAGCCTTAGTTCTCCACTCGTCCCTCCTGCTAACGACAGTTTACTGCCACGTGATCTCGGTAAATCAACGGTTTGCAACGGTTTAAATTTTGGCGGTACCATTAAACGAGACGATCATAGCCTTATTGATTCCTACCTCCTTTTGGACACTGATACAGGTTTTTTTATCTGCATAAAGTTAAATTTTACTTCTTTCTTTCCTCAGAATAGATAAATCCATCCTTTAAAAAATATAATATATTTAATTTACTTTTTAATATTATTTCATTGAAAATATATATATAATTTCAAATTCTTTGACAATGTTCTGTGACAAATTAACTTTACTTTTTGAATCAAGTATCATTTTTTCCCAAAATAAAATTTATGAAACTATCAGTTTTTTTTAAAAAAAGAATTTCGCATCTAATAAATATTTCAGCTATTTTTAAATTTTGATTATACAAAATTAGCGGGCACCCGCAAAAATATTTAATTTATAACTAATAAAAATGCCCCCCCCCCTTCTCATTTGAATTCTAATAGTATCCACGTCGCGTTGCTTAAACCAATCTCCCATCCTGCTCGATGACTCAGATCTGCTTACGAATCTAAACTTTCGTGAAAGGCTTAACCACGTTATCAAAAACAATTACGAAAAATCGTCTCTAATCAGTTGTAGTCCTGACGAATCGGAATTTGTTTTCACGAAAAATATCCCCCGATTGGCGGCTACCGCCGCTTCGACCAATGGGGAGCACTCAGATATGGACGAAAGAACAACGAATTACCGCAAAATGGAAATTGATAAGGATGACAAAGAAAAACTCGACAAATATTTTAGCGACGATTTTAATGTTCGAATTATTCACACCTCATAATATTTAAACTAAACTAGCAATTTTTAAGGAAAAAATGTGATTTCGTCAATGAATATAAGAAATTTAAGGTGACAGAGGCGGGAAGTTATGTAAAACCAGAAAACTTTGCCTTTCTTAATTATAAGATTTACTCGAAATCTTAGGGTTATTAAACTCTACTATTTTTTAAAACTATCAACTTGTTTAACACACAAATATTGTATCGTGATACTTTTAGCGATTTTACTGTAATAAAAACGTAAATTCCATAACTCGTTCAAATTTCAAGCTTTTAATAAAAAAAATTTAATTATGTTGATCCCTTACTCTCGTATCTTTCCAAATAGTTGAGAAATTACTCTATTACTAGCCAGTTAGAAACGGACTGGCTCTTGAAAATATCGCTAAACTTTGAAGAAAGCAAAAATAAACAAGGGACTTAATGCTCAGCCAATTTTTTTTTCGGATGCACTTCCATGTAGCCAACTCGCTTAACTATACTTCATATATAATCTAAATTTTTTATTATAAATGATAATGAATTAGGTAACATTGGTGTATACCGTGAATAACCCACCTGACAATTTTTCCCAACTACCTCAAGCATCCAATCTCGATAACCACCACGATATTCCCTGTTCCGTATTCCCCTCCACCATTCGCCGTCAAAAAATTTCGACCTTTAAATGCCCTTCGAATAATTTACCCTCCTTGGGTCTGGGCGATGACGATATAAATCATCACTATCCTCTCAAGAGATGCGAAACGTTATGTTGCCCTCCTAGCCTGGACGGCAAACAGCAAATGACTTCAAAGTTTTTCGCGAATCGTAGCAATAGGTACAACATCTTCAACTCCAAATATTACGGAGCCTCTTTCGACAAGCGTCCAAACAGCCCCGCCTCTCTTCTAACTCTCAAAGGCGTTCGCTTGTTATGACATCCACAAAGCATTTTCGATAGAAAAACCTTACAACATATCTTTATTATAAAATCTCTCCTTATAACAAAAGAATCCATTTATTTGTTTTTGATGACTTAATATTATATATATATATATATTTTTTAGAAATTCAAAAAGATCTCTTGTAATTTCATTATTTTCTATATATATATTTAACTATTTTTTCTAGGGGTATGAATTCTCTTCACTGACAACGATCGTGTACTCTAGTATTTCTATTTTTTAAAAAAAATTAAATTTTTAAATATTGAAATCAAAGCCAAAGTGTAATTTATATATATATATTATATTTATATAAATGTAATGATTAAAAAAAAAAATAACATGTACATTACAAAATGAAAATTATTATTTTTTTATTACATTAGAAGAAGATAAAAAAAACGAAGATAAATGTTTTTATTTTTCAAAATATGAATTTCATTTATAATTATTTATTATTCATATTATTTTAATATATTATTTTTATATGTATTTTTGTATATTTATATTATATATAAATTTCTTTGAAAAATACTATTACGAAATAATAATAATATTTAAAAAAATTATAAATACATTTTTTTTTCAAGGAGGTCCACAAAATAAAGGACAAAATGTCCGTTAGTAGTAAAAAAAAATGAAAAGGAAATACTTTTATAAAGTTGGGCTATACAAAATATAATATATTATAAAAAATGAATATAAGATTTTATTTGTTGCTTCATATAGTGTAATCCATATCGTGATTTAATACTCGGTAAGAATGAGAGACCTCCTTCTTCTGACACAAGAGGATGAGGGAGAAAACGACTCCAAGAAGCTGAATTTTTATTTTTTTAATATCATAAATCTAAAGATTACAATATAGTTAATGGCAGTTTGGAGTGAGGGCTTCGGGTTCAGGTTCCTAGATTTAGCTCTGTTCAGAGGGTTCCGATTCCAAACTCCCATTAGTAAGTGGTAACGTGATGGAACGTAGAACTGTAATTAATAGGTATTCGGAAAATATTTGATCGATGACCAATAACAAATGCTAAATATTATATTTTACTAACTCTCGCGAAATCAACAAATCACCCAAAGTATTAATTACCAATAAATAATTAAATTTCCTCAGTCACGGTTCTTTCCAGATGAGTTAAAATATTTCGGATGAATTTTATAACCCTCTTTTAAAATTTATAGGACCAAAAACTTATTTTTAAAATATTTCGATAAATTTTTTTGAAGATTTCTTCCATCAAAATCTTACTCAAAAATTAGCAAATACTCTTAGGTGTTTTTTTGTGAGGAATTCCGTAAATTTATCACATCATTAGGGTTTTTTTTCTTCAAAAATATCGCGTAAAAAATTATTTAAAATATCGTAAAACATCAATTCAATTTGGTAAAAT
Organism: Gordionus sp. m RMFG-2023; assembly: GCF_954871325.1. Classification (NCBI taxonomy): domain Eukaryota; kingdom Metazoa; phylum Nematomorpha; class Gordioida; order Chordodea; family Parachordodidae; genus Gordionus; species Gordionus sp. m RMFG-2023. Next base: position 53,508,653 of record NC_088777.1, read on the forward strand.
ATTACTCTCAATTTAAAGTGCATCATTTATAAACTCGCCTAATATCGCTTTAAAAACGAATTCGGCAAAGTTTTCGAGGCCGTACTTTAATTTAGTATCGGATTTTGAATCGCGAAATTTAAAAAAATCAAATCATGCCTTATTCAAAATATTTTTAGGCATTTTACGATTTTACAAACGTAATTATGGCCATTTAAACCCCAGATATTAAGGTACAACCTAAATTTTAAAATGCTATTTAGTTACGACAATAAAAATGCCAGAAACAAAATATATAAGAAGTTACTTGAATAACGAAAAAGGCGACGGCAACCTCTGCAATGTAAATCAAGTTGTTGGAAAAAACGTTTTTAAATCTTGTAAAGCAGCCCTTAAGGTATATACAAAATGGTGGTTATTTTGGGCTCTGGATATAAGATTATAACAAAGAAATCGTTTTTTTTAATTCAAATTTGTCCCATAATTTTAGAGTAGGGTCCCGGGAAAACTGGACTAAAAAGTGTCACGCTTTAGAGAAATCAGTGAATATAAAATTATATCGGTGATTTCGCAATTTTCCGGAAAAAAAAATCCTAAATTTCATCTTAAAGGAAGTGGAACGAATCAAAACCAAAAAAAAAATGCTAACCTTGTCTAACCTGATCCCTATAAAAGAAAATTCTTCTATAACAAAATTTAAATTACTTTATGATAATATGTCGTAGGTTCTTCGAGGCTTCCAGAACATTCGTAAGCCTTGACGCAACAACTACTTGGCACGACCTGTTTCAAAAAAAATACAGTTATTATTTTTAATTAGGCCAGTTGCACCTTAAATATATTATGATTACAACGAAAAGTAAAATCAACTTTATGCCTAAGAATAGGATTAAAAAATTATGGGTGATCTATGAAGGGATTAATAAAAAAAAATATAAAATAGAGAAATTTTTGCTGGGGTGTGATTGGATGGACATTCATATTTGTATCGATGTTTTAAAAAAAATGCTAATTAAATAATGACTCCTTACCCTATCACTCGACGGATCGGCTTCTTTGATAGCTTTGTACCAAGGAGTTTCGGACCAATCAGAATAATTGTAAATGCCGCAACATTTCAACTTGGTCTGGACGAAATTTATCTCGTCGTAGAGGTCCGAGACATTGGAATAATGTTGGAAGGCGTCTACCAACTCCCTTTTCACTTCCGATTCCAACTTGACATTTTTTTTAAACAAAATATGATATCTTACTAAAGGACTACAGGTTTTACCCTTGAAACTCGATTTACTAAAAGCGCGCTATTCCTGGAGGAAAATTAACCCCCTCCCCCCCCATTAAAATGTACAGATTCGAGATTCCTGACGTTGTCTATGGTAATAAAGAGATATTATATAAGCCAGAAAAACATCGTCAAAGTCGTTAGATTTCGTTAATAGATTGTTCAAGACCTTCGTGCCACCTACGAGAAAAATCCTAAGGCCTGCATAATATTATTTTTTTTTCCTAATGAAATAGTGAGAGCTACCTAACCACAACTTTACGATATTATTTTCACTGCTTCGGGTTCAAAAAAGTATTGTTAAAGGTATTCGGTTCCCTAAAGCTAGTGTTGTTAACCGGCTCGTTTTGAGGCCGTTTTCTAAAAAAATGACCAACTCGGTATTTCATCCAGAACAGTATCACGTGAGAGGGAAGGAACCGGTTCGGACCATCTATTAGCGAAATCTCGGTTAGTCTAAACGGCTCGAATACCCTATGCCGCCTTATAGGTCACAAACAAAGGTTGACATAAATCATATTTTTATAAAAAATTATAAAATTATGACAAAAATAAAAAAAAGGTCGATAACTAACGATATATCACAAAAATTTTAATCGAATTTTTTTATGTATTATTTCTTTCTTTTTTTTTTATTAAAATATGTAATTAAATTAAATTTAGGTAAAAACTTATGTTGACTTATTTTTTTTCACATTTTATATTTTCACTTATCCTTCAAAAAAAAACAAATATTTTATATATTTTTTGTTATTTTTGAAAATTAATTTTATTGTAAAAAAAATAAACTATCTTCTTTATTTTTTAGGTCAATTGAATGTTATGTGATGGATGATATGACTAATTTATATAGTTAAATAACAAAAATGGATATACTAATAAACTTTATAATTTTATAGTCATTAAACTACCACCGCATTACAATTACATTAAACATTATAAATAAGGGAGAAAGCTTAGAAATACTGTTAAAACTATACTCATTTATTACAAGAACTACACATTACCATCATATTATGATGATCAAGTAGGACAAAAATCCTAACTTTTTTTGTCAATTATATTTGGTAAAACAGGGGGGGGGGGGAAACGTTCAAAAAAAATTCAAATCAAAGATTATTGATTTTCTGTGGAGAAGGTGGAACATTAATGATCTAATTTCGCAAATATATAATAATATATATTTTTCTTAAATAACTGTAAAAAAACGGAAAAGGAGGTTTATATCAAAATTTATCGAGGTAAAGAATAATAATTAAGGTGCGTACCGCGGATTTGTACTTGTAGGCGAGTACGCAAGCCGTCAGCTCTAAACCCAGAAGCAGGAACAGGAATATGGCCAGAGTGCTGGGCAAGCATTTGTTGTTGTAGCAACAGCAGCAGGTAAACGCGGCGGTCAAACCGACGACCAGTAAAATCACCGCGAGACCGAATATAGCGGTGGTAGGAATGAGGGCGAATTTCGCGTTGCGGATGTCCTCGTAATGGCTGTAAGCGGAGAAGAGCCATACGGTGGAGAAAAATAAGGCGGCTGAGAGGGCCTGAATATAAAAATTAAGTTATTTTATATTTTTTCCAAATGAAGATCGGTAGATTTATATTTATGATTTGTAAAATTGTTGGGGGCTGTGCCTTAAAATTTCAGAGCGATGCATAGATACTTGCCCAGTATCGGCCGATAAATGGTTAGTATCCGGGTTCGGCTAATACCGAGTTAGTATCCGCGAATCGGTTTGTGTATAAAAAGTGATATTCGGTGCTTTTCTGGTTTACAGTTAGTCATCTTTTTTGATGGCATCGATCTGAAGATGGACGGCAAATAAATCAATCAAAACATCGTATCTGTATCGGTTATCGGATGAAAAAATGTCGGATTGGATCGGATAGGTGCAACCCTATAAAATAGGAGTATTGGTTTTTTAAAAAAAATTAAATGTTATCACATTAGGCTGCAACATATGTTTATCTCATAAATGTAAAGGAGCGGGAATAAGTCCCCACCTAGATGGTTTAGTTTACCCGTATTCTTATTGGTTCACGGTCCAATAGTCATAGATGTCTCAAATAAATAAGGTATGGCTAATCACGCAACGATGGCCTTATAAATATCCGTTTGACTCAAGAGGAAAGCATCTTATTTGAGATTTCACCTCTGTTAATCCGTTTCTCCTCTCACCCAAATATTAAACCCGATTAATTAAAAGAACAGAAAAAACCGAAAAGTACGACCTTTCAAATTTCCGTTTCACCCGGCAAATAATTATTTCTACTAAATAGGTCCTTAGGCACCCCCCCCCCCCATTAGCTATAATTTTGGAAGATTTTAAGTCTTTTTTTTAAAAAAAACAATCATCTGAATTTAGCGAGGATCGAGGATCTGATCCTCATCTAAAATTTCACAAATCAACGCAATCAGCTTTGTCACGTGACAACTATCAAAGTTTCCTGGGAAACTATAACGTTATTTCTAAAAATTTTGAACTATCCAATAATTAGATCGCAAATCTTGTTTTGCTGAGAGACTTTAGCAGATAGTTCCAATTAAGTTTTGAGTTTAAATAAAATTATTATTTATATATATATTTATACTCATAAAATAAATATTAAAAAAACGCGAACGCGATTTCGAATAGGAACAATTGTCGCGTTCCCTTGGGAGCGAATAGCGATATTTTTAAAAAAAACTTAATTCGCGACAAATACAAAAAATTAGGGTAAATTTTGAAGAAAAATTAAACGTCATATTTTATATATATATAAATACAACTGCGATATCTGGATCCAGGAAAAATCAATAAATATCAACCCCCCCTCTCCCTTATCAAAAAATCGATTTCTAAAAGTGTTTCAGGGAAGATATGCAAATTCGGAAAATTGTTTCTCTAGTGCAAAAAAAATAATATCCGCATTTTAGATGAAGCCATAACATAAGAACAATTATGGTTGCGGGCTTAACTATAAGCGGTAGAGGGCCAAATGTCGGCCGGAAGTTCTAAAAAAGCGCCGGAAATAAAGAATGATTATTTTTTCCATCTCTGGAAGAACAAGTTCGGACCGGTCCTGGTTCAAAAAAAATAAAAAGTTGGAAAACCAGGCTTAGGGCTAGAAGAATACAAATTTACATGACTCTAAGAAGCGGTACGGAATAGAATTTATCAAAAAGAGAGTGAGAGAGAAGAAATCAAGATGAATACCCCGACCTTCCAAAAAGCGTCTCCGCAAAAAAAACGGATATTGTCGCGATTCGTTTTACGCGTTTTTTTAAATCTTTCGCGGCTCAACATTATTACAAGTTTAATTGTCGGCAATCAAATTATATTTGTTTTTAATTTCCTCGTATCAATTAATGATAATAACCAATGTGAAGAATGTATTTCCCCCTTTGTCGAACAAAAGAAATTAAAAATAAAAAATTCATTTTTGTCGTTTTGTCATTTTTTTTAAATAAGATAACGAGAATTACCTATATACTTTGTCCGCGTATAACTTTACAAAAATTTTATTTTTCACGATATCCGTTAATTTTATTTTAATTAATTATATATTTTTTTATATTAAATAAATTATAGGAAATTTTACCTTTGTGGGAAAAGCAAAGAAATTTTAATTTTATAAAAAAAAACGACAAATAAAAGTGACACGACAATATAATATAAAAATAAAATAAATTGTTAATATTACCTGCTTTTTTTTTACAAATAATGTATTTTATAATAAAAATATAAATTGTAATTAATTTATTTGATTGATTGAATAAAAGTGATTGGAAGTTATTAATAAATATATCAAATATTGTTACAAAATTATTGTAAAAATAAAACTATTATATGATTGATCAATATAAAAAAAATATTCATAAAATATATTAAGTAGTTAAAATAGAACAGATATTTTTAAGAGAAAATATGTTAAAGAAATTTTTAAAAAAAAGCTTTTTCAAGCATTTCCGAGATCCGAGGCGGTAACCGCTTTACGCTAATACCCTGGTCCGGTCCGGTTTTTCCCGAGTTCATTAATCATTCTAAGGCTCGCCGATAGAAATCCCATAAAATCATCTGTTCGAAAAATAGAACGTGCCGATTCTTAAGAACAATTTTTCTATAATCACCCTAAATTACTCTTTAGATCTCCCTCTATCTTTTGAGTAGGTTCAAAAGTCCCCAGTATCTATATATACTTCTACTAGTTAGATCGGCCCATGGGCTCTAATAAGTATTGCCAAATCTCTGCTAAAATATCATTTCTTAGATGAATTAATAATACTGATCTCACGAATTAGGATGTTTGAAAGCCTTGGGCCTTACCCATTTGGACCAACATTTTGGTCGTTTATAATTTATAAAAAATGAATTCTAGATAAAAAATTTACATTAAATTAATATCACTAATTTAAAAGGTATTAGTGTAAAAAAAATTTAAAAAATATAATTTAAAATCAAATTTATAAATAAAAAAATTACGAAAAAGAAATGTAAACAAGTGGAAAAAAACTGTAAATTTTTATCGATTTTCGCACTGGAAAAATAAAGTATTATAAAAACGAAATTGAATTTATTCAACAAATTCAATATACCAATAATATGAGTGGAGGTAGTTTGTAGTAAAATTAATAAAAAAATTAACAAAATGGAAGAAGTAAAATCATATCTAATAGAGGCCTGCAGGCCCGGCCGGGCTTGACCCGGGTACATGTGCCGGGCCGTATTTTAATTTTTTCAAATATACCCGGACCGGGCCGTATATTTTAAAACCAAATATTTGAAATCGCCATTATTAGCTATAAAAATCAAGAATAAATAAAATATATTTTAAAATCCGGACCGGGACTGAAAATATCTTTAAAAAAACCGGGGCCGGGCCGAAAATTTATTTTGAAAAAAATCCGGGCCGGGCCGGGCCGTACAAATGGTACCTCTGCAGGTTCCTGATATATCTATAAACTAATCGATAAAAATAAACGTTACATATTTAGAAAATCAACCAGTTATTTTTAGATAATTTTGATCAATCAATTACCGATAAAAGATCGGATATCGAATACTACGCGACATTTTAAAATCGATGATTGGGGTCAACCCTAAAAAAAAATTAGGATAGATTTTAAGATGTATGATCAATTTACGTCTTGTACTGAAATTAAAAGTAACTTTTTTTCAAGAGGTTCGGTCCCAGCTGTTAGTAAATATTCTCATCTCGCTCTAAAAAGTTTAAGAGCGAGCTAGGACACCGCGATCGCGAGCGATTTTTTATTTTGTCTACATAAATTGCAATACTTTTTTGAAGGCGTTAAAAAAAGTCGATTTGTCCTTATAATCACATTCGATTTATAATTCAAGATTTGAATAGAGTTCTAAATATTATTAACGATGATTCGATTTTATTGTAATCATGATTATAACTTAGGATAGGAGTATAAACAGAGGGAAACAGTTATAACTGTAACGAGCATGGCGCAATTTACGAATTTAACAAATTTGAAGCACGATTCCGCCAACACTCGAAGGCCCATAAATAACGGATTCCCTAGATTTTTAAACGGACAACGCGCCCCGATTATCGATCCGGTGAAAGCGTACGGGTGATTGAGAAAAATGGCTCCGGTTAGCTATTAGCCAAACAAGCCATTCGTGATAAGGATTTTCTCGATCAATTTTTAACCCAATCAAAAACATCTGTTAAAGAAATTTCAAGGCTCGCATAAGATTATGTTGGCCAATATCTTAATTTTTAAAAAGTTTGGTTGAATCGGGGTTAAATGGTCCATACATTTGCAGGCGCGTGTCTAATGTTTTGCTTGATGGGGAGGGGGTCAAAAAACATATTGAGGGGGCCAAATGCCCCCTTTTAAATGAACTACGCGTTAAATATATTTGTTCGAAAAAAAAATTCTCAAATAAAGGTTGTTGTTTTTTTCACTCGCGAAAAAAACAAACCGTTCTTTATGTCAAATGTTTAAAAAAAATAATCATTATCATTTTGCTTCGGCAATTAAACTTGATAAACATGATGAAGTAATAGGTGTTCAATTATGCTCTACCGAAGATAATGACCATAATTGTGCATTACCGTTTTTATTGCCTTTTTTTAAGATGTGTCCTTTATATATAATAAATTTATATGGTGGCCTCAGTAAATAATAACATAAGCGTAATGTTCGATAAAAAATATATATATATATATATACAAAATAAAACCTTGATAAAATTTTTTTTAGACGATTAATTTCACATCCATTAAAATAATAAAGTCGGTTAAGTGCCACGAAATTATTTTTTGATAATAACGGGTGTTCGTAGGACAGTTCACGTGACTCGCGACCATTTTTTAAAATGGTGTCATAAATTAATCGTTTTCATTATACCACGAGCTTACTTCCTTTTCCCCTTTCTCTCATATTCCTTATTTTTACTTTCTAATTAATTTTTTTTTTAAAAAAAACATTTAAACAATTGTTAATTCGATATACAAAAAAATGACGCTTTAATTTTCAATCCAAGAACAATGGACTCCACGAGGAGGGAAAGTTTATTATAATTTTTTTTAAAAATAAATAATTATTATATAATTTCGGCGAAACGATACTTGGAGATGATAAATAGTAGATATGTTCCCTTTCGGGATCTAACATTTTCAAAAAAAAAAAAAGAATCCATCGCCTTCCTCAATCATTTTGCGAAAAAGGTAGGCGTTAAAATTCGTAAAACGCTTTCGGGTTTATTAGTCATAAAAAAAATACGCGTCAATATTTAACATGATTAAATGTATCAAAAAAAAATTTATAATAATTTTTAAATAAGAATTGTTTTTCTAAGATATTTCGATCCGATAAGCCAAAGACGGTCTTTGCAGTTAAAACTGTAGGTTTTATAATAGGTTAAAACTGAATGAATTTTTTTTTTCATTTTGAGCAATTTGATCGTTTGTAGCCTATAAATAGACCATATGCATGTTACAAGGTCAATGAGGGGCAACGCTTTATATTTCTACCATTATACCGATACAAAATAACGTTACAATTCTCGATACCTCGAACAAGTATCTCCAGACAAATTTCGGAAAATAATTCCCCCGAAAAAAAACCCTCCCAATTTTTGGTTAAAAAAATTCCCCTTAGAAAGCATTTACGAGGGCAAGCCCTTACAAATTCGAAATCTAAAACTTTAAATTACGGATATATCTTCTTTGAGAAAGAAAAAATGAACCAATGAAAAGCCAGCGATTTAGGGAAGCGACTAATTTAAAAAAATTGTACAGGGAACATCCCGAGAATACGCATGTTTAAAAACGGGTATCGATAAGTAAACCCGACTCGGTACGGTTGAATAATTTATCGCACGATTATAGACTAATTGTTGATTGACACGATTTACGAAAAAATTTCGGGCAGGCCCGGTTCGGGCTAAAATTTAGTTACAAGCGCCCCACCCGGACTGTTAAAATCGTACGGATTTATGGCCCGTTGCGGGTCGGATATAATTTAGTCGCGTTAAAAAAACGCCGCGCGGCGCACGAACAAAAGAAATATTTCGCATTCCAGTGTTTAAAAAAAAATAATAAAAATAATAGCAAATAGGATTAAGAAAAAAAATATTAAAAATGGATTATTAAATAAAAAAAAAATGTAATCTCGAATTATTTTATAAAAAAGTAACAAAAATTAATATAATAAAAGGTTAAGTAAATAAATTATTAATTTTAGAATTTATAAATTTTTTACACGTTCGCCAAAGAAACCATATTAAATTATTTTAGAAATAAAGTGAAATTCGAAGCGACGCTTCTTGCTGATTTGTCGGGTCGAGCCAACCATCGCGTAAATATTTTATCGTACCGGATTTTTTATTCGAATCCTGTCGCGCCGACTTAGTCGACTAATTTACGGGACTAGGTGACGATTTATTTACCAGAATAGTTGAAAATGTTTGGTTAAGAAACAGCTGCGATTGGTGCAATCCTAATCTGGCTCAGGCCTCTTAGCTAATTGGCGAAATTGGCCAAATCTAGCTATGAGCTAAGCATCCAAAATCTAGGGCTTAAAATTTTTTCTAACCATTGTCTAAACTAGGAAAAACCCCCAAAACCCGCGTTTTTGTTGCTAATAATTTTCCGAGCTAATTTGTCGGTTTACCAGAGTTGTTAAAGGATCTATATGTATCTAGATATAAAAATGTGGTATCTGTATCTGTATAGATTTTTGATTAAAATATCGGTATCTAGATATTATTTTAGACGATGTATCTCTATCTAGATCCATTTAAAAAGTATCTTTTAACAACTCTGCGGTTTGCACATATATTTTCTACGGCCTTTTCTAGCTATTAGTCGGAACGATATTTTTGGCCAAATCAAAATTTACGAAATTACCAAATTATCTCAAATAATAAAAACATATAGTTTTTTTGTAATAAAAAACAAGATGTTCTTATCCAAACATACATCACTTCTATCTTCTTTTTTTTTTCAAAAAATAAAAATGACCTCTTATAGTGCGAACAAATTTATTTTTTTTAAATTTAAATCTTTAAACAAAAAGACAGGGAAACTAAATCAGGTTTTTTTAGAAAATATTTGCCCATCCCTAAATGGAACAACAGCTGGCTTAGGACAAGGGGGATTTTTTCTTCTTCTCATCGTTGATCATGTTGATTGGTAGATGTCAGTTTTAAGGCGAACCCTATTTATAGAATGAGCATCCCTAGTCAGTTTGGAAATCATAAAATCTTTTCCCGACCTTCAATTTACGAAATATTAACTATTTTCACGTTATCCAAATTTTTATAAAATCAAAAATTTTCGCATTTTTTTAATAGAGAAACCACTTAGCGTTACACAAAACCCCAAAAACCTCCCCGTGAAAAATATGATTTGGCAAATATAATTGTTTTTTTTAATGATACCCGAAAATTTGGGTGAAGCCCAACCACCCTACCCAACATCCTCCCCTACTTAATTTTATAAGAAATTCCCTATTTTTGTTTAAAAAAACAGCGCATAAACTAATAAATATACAAAATAAACGATATTATAGGAAAGGCATTTTCATTCAAATTTTTACGTAAACTTTTTAAATTATAAATTATATAGACAAAAACGTGAAGGTTCCAATGGATCGAATAATTCTTATAGCGTTTGGCATTTTCTATTTTCGGCGGTAACGGAGCCAACCTACAATCGCTCAACCTCAGAACCCGAAGGCAAAATAAAATCGCCTACCGTAATCGTTTTCGCCGCTAACCAATCCATCTTATTTTTGGTGTCACATTTTCCGAAGATCTCCATAAGTAAGTATACTTTACTGCTTATTTATACTAAACCAAAATTTTAAATAACATGTAATATCATAGCTAAGGCCAAGGGCATTCGATCATATTTCTAGCTATGCGTTGGCAAGCTATACGCGTAAGACAGTCTTATAGTACCCATAAAATGAGCTTTTCTAACATTTTAAAAAAACGGAAATTTTTTAATTCTTCGATTTGTAATATTAATATAAAATAACTTACCCATAATTCTAAAAAAAAAGAATAATTCGAAATTAACGAAATAAGAACGCAGACGATATTATAAATTTCGAAGACCAATCCTTTAGTTTTAGAACTTATTTACAATTTTGAATGACAGCCTTAATTTAAGCAAGGGACGCGCACGCGTTACGTTTTTTTTATATTATTTTTATTTCGTTCATAGGTTTCCGTTTATAGACTAGAAAAGCGCTGATTTGATTAAAACTATTTTTGCCCCCCCCCCCGGCCTTTCCCACTACCGATAAAAATTAATGATCCAATTAATCGCAAAAATCCCATTAAAGTTTGCACAGCCGAAAACTAGTGTTTTTAAATTACCGACCACCTCAATTGCGGATTAATCAAACTTTTTAGCCTAAAAAATTGATCGAAGATTGATCGTGGTTAGAAACATGGCCACGCTGTTTTATAGTTGAAAAGTTAGGTAATTTAACAACACTACCGAAAACAAATATATTCGTATCCATCGTGGTTCTAATGAACTGTTAGGGGAGAAGGTAGGGAAATCCCTAATCAAGCCCCTCAGCCAAAAGATCCAGCATCAACCTTAGAAGGTCATTTCGACCAATCAAACACGAGCTTCTAAATCTCGCGTTACAATTTTTTAAATTAATCTATAAAGGATATACATGGCCATCATCGGAAGAGAAATATCTAAAAAAAATATATTTTTATAATTGCGATAATTATATTTTATAAATTTCATGTATTTTATGATAATAAATTGATTATTACAAAAAAAAATAAAATAATTACTACAGAAACGCCTAATTTTTATTGTACATATACAAACGATGACAATGATTTTAAAAACTATTCACCACATGTTTCTTATTCTTTTGTTTCGCGACGTAAAATTTGAACTTAAAAACAACAACAAAAAAGTATAAGTAAAAAGTTTCCAAAAGACTAGGGGTAGATCTACTATTCTACCTGTTTTAATAAATATCCTCTAGGAAAGGCTAAATTTATCTATTTATTTTTCACTTTAGGGCTAGGTCGTCCGAAGTTGTTTTATCGCTGTCCTTTGTAAAAAAAAATCGAAATTTTAAAAAGTAAAATTTCTTACCCGAAGTAGGATCGTATTTTACCCAGACCCTAAAAAACCCCTTTTCCGGGAGTTAGGAGCGGTTAAAAGATTAACGCGGAGAAGACGTAATATTATAGCCCAACGAAATGTTGATAAATTATAATTAGTACTTAAAAGTATGCCTAGAATATTGCTAAAAAAACAACAGGGATTTGAAATCGTTAATCAAAACGTTTCAGTTACAATTCGGAGATCTTTTTTTGAACAAATTTATATATCAACTCATTCAGGATTCAGAAATTCGCATGGGTCTCCTTTTGCAGTTCAGTACTATTTTTACAAGTTTTGAATTTATTAAATTGAATTATCTAATAAGTTGGAATTTATGTATTTTATTATATAAAAAAACGTTAACCACCTATATAAATATTTATATAAATGAAATATAATTCCGTTAAAAATAATGTTCAAAAATACGATACCCACCCCCCATTATAAAGAACAAAATAAAATAATGATTTTTAAATACGGGTGGTGGTTATACAAACCGATTCGAACGCACTTTACGACAGTTCGGTGTTCTCTTCTTTCGAATACCTTTCTTTCTTTATAACTATTCGGTAGCGGTTACGATAAAATTTCGAGTTTGGGCGTAGCGCAAAATATAGGTCTTAAATTGATTTTTGATTCATGGGAAGAAACAAAAAAAAATAATATATCTTATCGTGTTACATTGTTATTTATGTCGTATGGGGATTAGGAATCTCTGGAATTTGAATCCTTTTACCGAGCGCGTTCTAGAAGAATTTTAGAATCCGAGTTAACCGGAAATGGATTCTAAGCATGTGTAGAGTCTTTAACCCTATGAATTTCAACCAATTTCAGCCATAGACATTTTGGTATATTTTTTTTTGTTAAATTTATATGAAAAAAATCCATTAAATAAAGATTAATATAAATTAGAAGTAGTTCTAGTTCTAAAATTTCTTTGCAAAATTGTTTGAAATTTTACAGGTTGGGTAACTCTACACATGCTAGAATACATTTCCTGTAAAATCAGATTTTCTAAATCTAAAAATTCGCCCCAAGAGATTCAGAATGCCCACGGATTCCAGATCCCTATAAGACATATATATATATAGTACAATTAAAATATATTGATAAAGATTAATCATTTTCTGTATGTATATATATATATATCGATTAATTGATTTATGTGTTCTACATAACTATTTATTAAGTAATATCTATATATATAATAACGATATAATATTTTAAGCATCATAAATTAATAAGATTTAATATTATATTGTATTATGTATAAAGAGGAATGAAATGAAATAATTTGAAGATTAAATTGGGTGAATGAGTTAACTGATTTATGAGTGTTGTCAAATGGCTTATTCATAAAAAATAAGAACCAATCAAAGTCAAGGGTGTCGAATCGCACCGTAAGTCGTGATAACCGGGTCCGAGCCGTTATAATAGGTTCGAATAACGGTTTTTTTAAATTATATCTATCTATTCATTTTAAAAGGGTCGGTATATGATTTTAAAAATATAAATGGTATTCATATAGTTAAGTTTAAGTTACTTCTTCTAAAAACCGGAAAAAAATCTAAAAAAAGGAACTGTTAAAAATCTCCGAATAGTTCCATAATAACAAGGGTAAAAAAAACTAGGCAAATAAAATAAGAACTGAACCGAAACATGACAGTTGGACATTCTGTCAATCAACTTATCCTTCTTTCCTCCCTTCTTCTCCACCTATCATACTAATTTTGTATTGAGTTTCCCTTTTTATCCAGTTTTGCTGCGAGATGAAGTGAAATTAAAAATGCCACATCATTATTAAAAAATGTTTAAATATTAGAAGGATAATTATAATAACTATTAGCTATTGGGCATAAATAATATTATGAATGAATACACAAAAAAAAAGATTTTTTGCTAAAAAAACCGAGGCATAATTTATTTTTAGATCTGGATTTAATATTATAATAATTTTTGGAGTTTGTTTTCTATTTGTTTGAAATCTTAGCTGCAACCCCCCCCCCCCCTCCTTACTCTAAACAATATAAAACGTATATGTTTTATTGAATTGGTAATTTTTATATTTTGGTCGATACTTTAAAATAATTGTGTGGAAATAAATTATTAAGTATTGATTTCCAAAAAAAATATTTATAATTTTAGGGTATAGTTGGTTAAAATAATTATCGCAGTTTAATGAAATCTGAAAGGGTGACTTTCTCATTTTAATTGTTTACAGTTGTTATAATTCGGTATATGTTTTTGGTTGGTTAGAGGAGAACTGGGAGACATAGGTAATATTCCACATGTTTCCTTCTAAACCAATAGATATTTGTAAGGTCATCAACAGACACAGCTAGGTGAACAAGAGTTGGACTAGACCTTATTAATTTGAGATTATCAAGATAATAGATGTGGCAGCTGAACCCCTTATGAATACATGGTAGCTAGGCCATGCCTACTTTTTAGAGTCTGACTCTTTCCCAAACCCTTTATATTTATTCGGTAGAAATACATTAAGCACCTGGACCTGTTTCTATCCACAATTTTGTATTAAATATTTTAGAGTATTTAATAAAGGGATTATTATGTGCTAATTTCTCAAGGTTAGCCAAATAGTAACGGAGAAAGTTTCCATGTCAGGGACTGCAAAAAATTAATGATAAAATTTGAAGGAAAATTTGGTAGATATATTTCCCAAATAATCAGTAATAATAATATTTTTGTATAACAAAAAAAATGATTGTTTTGTTTTAACAAGTTTTTTCATTCTTATAACTCCCTAGGTAATTATTAAATAAATATAATTTTCCCCAATAGCATATTAGGTTTGATTAAAAAGATATAGAAAGCGATTATTCTGATTAATCTGATTACTATTAAGAAAATGTTATGGTAACTCAAAAAATCTCAAGTATATACCTGGATTAAATATTTTTTAAAAAATTCAAGCCCAGAAGTCGAACAATATCTAAACATCATTTATTAGGAAATTTTGTACAAAATAAGGTAACTATCCTATAAAAGATAAATATTTATTTATACTGAAGATCTCTAAATGTTTTAGGGAACTATTTTTTAAATCATTCTTGCCATTAAAAAAAATAATATTCATTTTTATTATTCAAAAACATCAAATCCTTATATTCAATAAAATTTTTCATGTAAAACCATATAATAAAAGAGTAATTTAAATTAATTTTATTTAACCAGTGAGGTAACATTCATTATTCAGAAAATAATGGTTTTTATAATAAGTTTAATTATAACTTGTTTTCACATCATAATATGCAAATTTTTGATATACTATGCAAATTTAAAGTATATATTATAAATTTTTGTAAAGATTAATTTAGATATTTGTTAGATTTTTTATTTTCTAACAAATACTTACTAAAAATATGGCCGATAATATTCCCAGAAAAATCCGCAAAACTGATATCATCACACTCGATTTCATTTTGGTGGAATACGAATAATGTGTTAATATAACATCCAAGAGGTAATTAGGGATATTTTATAAGATAAGATTAAATTAATAGTAAATAATATTAATATTCAAATATGATTTAAATGTGGGCAGTTAAATATAGATAAATAGATTTTTTTACTAATTAGCAGTTCTGTAAAGTTATGTTGATATTATAACGTCGATACTAACTCTTAAATCTTGTATATCAGTTATCTTTAAATGACAAATATAGCTTATATACTTAAGCGTTGATAGTTTTTGAACATTATATAACATTATTCTTTCAATAGTGATATATATATTTCAAAATAAAAATTAACTTTAATTTTAATTTTAATGAAAGGTAACAATTTAACAGAATCGAAATATTTTTATTATAAAATGTGAACTTAATTTATATATAAGCCATTTATATTTTTAGACTGAACCCAAACTTCGTTATCTTTCTGAGGAAATGAAACGCCATTTGTTATTTTAAAAGATGTTAAATGAGTAACGAGTTCCTTTTTTTAGTAAAGGTAACACAAAATTACTCGTTACTTATTTTAAATGTGGAAAAATATTTTTATTTTTATATATTATGTTTATTTTAATTTTATAAATAATTTAAGCCTAGTTTTTATTTCAGATTTTTTTATTTGATGTATTTTTTGTTGAATTGAATTAATATTATATCAATCTAGGCAGTGCCTGATGAGTGGTAGCATTTTGCTTTCAAATTTTTTGAAGGGGATTAGGGGGTAGCCATATAAGAGTATAGGCTAGGGATCGAATAAATTTTTTTTGAGATAAAATTAAATTTTTAGATAAAAAACTTCAACATAATAAATAAGGAAAAGATTAAGCTCATAAGCAAGCTTAACATTGCCCTAATAAACATGGTCATTGAGGCAGACGAACTAGAGTTTGATGAGAGTAAGTTAGAGAAGACACCCTCAAGTCAGTTTGGAAGCTGAGATGGTAATAAAATATATAAATTCAATAAGAACTATAAAAAAAATACAGAAGATACAAAACAAATCAATCGACAAGACAACAAATTGATCGTATAACGATCTAGGCAACAATTATACGGCTATCAATTTGATATTCAAAACAATAATCGTGTCCCAAGATGTCAAGATAATTGGGGTTATTGCTATTGCTGAGGTGAAAAAACTAATTGTGGTTTACCAAGGTTTTATCCGAGACAAATTACAATAACTCTGTATTAAAAACTGTAGAGATTATAATACTAGATAACACGAGAATTCTAGCTATAATCTAATGTCGAAATATGATGGTAGATACAATCAAAATTACATAAACTGCTACAGTACTGACACATCAACAGCGTCTACATGAGCGGGAGGGGTAGGAACAGTTTGCATCCTATTTATTTGAGGGGGTAGGCGGCTTTAATGGGGGTAGGATAAATTTATTTTTGGGTATATCTATTAAATTTTGAGATGAAATAGGACAAAATTTATTGCTGTAAATACTTTATAGAATTATTATAATAGAATTCATCGACCAAATCTATATATTGCAAACAATCATACATATTGTTTTCCAAATAAACTATCCTTTTAAATGTAATTTAAAAGGTTTAGATATTTCAGCAAGCTCATAATGCCATAATAATTAATTTATTGTTCTTTATATTCACAAAATATCAATAGTTGGTAGTAGAGATTAATTTAAGTTATCCTTTATAAATTCTTTGAAAGACTATCAATAAATTAAATAGGCAAAAATAATAAGAGACACCGCCGCCGAAGGTGGCCTGAATTTTTTAAGGGGGTAGGCAAAGGTTTTTGAAGGGGGTTTGCATTTAGTGAAAATCCTGTCATGTAGACGCTGCATAAATATAACGATAACAGAAGTCACGTTCCATATTTTAGTAACAAAATAGCAGTGAATATTGAAGAAATTACAGATGATGACAATGTAAAAGCTTTAGAGAAATATAACTATTTGATTAAACACTTACACAATATGCAATAAGGCGTCGACGATTACAATTGCCTATAGTGTTACAGTGAAAATTAACTATATACACTGATTATGCAGGTCTACAAAGGCAATGGATTCTCTATCTAATCATGATTCATACCATCATAAGCTGGATTAAAGTAATAAAAAACAGATATAAAGTTGTGAGGGGATGGTGCAAAGCAAAGATCAAAATCATAGGAATACCTCAAAGCAACGTGAGCTATGGGTAATACCCAAATTCTGGAGACAATTGTTGAGGATAGCAAAAAGATTTCTATATTAGACCTCATATGGCTTCTTCAATTAAAGACATCACAAAACATTTCCAGGTAAATTTAGAAGAAAATACTTTTAGCAGAACATCAAATATTAAGATTGATATCAAAATTTAAGAATAAGCCCGTTATGAATTAACAATCACAAGCAAGATCAAAATTAAGACCGACAAAAAGTACTCAAAAATACAAAGCAAGGAAAAGAAATATGAAAATGTGCCAAAATCTATGAAAGATTCAAATACGGGTCATAAGTTACATTAGCAAATGATAATCAAGGAATAGAGTTAACGATAAATAACAAATCTGAAACGAAATATAGCAGGGAAACTCTACCTACAAAAACAAAATATTTTCCCAAACGTTCCTAAAGGTATCACATCAATTCGGTGTAGAAAATTTGACTCATTACGCTGAAAATTGTCTCGACGTAAATTTAGCGTGGCGACAATACGACGCAGTTTCAATTCAGCGCTGCGTTAACTCAGCGCGGCAACAATCGTCGCGGCGTTGAGGGTTGGATATCATAAAATAAATTAATTTAATAAACAAATATTTATACTCTAATTTCTTTGGTGGACCAAAAAAATATTCAAATTATTTTTTTAAAATTAATGAATTAACAAAAGAGAAGTCACATACTAGAGATTAAATTTTCCAATCATACCCAATGTTAAATAATAGAGATTATACCTTTCGGTTAAAATCTTATATAAACATTTTTTATATCATTTTAACGTTACATTTTTTTAAATATCAATTTGTATTCCACATAATTGGTTATTTTTTTATTGTTACAAAAAAGATATAAAAAGAAAAATTGTTTATGGTTTAAGGAGTTAATAAAAAAAATGTAATTTATAATAAAATAAAATATAATTTATGATAATAAAATAAAATAAAATAAATTAAAATGATATGAAATGAAATGAAAATTCTGTCTTATTATAGATTATCTTATATAAATATTACACCCAATGATTGTATTAATTTAATAAATAATTAATGACTTAAAAAATAGTTTTTTTCTTTAAATCTATTAATCATTTTGAAAATAAATATTATTATTATTTAACATGACTTAATCTGTTAGTATACAATTTTCTTGCTATATTAAAATTTTACGACAGCTTTTTGCCATGAGGGTTACAAAAGTGACAAATTATTTTTAGATGTCAAGGTAATATAAAAAAAACAAAAAAATTGATGATGTATAATATAATATCTAATTATAAAAAGTATTTATGCTTAATTATATCCATGTTAAAGACAAATGGGAAAATAAAGTGACACGGATGACAAGGTATATGCAGATCAGCAAGCTCTAAAAAACTATTATAACTCGTGAACTACCGAACAAAGTAGAAATTATTTTTGCATATATATTACTTTACCAAAAAAAATATTACACCACTAAAATATCCAAACAAAAAATATAGAAAGAACATTGAGCAATAACGTATTTTAATTTAACCATACGTTTATAGGAGACTTATATATTAAAATGTCTTTAGATGGTAAGTAACACTGCATTAGAATATAACCTTAGTTGTTTTATCATTAATTTGGACTTTTATAATGCATGTAAATTGAGCATGCCTTTTGTCGTACTTTTTAATTTTTTTAAAAAAAGTAATCCCTTATTTGATTAAGGTAAACATTTTTTATTGGTATCGTCGATTCAAATCCTTAAAAAGGTTAGAAAAAAACGAAATGGTTTAAATAATTAAGAAAAGATTTCTAATGTGTCTTACCTTATGATTATTCTTTATTTGGGTAACAAGGTTTTGTAGGGCTTTCTTGATAAGAATACATAGTTATTAAAGAATAGGTCGCATTCCAACAAGCATTTGAAATAGTTTCTAAAGCTAATCAATGATGACCAATTTGCATGATATCATTTTGAAATGCATTATTTGCGCTTGCAACGCAGCGTTTGAAAACTTCAACTTGTGTGCATCATAAGGTAAAATCTAGATGGATTTGATAGTGCATCATTTATCTGTTATATTCAAGATAATTACATTTTATATTTTGAGAAATAAACAATTCTCGTTTTGTTAATAACAATCAATAAATTACTATTGCAATCATAAGAACACGTTAGTTCTTAATGACATTGCGCGAATTGTTGATACTTTTTTTAGAAATCGATTTTAAATATAAATGTATTCAACACTTTTAAAATGGAAGATATGTCATATTTTAATGATTATGCAAATCGTTCGTAATAATTTATCCAAACCAATATGGGATTTTTTCCCCTTTAACCATCTTCGGAACTTACACCACAATTCCAATACAAGTATTTTATTCAATCTGTGTTATAAATACAAACCTATACTAATGATTCATTTGAGCATAGGCGTACTCCCGAGAGGGGCTGGGGAGATGGGAGAGGGAATCCCCCCTTTTGGGAAACTTTTAAATTCTAGTAAATATTTTAAGTTTTAAAAAATTATCACCATAAACCTCCCCAACCCCCAAAATATAAATAAGATTGAAATATAATTATTTTTTAAAAAATATAACATTGCCAAACGCCTTCAATTAGTGTTGTTAAACGTCTCATTTTGAGCAGATTTTTTTAAAAAACGGATAACTCAGTATTTTCCCCAGAAAAATATTAGGCAAGCCTGAAGATATTGCTCATTAGAAGGTACAAAAGTCTTTGGCACATTAGCGAAATCTGGAGGCTTAATCAATTTTTTTTCCTGGCTCAGTGGCGTAGCTAGGAATTTTCCTTAGAGGGGGTCCATATATATAAAAGGATCGTCTTTAACGGGCCTGCGGACCTTTTCATAACCATATCTTCGATAATATATAATAAATATATTTTTTAAATGCATCAATAATATGTTATTATAATTTAGTAGATTATTCTCAATGACTTTATAATAATACTATGCACAATAATTTCAATAGTAATATAATATCATTCCACAAACATCCAAAACCAGAAAAATATAAATATTAATGGTATTTATTTGATATAATGTCACTTTTAAGTCTTTTGAACTAAAAAAAAATAATTTATGCTCTGGGAGGGGTCCAAACCCGAAAACCACCCCAGTAGCTACGCAACTGTCCTGGCTTAAATATAGAGTTAACAGTTTTCCAAAAGCGGCTCAAGACGAGCTGTTCAGCAACACTACATACAATAATTGAACCTAAATCCTTCAGTAAAATCTATGGAGGGTTCCCACTCCTCTAACAAAACCTTGTCTAAGCCTACAATTAAAAGTGCACTTGCATTGGAGTTCAGTTGCAGTCAAATGACTTTTACATTTTTCTTCTAAATGACTTTCAATGATGATATATATTTTTTTTAATACCTCTGATATGATTTAAATATAATGACAAAAATTATTTTTTGTTTTCATAAAAGGTACCATGGTTAGTACAATCCCAATTACAACGACATCATCCTTAAAATCGATCATAACATGGCCATCCAAAGATAACCTGATCACGATAATTTTGACTCCCGATAAAAAATCTGTCCTAGACGATAAAATGATAAATATTCAAATATCGAACCCCGTAATAGAAAAATATTCGCGCGGAAAGCATAAGAGAAAGAAGGGAAGCTGGATAAATAAATGGCGCTTCAGTAAGTCGGGAAATTTGAATCCATTGGATGTGGCATACATTCTATACAAAATAGTCGTCTACGTGTTAGTCACGGTTATCAATATTATATTGAGCGTATATTTATGGGAACACTTCAGGGTTACAAGTTATCCCGTTACGCCTCCATCAGTTACCTACGAATTATACAAAGAAACTAAACGAGTAGAAAGATCCTTCAGTGTAAGGGGGAAAAAAATTCGGGTTCCTAAGGCTATTGACAAATTATTGCACAAGAAAATACCGATAGAGTCTGTCAAAAATCATTTCGCAAACAAAATATATTCGTCTAAAAGATTGTCGGAATTATCCTCTAAACGTAAACAAAAAATCTCTGCGAATTTCGAAATAAAAGAGGTCATAGTGTTTCGGTTGATCAGCATAAACGCATTACCAAAAATGGACATTATGGGGAGCTGCGATCCCTATTTTAAGCTGGGTCTATGGCCGGAAGCTCAAAAGATCCATTTCTATTTCCAATCAGACGTTAGCAATCAAACGCAATGTCCGATATATTTTAAGAGGTTCAAGTTTTCTCCGTTACCCGTTCACGTATTCGTTAATAATTTGATCGAATTCAAAATATTCGATCACGATATGTTAAGTGCCGACGACCCGATAGGAGCATTTTATGCAAATACTTTATGCCTTGTGCCATCTTTGCCTATTACAACGAAGTCAAAAGATATTGTGGGCGAAGAGATAGATTATTTGGGTGACACACCCTTAAAGTTTAAGACGAACCTTATTGAATTTCAAGAGAGAGATAAATTAGCGGGAGAAGTTTACGTTCGAGCAGGATATCTAGAAGAAACTAGAGTTATCACATTAAAATTAATTATAGGGAGAAATATTCAGATACCGTGGAAACGACACACAAAAATAAGCGATATTTTTGCAGAAGTTATGTGCTTAAATAAGTCGTCTGGAAAGGTTTTGCTATGCCAAAAGCTTCATCTCGTGAAATTTATTCCTATCAATGATATTTACGATTTTTTAACTTTGCAAGAAGAAATTATTCAAGGTTCCAGAAATTTGGAGAAAGAACAAATTTCTAAAGACAGAAAATCTAAAAAGGAGGATCCAAAAGCGAAAAATTCGATATCAGAGGATCCAGATATTCTAATATCCGATATTGTAAGGACCAGCCTCATACCGTCCACCTCCCTTGAATCCCTAACTAATCTAATTGACCATTCCTTGCATCACTACAATATACTAAAATTCTTCTCGGAAGATTTCAAGTATAGAGTTTACCAAGAAAAGCCAGAAAATTTGATCATTAAGATCCAAATCAGTATGAAAGATAAGGTTATAGGTATTACGACATTGAACGTAACAGATATTATCAAAGAAGAGGAGAAATTAATACCGGCTTTTGACGAGCTTCAAGAAATCAAGGAGACAAAACCACTTCTGGCCAAATCGAAGCAGGGCAAGGAAAAGTCAAAAAAAAATCGAAAAACCTTTAACGATGATCATCAACAACATAAATGTCATGATAAGGAAAATATCTCGAGAACATTATTACCTTATAAAAAATGGTTAATTTTGAAAGGGAAAGTTGGGAGGGTGGACTATATCAAAGAAAAGGGTATTCAAATGGGTCATTTTTGGAAGAACTTGTTAGTGTCAAAAGTATTTGGAGACGGAAAAGGCACGGGACCTAAAAAAAGAATTCATAAATGAGAGAGAAATATCATGTTAATACTATTCGAAAATTCTTATCTCGAAAAATGCAGGAATCAGAAAAGATATAAATTTATTTTTCTTGATATTATTTTTGCTAATACCCAAAACATATAAAATCTTAATTTTATGAATAGGTATATAAGGTTAATAATTATGAGAAAATTATGCGAAGTTTATGAGTTTATGGTTCATATTTACATAACTTATTGAATATTATATTTAAATCTTATATAAAAAAACTCTTTGTTAAGTAGGTAGAAAAACGTCAGTTTTTTTCTTCTTAGATCTTCAAAAGATGCTAACTAATTAGGGATTCTAAAATTTTACTATTACGACGGATAATAATGACCATTATTTATTTTTTAATATACCATTTTCGTTTTCTTATTTCAAAATTATCCTAAATTTACGTTTGTTAAAATTTTATTCACAATTTTATTCATATTTCAAAAGGTATTTTTTTTTGTATCTATTCTTGATTAATAATAATTTAAACCAATTGTGTTAAACGGCTTAACTCAATATTTCACCCAGAAAAAAATATTACGTAAACCTAAAGATTTTGTTCCTAGAAGGAACAAAGGTCTAAACATATTTTATCGAAATATCGAGACTTAGGCACTATTTTCACTGGCTAAAATATTGAGTTCGCCATTTTTTAAAATCAGCTCAAAACTATCCGTTTAACAACACTATATAATACCAATCTAAGAAGCTCATAGTCTAATTTTATAAACCATAATCAAATTTAATAAATTTAAAAAAAAATTTTTTTATATATAGTTTAATATAATTCTTTTTTTAGTTTTATACAACAGTATATATTTCTTATAGCTTAGAAGCAAATTGAGCCTTTTTCTCTTCTAAATCATGAATTGTAGAAGGAAAAACTGTTCATTCGTCAGATGATTTTTTATTAAATTTCTCATAAATAACTCAAATTATTTTCTAAATATTGGATAAAACAAAAGTTTTTTGATTATTTGATTTAATCTAAAAATAGGGAAAACATAATTTGCAAAACTGATTGCATAATAGAGATTTAGGCCGCATTCACAGTGGACCCGATCCGACGCGATTTAACAGCTGATCGATTTTTAAAATATGTTTATGAGACCATTTTTTTTTAAGAATAACATTAATTTTATCCTTAATTCTATACATGATAATAACCTAAGAAATATTGGTTTTAATAAAGAAAAATTGTCTCTCATTATAAACCGATTTTAAAAATCGACCAGCTGTTAAATAGTGTCGGATTGGATCCACTATGAATGCGGCCTTTATGATCTCCCAATCGTAGACATATAATTAGAAAGGAATAAAAATAGATATATATTCTAAAATTTAGAAAAATTATTATGTCGGTTAATTGTTTGGGGAACAATGTAAAATGGAGATCCGAAAAAGGAGACCCGTGTCGGGCCGGGTTTAATTTTTTTTTTAAAACCGGGTTCGGGCTGGGTCGGGCCTAATTATTTTCTTAAAAAATTCTGACCGTGTCGGGCCTTGGAAATTTTTTTTTAAAAATATTTCTAAATTTATCAATTTTATTTTGAATATTTTTTTTTATGTAAAAATAAAAATATATGATTTTATTTTTTAGAAACTAGACTCCATATGACATATATCTTTCTATTTTGAGCAATTATAATTTATTTTTTTTTTTTAAAAAAAAAATTAATTTTTATATTTTAAATCAATTTGGGCCGAGCCAGGCCGATAAATTTATTTTAAAAAAATTTCGAGTTCGGGCCGGGTCAGTAAAAACTTTGCCCGATGCAGATCACTAATGAAAACTGTTCAGAAGGCGGGAGAGTGTAAAAATAAATAAATATAAAAATAAACAAAAATAAAGAAGTTAATGTTTAAAAAAATATATATTTTGATAAGCTTCATCATTTTTTTTGTTATAATTTTACATCATAAATTTAAAATTAATCTTTGAGTCCCCTGAGATTATATAAAAAGCTAGTGACGCTACCGCACTTTCCGTTGCATAGTGGGATCCAATCCGACACGATTTAACAGCTGATCGATTTTTAAATCGGTTTGTGAGAATCGATTTTTTTTCTTTATTAAAACCAAAATTTCTTTGGTTATTATCACGCAACCTTATCAGTAAAAAAAATATTGCCTCGCAAATTATTACCATCGATAAAGATAATTTATCAGTTGGAATATTCATGTCTTAGCAAACACAGCCCCACCAGATTCAACGAAACAAAAAGATTGGGATCAAGGATTGGTATCTCATTCTTTAGCTTACCTCAACTTGAGCGATGATCACCAACGTAAATCCCTCCTAAGATCTCTTAATTTCAACAACTCTGGCCATGAATGGTAGATTCATTTCCCAGTATTTTAAATAACCAGCTAATAGATAACGACGCTTTTCGTTATGCAATCAATTTACGCTTGGGCGTACCTTTCCTAAACCAATATATTTGCATTAAATGCAATCAATAGGCAGACGCGTATGGGAAACACGCTCTCCACTGTAAATCTATATCAAAAATGAGCCGACATGATAAAATAAATACAATAATAGCTTCTCCTTTAAATAAAGCCAATTTTCCCTGTATTTTAGAACCTGTTATATTTGTGTGTTTTATTCAATTTTTATAATTATGCTGTAATTTGAATATTTGAAACAAGAATCATGTTGTTAAATAATTATTTCGTTTTGAATATCGTTTTCGACAATTATAAATTTAATATTTAGACACATTTGAATATTTAAGTTGTTTGAATATATTATCATATCATGAACTTTATCACGTTGTCCATTTTGCGACTATTAATTTACTACAAATTTTCTTTATTTAACCAATAAAAATTATTATAAATTTTTAAAACGAAAAAAAAATTAACTGTGTATAAAAAAAATACAAAATAGTAAACACAAATAAAATGAATTGATAATTTACAAGCAATAATCATCACAAATAAATAATTGAAATTTAACAATCTAAAAATATCTTCTTTTACAATTGTAATGCATCTAATCATGCCTCAAATAATTATAAGATAAAAATACATATTTAGAAATTATAAATTATCCCATCACAATGACTTTACAATAATTAACTTTTATAAATCTAAAAAATAAAATGTTAACACGATTAAACTAAAACATAAAATTATAAAAATAAAAATGATTCATCAAACGCGATACATACTGACTTTACCAAAAATCAAATTTTACAAATCAAAGTCTCCCAATTATGACACTTCCCCCCTTTAACCAATCCTTGAGACCACAATCCCTTTGATCACCCATAGGAATTCTTCTGTTATTGTTGTAAGTTGACACCTTTGACCATCGCTTGTTCGAACATATTTCAATAATTACTATTCTTCCATAGTCTTCTTCTATGAGTAACGTGAACTTAAAATCCTTTTAATTTATTTCATTACTAAAAAAAAATTTCGGACTCCCAGTGGATTCCCACTTTTGCATACACGCTGAAAAGACACCACCACTCCAATAACACGCTGCAAATACTCATCCACCTAAAACCTTCGATTGTTCTGCTCTAGAGTAACCCCTGTTATTAAAACATCATGGTATAATAAAACACTCCCTCCAATCCCCGAAAACCTGCCGCCATCGTCCGTTGAAATATAGGTGCCGATACGCTCAACCCAAACGGCAACTTCTGAAAGCAAATAGGCCCGTTTTGTTATAGTCAACAACCTCTGCCTCTCCTTTTTCACCCGTAATTGCACATACGTGTTCGAAAAATCCACTTTCGAAAAATATCTGCTCCCCTTTAAACTGGGCAATATCTCCTCTATCCTGGGTAACGGATACTTCACCTCCACCACACATGGATTCAAAGTTTTTAGCGTAAATTGTTGAAATCTCTCGTGAATAAAGTCATAAGAATTATTGTTAAATTAATTAATTATAATAGTCTTTTTCTTATAATTCATACAAATTATTAAAAGTTTCATTTTTATTTTTAGATATAATGAGCTCGGTAATTTGCCTTGGAGCTTTTAGTTAGTCTCCCTTAAATCCTTCAATAAATATATTACAATAATACGGAATTGAAACACAACCGATATCTTTTTTAGATAAAAAACGCCCTGAAGGCAAAACAATAGCCTTTAATGTGGGATTTTACCTGCATTGATTAATTCTCATGATCCCCTTAACAGAGCCGAATCTCTAAAAAATATAAAATACCCACACCTAATGTGTGACAACCACTTTGTTCCCTAGTGTTGTTAAACGGCTCGTTTTGAGATTTTTAAAAACGACTAACTCAATATTTTGGCCAGAAAAATATTGCCTAAACCTCGAGATTTCGATAATATATGTATAGACCTTCGTTCCTTCTATGAGCAAAATCTTCAGGCTTGCGAAATATATTTCTGGATGAAGTATTGAGTTAGCCGTTTTTAAAAATCGGCTCAAAACGAGCCGTTTAACAACACTATTGTTCCCATAGCAGCTACATCAACCTGCTCTTTTGGACAAGCGGCATTTGATCTCTTTAAAATAATATCCAAATAATTACCTTCCAAAAATTAAAAATAAAAACATCATACCTTTCTCCATTTTATAAACTTAAGCAGAAAATCGCCGTATTTATAATTAGATCTAATTATCAAATATTTAAAACATCATGGCCCGACCTCACCATTTGATATTATTATTATTTTTTTTAAATGTTTTTTTCTTTTTATAAAAATATATATTTGTAAATCTTTCTTTTTTAACTTAAACTGATATATGACATATTTTATTATATTCTCTATATTATAATGTTAATTTTTAAACAATAATATTTTATCAATATTATATAAATTTTAATAAAATGAATTTTTTATTAATATTATTTATTTTTTTTAAAAATGATCTCATAAACAAATTTTAAAAATCGATCAGCTGTTAAATCGTATCGGATCCCACTATGAATGCGGCCTTCAACCTCAATCCTTAAATTTTTTTAAAAATTTTATATGATATTTAAAATTTTGAGTTATAAGGTTAGAGGTAACTTTTACAGGCTCAAATTTCCGAAAAATTGAATAATAAAATATATATATCTCTATACAAACATGTTTAAATTTTTTTTAGAATAGTCGAGAGATCTGAGGTTTGTGTAACATGAATTGTGATTATCACAATTTTTAATTTTATAAAAAATAAAAATAAAATATTATCCTTTATAATTGATGATTAATTGTTCAATTTTTTTAAAGCTATGATTATCTTTATGCGCATACAAAACTGCTAAGCATATGTTTTGCCTGGAATTATTTATTTAACCTTATCTTCGAGTTTTTTTAAAAAAAATGATATAACTTAATCTTCAAGAAAATATGCATATTGTAATTCGCAATTTAATTCTAACCGGATTTTATTCGGCACGCTTTATAAATAAGTAATGATGGCAAAAATTTAGCAATGTTAAAGTAAGTTATCATTAATAATAGCATAAGGGACCTTATCTTTAGAGAAACTAGCACGCCTTAAAGACAACCGTTTTTAATAAAATCAGAAAATTTTAATTAAATCCAAAAAAAGGAAATATTTTATTGATATTATTCATATATATTTTTTTTCCAATTCAAATAAATATTATATCCATGAAATTAATTATATTTTATTTTTTAAAGAAATTCCTTTATTTATAATTTGTAAATGGCAAAATAGTTAAATAAGAATTGTAATTACCTTGTTCCAAATCTAGGGAATATTTCATTAATAGTTTTCTTTTAATAAAAATGAGAAGATATTTAAAATTTTATATTCATTAAATTTAACAATTTCATTTTAATTCTTGCCCTAAGCCTGGCCCAAATTTTTTTATAAACTTTAACTGTATCTGTTCAAATTTTATAAAAATTTGCCAAGCTTACTTTTAAGCCTAATATTCGGGTCCACATGCAGCTTTACCCACTGTTATATTTTTTGAATGCATATTATTTTAATTTAACATTGAAACTTTTAGATTGTAAGAATAAAAACTTAAAATTAAAACATAAATATATAGGCATAGTTAAGAAAAGGAAGCAAATGGAAATTCCCCATGCGGAAATTTACCTGTACTCGTAAATATTATTTTCAGTTAATAAAAATTTTCCCCTACATGTCCCTATCCCCTTCTCCCTTTAAAATTTATACAATATAATACATTAATTTGAAAGAATAATAAGCAAAAGTTAATAATTTTTTAAAATAATGACTATAATTTAGAATTTGAAAAATGTAACATAATTAATGGCCTGCAATAGTGTGATATTAAGTATACTTAATAAATCTATGAGCCCCCCCCTCTCCTCTCTATCCAAACACTGGCTGCGCCTATTGATGAAGATAAGTTTTGGCATTTAAAATTTTTAAAACTAAATAAATTTCTTGAATTAATATCATTATTTTATTTATTTAACAATAAAAAATTATAATCTTAATTTATATAAAAGCTTAAATCTAATGTTATAGTATGACATTAGCCCACTTATAAGCAAAAACAAAATTTATTAAATGCAATAATCCATATATTTTTAATATATATCAACACTGGTTGATTCCGATCTACTAAATATCACAATCTGAACAAGCCACAGACGCTACTCGAAAGGAGAAAATTATTTGCATATTAACATAAATTTACAACGCTATCTAATATTTTAATGAAACACATAAAAATAGCAGTAACGTTTAACGCCATTCATCATTATTTTATTTTCTTCAGATAAAACCTGATTAAAATTTTAATCACTTTCAAAGGAGTGTAAAGTAATTGCTATATAGCTTAAAATATGTTTGAATCATTAAAATTTTAACAATTTCTATTAATTAAATAAAATTTCAATTTATTAATTGAATATTCATATTTAATTTGATTTATAATTGCCAATATGAATAAAATTAAAATATACCAAACTCTATACTTTATAATAATAACAATAAAATCGAATTTTATAAACCCATTACAAATAACTAATCCTAATATTTATTCTGATAATTTGGATGAATCAAATCAATTAGATATTGAAGGTAATCAATTGCTCAATTTTCTAATAAAACATACTTTTTATCAAAATTTTGATAAAAATTTTGAGATACATAGTGAATGGAATTCATTAACATTATCATCTGAATGTAAATCGGATCTTATATCACTGAGTGTGGGTTTGACCTTGTCTAAATCTTGGGCTTTACATATGATAGACTCTTGGGGTAAAATTCCTGCTGGAATTTTAAAGGGAAATTTGTTTGCACTGGGTTCATTTTATGAATGCATGGATTTGGCTCATAAATGGAAACACTTAAGGAATTCTTCAAATGATAATTGGGGACCATTTGGAAAAATGCCAAAATCTCCACCATCTTATTGCCTTGTAGATATAGATGTTGGAAATCCTTTATTAGCGAATGCTACGATAAATTATATAAAGGCTCGTAATAGAGACATTATTCCACTTATTCTCAAATTACCAGGGATGTACTATTATCAAAGTTGGTGCTTACCTGATTCTTGTTCACCTAATGATATATATAATTTAAATAACCTTTTACTCCAATGGCTAACTAAAAGCAAGTACTATACATTCATAAATGCTCCATTTATAGCGAGAGTTCAGTGTACTGATATTAATAACACCTTAATAACATGGCCTATAAATTTAGTACATAGTTCATATACTGAAAGTAATGAAGAATATAATAAAGATTCAAAGCCCATTCCAACCATTCCCCCAATTTCCCCTATCATTTATGACCCTGGATCCTTGAAGAAGCTGTTTATAGCTCAAAAATGGAAGGACCATCTATTAGCTTATCTCTTCTTTGGATTTTTTATTAGTTTCATATTGATAGCTTTTTTATTGGACTTAATAATTTCTTCCAAAAACTTAAGCAACACAGATCACGTAACAACCAATGAAGGCTCAAATTTTGTGACAAAGGCTAAAACACATGTAACCACAATGGCACAATCCTTATCTCCCCTTCACAACCTTCCTTCCTTATTCTGGGTTGATTACTCTTATTATGATTGCTTACCAATCCCTCAAGAAATTTCTCCAGAATCTATTGAATCACATTATTATTATCACTCACCTATTATTCCTGGTCTAAGAGCTCTTAGCTTACTTTGGATAATCTATGCAAATAGTGTTGTTCTTGGTACTCC
>NC_088777.1:54144702-54301187 GCF_954871325.1 Gordionus sp. m RMFG-2023
AAATATTGCTTGTCGTGAGCGGACGGGACAGGTCGAAAATTTTTTAGTGGTAAGCGTGAGCGAGCGGGTCGTGAATAAGAAATTAGGCCCGCGCACACCTCTATTCAAAATAACTCATTTTAAAATATATTATTTGAACTTATAAGTAATATATTTTCGAGTATAAATGGATTCCTTTTTTGTTCGTTGTGACGATAACACAATTCTTAGCCCCGCCGTTTCTACAGAAACTTGTGTCGCGGGAACCGCCAGTACTATAAGAGCACGTTTATATAATTCTGGATATTCAAATTATTTCCATTTCTGAAATATAAAAACTGAACCTGTTTAACGGTTTTTTATAACGGTTCTTTTTACTCCTTCAAATTTTAATTATATTCGGTTACGGTTATTGTACAGATATTTATAACAAAAATAAATTTTTTTAAAAAAATATTAAAAGGGGATTCGGAATCTTTTTTTTTAAAAAAACAATTAAATTATATTTTTTTGCCGCCTGGCTAACGATAGAAAATTTTATTTTTTAGAGATATTTAATATGTATTGCCAATCAAATAATTTGTGAGTCTCATATAATTTAGATTTACATTAATTACATGTGTCAATCATATAATTTATACCCGGATTTAAAAGGCATATTATAATTGATGACAAAAAAAAAGTAGTAGAGAATAAAAAATGAATTGGGAAATGGTTTTAAAAAAAATGAATAAGATTTAGGGATTATTCTTTTTTAAATGCAATAAATAACGATTTTACTTTATGAAATAGTCCATGAAATAATATATAAAAAAAATGGGAAAAGGGTTGTATTTTAGAAAATTTAGGAAACAAATTAAATCGTGTGGAGTTTATAGACGGAATTAGGGGAATCCGTCATAACGATCAATTGGAAATACGTAGATCCATTTATTATGATATTGTGATCTGGTTGATTCTTAATTATTCTACTTACTCAATTTTTCCTGATGATTTTAATTTGAGGTGTTACTTAATTTTTTATGATGATTTAAATTGAGGTTTGACTTAACAAATTTTTCCAATGATTTAAGTTTTTTTTTTAAAAAAAGAAAATGGATAAAAATTGATCGAGTTTATTGAAGCGTGTTGTTTGTAAGATAAAAATAAAATGTAAGATAAAAACAAAACGAACGGTGTAGTTAAATTGTTTAATTAATGAAATGCAAAATAAAACAGAAGTGTTGGTTATTAATGAATTGTGCTATTAATAAATGAAGAAAATAAAATGTTTATGAATAGAAATAAAATGGTT
The DNA here is from genome assembly GCF_954871325.1 of Gordionus sp. m RMFG-2023. Lineage (NCBI taxonomy): Eukaryota > Metazoa > Nematomorpha > Gordioida > Chordodea > Parachordodidae > Gordionus > Gordionus sp. m RMFG-2023. Next base: position 54,145,976 of record NC_088777.1, read on the forward strand.
AATTCAAAACATACAAAGGTTTTTTTTTGTTTTTAGAAAAATATGAAATAGGGGATTAGGAAAAACAGAAATGAAATTTATTTTTGTTATTAAAAAGGGGGGGGGGGATAAAGTATTTTTATGATTTTAAAAGAATATTTAAAAGAATCTTTGTTTTTTTTTCCATTAAAAGAAAAAAAGAATTTTTATTATATTTTTGCCATTTAAAAAAAGAAAGACATTTTTATAAAAATTGATTTAAAAATGATTAAAGAATTACCCTTAATAGATTGTGAAACATTTTTTCTCAAGATAATTGTAATTACAAAGTCTGTGAAAGACTTAATAATAAAGAAACCATCTTATACTGGCAGGAAGTGTTTTCGTTGCCAAAGTTCTGATCATTTACTTTAAGATATGATTTAATTTATAAAAATTATAGGACTTTTATATAAATATAAGCATAATCATGGAATAAATCAGAATAGCAGTGTTGATTTAATACTATATGAACCTTATGTTGCTAAATACCTAAATAAAAAATATATTTAAATAAAAAATTGCTTTTAAACAAACCATAAGCTTTTCTTCAACACTTATAGGATGTTTTATAAAATTGGTACATTTGTAATGTAATAAAGGTTTTACATGTTTGAGTATATAATAAAAGGTTTCCTAAATTAAAATGAATTATAGATAAAATTGAATAAAATTACTTTAGTCATACTCATATTGTTGAAAAATTTAGGCTCATTTTTTAATAGTTTAGGAAAGAGAACATAAAATTCGCCCTCTTTGTTTTATTGCTATTAAGATGGTTTAATCTTCTCCTCTTCAAGATCATTCTGTAAAAAATAATAATTTGAGGATGGATACCATTTTGAATTAATAACTCTTTGCACTGCACTATAAGCTGCGATATTACGGCGAAATCGCAATCGCTCTTCACTATGAATTCAGGGTATATCAAAAAGTATTTTATTTTTTACAGAACCATCATGATGATATGTTAAAAGAAATTAATAAATTTCTTTCAAAATTTACTGATAAAAATAATAAAAAAGTAAAATGGGAAAAATTTAAACAACAGAATCTAAATTTAAAAAAAAATGCTTCAAATGTGAATCAATCACAAATAGATGATGCAATAATCAATTTTGTGATAGAAGAACTACAGCCATTTAACATAGTTGAAAAACCTGCATTTTTAAAAATGATAACCTCTTTACAACCCAATAAAAATGTTATGTCACGCCCAACTCAATCAAAAATATCGAAAGACTATAACATCAGGATAGATAATAATGTTTAGCCAACCAAACTTTTCTTTGTATCACAGTAGATTCATGGTCATCATATCATCGGTATTTTGTACATAATACTTTGAATATATCAATTCGTTAATATTATTAGTTCATTTTTAGGCATGACTGTCCACTGGTTGGATATAGTCACTTTAGAAAGAAAATCAGCATGTTTAGCTTGCCAAAAGCTAACTAGCAAACATACATTTGATTATTTAGCAGAAACAATTTTAAACCTTCTTAAGAAATTTAAAATACATAATAAGGTAACATTATGTGTCACTGATAATGCAAGAAATTTTTTAAAGGCCTTTAGGTTTAAATAAATAGTCTACATTTTATATTTTTAAAAAAATAATAGATTATTAGATAAATTATCTGAAGATGTGGAAGATGAAATTGTATCATTATCAATAAATTAGGTATTTGAATATCAAAATAGACAGGAAAACTTTATTTATCTACCAAAACATCACTCTTGTGCTTTCCACAATCTTAATTTAGTGGCAAGTGTGGATGCTGAAAAAGCACTAGAAAATATATCTTTTAAAAACATATTAAGTTCATATGATAAATGCAAAAATTTATGGAATAAACAAAATCAATCTACATCGTTTGCTGATGATTTAAAGAATAATTTATCTAGGTTGCTTATGAGGCCTATTGTTACAAGATTTAATTCATATTATAAATCTTTGAAATTAATAGACTCATTAGTAAGAGAAAAATCTTATTTATTTGACAAAGTGTGTGACATGGGAGGATTAGCAAGGCTTTCAAACAATGAAATTTTTTTGGAAGAATACTGTACTGTAAGTCCTAATAAAATTTTTTAGAATAAATATTATAATAAATTGTTTAAATTTTAAAATAGATTATGGAACCTATTGCAACTGCTCTCAATATTTTAGAAAGTGAAGAAAAGATGCATTTGGGCTATTTGACCCCAACAATAACAATAGTTATTTTAAAATTAAAAAAAATCAGTGGCCTAAAATATGGTCAACCATTGATAGACGCTGTATTAAATGGGATTAATAAAAGGTAATAAACCTATCACTATCAAATTAATTACATATATTTTATTTTTTTTAAAGATTTGACATATATATGGAGTTCAATATCTTCTTTGAGCTATTATACATCCAATATTCAAGCTTCAATGGCCTTGGATTAAACTCCCAGAAAATGAACCTTTAAAAAATAAACTTATAGTTTTATTGAAAAAAAGGATTGAAAACCCTAGAATTGATAATGAAAGAACTGTCGATTCCGTGATATCCTTTTTTTTGACGAGGAAGTAGAGGGCGGATTGGAGGATGATATCTTATCACAATTTTTGAAGCAAAGGACAAAACATTAAATGTTTTTAATAAATTCCCTGCTTTACAAGATTTGTTTATTAAGTGTAATACTTCCAATTCCCTCGTCTGCCCCTGTAGAGCGCGTTTTTAGTATAGCTAACGCTGTATTAACTGCCAAGCGTTCCTGCCTTTCGATGAAAATTTTGAAAAACAATTGTTATTAAAAATTAATAAGAAATTTTATTTATAAATAAAAAATATTTATATTCGTTTCTATTATATAGTATTATCGAAATAAAATTATTATTTTTTATCATGGCTAATATATTGTTTTAAAAAATATAAGACATTTATTTAAATTAAATTTTAAAAAATTTATCATAAAATTTTGAACGAACGTGAACGCGTTCTTTTTTTTTAAAAATGTTTACAGCACTACTTATTATACAAGATTTCTGAAAGGTAATTGTTATTTTGCTATATAATTTCATTTAATATTTATTATAATATAAAAAAGTCCAAAAATTTTTATTTTAAAATGATTGATAATAGTAATAATAGGTTAGTTATAAAATATATTACTTTTATTTAGGTTTTCTGCCAATAAATTGCGGTCTCCTATTTACATTTTTTAAAAATTAATATTGGTTATTCAGATATATTGGGGATTTTTTAAAAATGTTTTAGAATTATATTAAAGAAAAAACAGAAAATTTTTTAGAGGAAATAAGTTCTTAAGTTTTTCATTGTCTGAGCCTCTAATAATAGCCATTTATGAACTGACATTTAAAAAAAGGTTTATTACTAAAATTTTGCAATATCAATCATTTCCTATTAAAAAGACAGCTTATTGTACATTTTTAGATATTAACCTAGCACTACTTTAAGAGTTATCATGTTTAAAATAATGAACAAACTTGCTATTATACGATTGAGCCATATTGTTCCGCTCTCAATAAAAAATGCTTTCATACTCGTGATAAAAAAATCTAAAAAATAAAATTAAATATTAACATCAATGAAGAATAAATAACATATTTTTAAAACTGAGAATTTCGAATATTTGCAATAGTTGAATTTAATTGAATTATACTTTTTATAAAAATATTAATATAGTCTAAAGGGAATTAGTAACTGAGAAAATGACTAAAATAAAGTTTAAATATTTGTAAGGACGAAAAATATTTTAGAAAGAAATTAAGCACATATTTATTATATAAAAATATATTTGAATATCTCAATAAAAGATTTAGATATAAATTTATTTTTTACAAGCCTTAGTATAACATATTAGCGCTAATTTGGCATAGTTTTAAATAAATTATGTCCATTGATTAAGTAAAAAAAATATATTCGCTATTCCAATTTTGCATTTTGAAAAAAAATTAAATATCATTAGACAGTCTAAATCATGAGACGTCTAAGCTCCTTTGAAATATCATAGACACGAGGCAATAAGCACCTTTCTTCATTCCACACTTGACATACTCCTTAAACTGGAGGACATCTTTACACTTCTTCCATCAAACAAGTCCTTTTTTTTGCTAAAAATTTCTTTTTTATACCAAGGATTCTTTACGCACTTCGGTCAACACCAATTTTTAAATATCCTATTCCTCTCCAAACTTACGAAAAAGGAATAAAGGACTTAATCGAAAAAATAGTAAATATCAGATTCAACGAAACCGCTTGGGCCCAAGCAACTCTTCCAACCAAATTTGGTGGTCTTGGCATCAGATCTCCACTTGACTTAGCAATAACCACTTTCATATCGAGTAGTCTCTTGACAAAGACAATAACCACCGCTCATAATCTAAAGAAGACCTTTCCTTAATCGTGGCTATGGATATTTGGAAAACAAGGATCAATGCTGATTCTCATCCCCCCACAACCCATAGACAGAAATACTGGGATGCACCAGTGGTTGCTCGCTGCGTTGAAACTCTCTTATCTAGCATGCAATCTACCGACCGCACCCTATTCTCTTCCCTGCTCAATGCGGGACATGAGTTTCTTGAGGCCATCCCATCTACCAATCTTCAGCTTCAACTATCCAACAATGAATTTACCCACGCCATCGGCATTCGTCTAAATTGTTCCATCACTCACCCTCACATCTGCTCAGGGTGCAACTCGCCAGTTGACTCGAAGGGTAGACATAGTTTACATTGTCGCTCCTGCAATGGACGATTCATCAGACACAAGCAATGTAATACAATAAAATTAAAAATACGTATTTTTAATTTTTGGGAGGTAATTACGCCAGGCCTAAAAGGAAGGGGATGCCAGAAAAATAATTTAAAACTTGCACTGAAATACGCCCAAATTCCTTCCACTCTAGAACCATAGAGTCTTTTTAGATCTGACGGTAAACGTCCTGACGGGATCTCTCAAATCCCATAGAGGAAACGCCAACTTTTGGTATGGGACTATTCCTGTATTGACCCCTTGGCCCCATCCAACCACGCCATCAACATCCTTGACCAGAAGGAACAACTTAAAACTTCTAAATCACAGAAATAATGAACGATCATTGCTTCATCCCAATCATATCAACCACTCTTGGCACCTTCGGCAAACTCGCCTTAGCATTTTTCAAAAACTTAGGATCACAAATCATCAAACTCTCAGAAGAACCTCGAGAGGGTTTTTTTCTTCTTCAACGATTAACCACTCAAAGCTAATTATATCAGTTTCAATGGTAGTCTTCTAGCCAAAGAGCTATCCTAGAGAACACTTACGTCCCTTTTTCATTTTTGTTTCCCTGCGTCACACCATCTCCGTTCTTTTTTTTATAGTATTATTATATATTTTTCAAACATTTTTAAATATATTAAAACATAAAATATTATATTTTCGTTTTTTTTAATACTTTATATTATTTATTATTTGAAAATTGAAAATAAAGGAAACATGTTTTTGAAAGGAAAAAAAAAAAAATAATGATAAAATTTGAAAAATTATAAATTAATTTCTAAAATTAAATAATTTTTTACTTCTAAATGTACTTTAAAAAAAATCTTTTAAATTTAGACCACAAATCACTCAAGTAAGTATTAATTTAATTTATTTTAAATCAAAAAGACTTTTATTGAAATATTTCTTACAATTTTATATAAAAAATAATTTCAAAATTAAAAATGGTCTTGGCTGTTAAAATTATCATCACATTTTTAACGACTTATTTTTTTTGCCATAAAATTCACATAGCCAAAAATTATAGATACATTGATAGCCAAAACGGTCATTTTGGGCGGGTCTATGAACCAACGAGGGAGATAAGATAATTACAATTATAAATTTTATTAATATTATATCCGCAAGTTGGCGTTTATTATTTTAAAATACTTTTTTATATAAAATAGAGGTCTGAATTGGGCGGATGTTTAGCCCCCCCCCCACCAGTATTTCTGGCAGGCGTGGTCGAGTTTTTTAAAATATTTTCAACATGGCGGGTAACGGGGGGGGGGGGTTAAATTGAATTGTAAAGTAACTGGCGGGTAAATTTTTTAATTTATTTTTAGGATAAATTAGCAGAACATACTAGAAGAGACGAGAAGATAAGATAAGATAAGATAAGATAAGAGAAGAGAAGAGAAGAGAAGAGAAGAGATATTAAACTTAGTTTTATTTATAATATTGCGTATTATATAATGTTTAATTAAAAATATATTAAAATAAATAAATACAGAGCCATTACCAGCCATTAAAATAATTTTAAACATTTGGCGCGCGGGCAAGTTAAACAAAATAAAAAATAATTCAAACAACGAGTTGGCGGGCTTTTTGGCTAAAAACCGGTCAGACCTCTAATATAATAATTTAGAAAAGTTATATATCAGAATTTACTCACTAAAATGGTTCATTTTAATAAAACTGAATCACCATAATAAGCATGGTGGAGGGCTATGTGTAATATTTAAAACAGTGTAATCCGCCGTTAAAGTATATTGTTAATATTACGATGCCCAATATCATTTTGTGTAATATGAAGATATTCAAAAATTACGATTGACTATTTAAATTTTAAAAAAAAATTAAAATATAGTATTATAGTAAATGATTAATTTATATTTATATAATTAGAATCATATTTATATAAATATTTCATAAACACGATGGAGTTCAGTCATTTACCTATTCTTTTTTTTACCTCATTTTATCGGAATATTTCAAGTGTAGGGGTAATAAAAGATATAAATTTAGCCGCTGGCATTTCTAGTCAGAACCTGGGAACATATCTACATACCCCCTCCCCCCCCCCTACAAACTTCAGATCTAAATTAGCCTTCGACTCACAAATAATTATCCCCAAGATCCAAAGCTTAATAGTAATCAATTACATTGAAATAATTAGAAGGCACACATTCGCTCCACCTAGTGTTGTTAAAACGGCTCGTTTTGAGCCGATTTTTAAAAACGACTAACTCAATACTACACCCAGAAAAATATTACGGAAGCCTCAAGATTTTGCTCATAGAAGGAACAAAGACCTATACATATATTATCAAAATCTCGAGGCTTAGGCAATATTTTTTAGGCTAAAATATTGAGTTAGCCGTTTTTAAAAATCGGCTCAAAACGAGCCGTTTAACAACATTAGCTCCACCGTGCAATAAATGTTCTCTTACGCAATACATCCATTTCAATAAAATTATATTAATTTTTATAGATTTTTTTTCTTTCTAATTTTCATATCTTGTACACTTAATATAATTATTCAATCACAAATGGATCCACATTAAATATTCTAAAGCTTACAAATAATAATCGGATATAATGTGAGTATATTTATATATCAGGCCAGAATCTAGGTTCATCCATTTGGGAAAGTGGGGGGGGGGGAGGGCAGACAAAAAATTTAAACGAATATTTGAACAGGAAAATTGAAATGTACAATGATTTTATTTGAAAAATGATACATATAAAAATATACAAAAAATATAAAAAATTAGATGGAAGATGGGAATTGACTTATAGCTTAGAAGAAATAAATTGATTTAATGATTTTACAAATATAATGTAAAAAATTTTAATTTGTGCTTGTATAATATTTGTTATGGTATCAAATATACAATATGTGGCCGGGGTGGCCTAGTGGGTTTATGATGTATGCTTGGAGCAGAAGGTCCCAGGTTCAATCCTGATAAGGAACATAAAAAGTTTCCGGTTTTTCTTTGATGACAGATGTGTAAGGACATATCCTAGGATGAAAGCTAGGAAATGCTATTCCGCTCACCGACAGGCTTGGAGAGGGTGCTAGGATACGTACAACAAACCAAAAATGAAAGATGGCCAGCTGACCTCGTGGTCCAGGATGATAGATGGAACCGATGAGAATACTCCGGTGAGATATCTGTCGATAAAACTTCGGCGTGAGATCACGATATAATGATGGCAATTCTCTAGTGGAAGATCCAAATGGAATATATAAGGAACTCCGATGGGGGATATCAGAGATAAAAAGAGATAGATAGCATGAATAATTAAAATTTATTTTCTTATGATATAAATAACTTATAAAAAATTAAATTTATTAGATATATCCAATAAAAGGAATATTTATTAATAAGCTGTAAATAGTTCAAATCCTTTAATTGCTGTTGTGTTTAACGGAACTTTTTTTTTTACTACTAAACAATATCTTTGTTAAATAGTTCTTCTTTCCCAGCCTCCCCACATTGTTCTTCATTTTGTCCCCTTGGTCCGTCATCATCCTTTAATTTGTTTTACACGATATTCGTGAATTATAAATTGAAAAAAAAACTTGTTTATTATATATTATTCACTTGAAACGGGTCCTAGCCTGTTTGAAGGATGGACAATATGTAGTTGTTGCTCGATTTAAGCCGATTTTTAAAAACGGCTAACTCAATATTTTAGTTAATAGATGTGTCCAAACCTTTGTGTCCACCTATGAACGAAATCTTAATATTTTTCCTAATAAAATATTTAAATGGGCTCAAAATAAGCAATTTAACAGTACCGCCCAATATGGATAAAATTTTGATAAAAAATAAAATGACAACAAATTTTATGATATAGGTTAGATTAAAATATGTAATCGGAAATGTTCTTTCGTGTATTTGATTTTGTCAAAAAAAATTTGATTGTACTTATTTGGAATTTTAACTAAATAAAATTCACTATTTTTGTTAAATAAACCAACGTGCGTTAATTAAAATGTTGGTTTCTTCATTCTGTGTGACCCTCGACGGGAGCTGGGAACATTGACTAAAATGCCCACTAAATCTGGTTCTCCAGTCCCACTCTCCGACAATCCCGGACCATCGAACCCCGTCGATTCTTCCCCTTCCCCAATGGTTGAACCCCCAACGATCCTAGCCCCAACTATTTCAATTGCAGAATCCCAGCCCTTTCCGCAATCTACGAGCAAAATCTTTTAAATTTCAATAATATTAAATCCGCAAGATGGCGTATTATTATTATACGAAAAAATATTTTGAAATTATATTATTTTTTATGTTTTAATATATTTTAAAATCATATTATATTATTACTTAAAAAGGTTATAAGAAAAAATAAAAAATTATCTATTTCCGGTTTTTGGTGATAAAATTATTTTTAATATAATAAATTTTATATCATATTAAAGGGCTATTCTAGAGTTATTTAATAAAGTTTAAATTGTACCTTTAGCTTAATTACTTTTTGAGATATTTAAAATTAAATATGGTGTATTTTGAACTTTTCGCGTTTCTAAAGATGGCCATATCTCATGAAGTAAGCTGAGTTGAGAATTAAAATATTATATTAAGTGTATATACTAACATCATGCAAATTTTAAAAAAAATCGAAGAGGGTCGGGTTGAATCTTCAGTTGATTTGATATGGAATACAACATATATTTATATAAAACACATTTAAGATATATAGTTTTGATTAGTAAAAAAAATGGCTAACTCAATATTTTAGCCAGAAAAAATATTGTCTAAGCCTCTAGATTTGGTTAATAGATGTTCAAATCTTTGTGCCACCAATGAACAAAATCCTAAGGCTTGCATAATTATTTTTCCCTAATAAAGTATCGAGTCAGCCGTCTAAATCGGCTCAAAACGAGCCCTTTAACAATACTAGTTATAATAATAATTCGGGTTTTGTATTTTTTTTTTACTTTTAACAATAAATATTGATAGCTGAAAAATAACATCTAAATAATAATTATCAGGGGGATTGTTAAAATATCGTTGTATTCTCTTTAACCCTCGGTCTTCGTCATTGATTATTATTTGCAGATTTGTTAAAAGATACTTTTTAAATGGATCTAGATACAGGTACAACGTCTAAAATAATATATAGATACAGATATTTTAATCAAAAATCTATCTAGATACAGATACCACATTTTTATATCTAGATCCTTCAGTGACGAGGCGTCAAGTTTACTAAGCAATCAAAAAATTTTTTTATTTTATTTATTAGTCAAACCATAAAAAATTAAGATTTATAAATAAGCGGATTCGTCTTTGTTTTTGAGTAAAGTATATATTATTTTTTATGAGTACATTGCTAAACTCTAATAAAAAAATGTTTATATTATAAATCAGAATGAGACAACATATCTGCCAACTAGAAGAACACAATTCCGAATTCAATAAAGATTTGAAAGAGAAAGAAGTCAGGCTGAAAGGTCTAATTCTTCTCATTGTTTAAAACTATAATAATTTAAGTATATTTTTGAGAACGAGGAAATATGGGGCCCATATTATAGAAAAATAGATTTATTAATAAAACATATATAATAATGTTCAAAAATTGTAGAATCGAATCGATTGATTGAGGGTAACGAGAAAGACATCTCTAAATAGCTTTAGATAGTGGAACATGTAGAGATATTGATGCCGTATATGCCAACCGCAAAAATTTGCTAAAAGACCATATAAATTATTTTTAAATGTGAAATTAAATAACCCGTAGAGTTAATAAAATGATACTTTTCATGTATCAGTATACATATATGACCACAAAAGTATCTTCTTTGATATTTTAATAACTGCTCTTAAATTATACCTAAGATTGTGTTAATATAAAATTCTCTTCAATTTTAAATAAAAATTTATTCATAATATTTCGCAGTTATTATTGCTAATCTTTTGTTAAACGAAGAAAAAGAAAGAATTTGAGGCCAATTTTTTTCAATATTTTATCCAGAAAAATAGTGATATTTAATAGCCTAATTTTGGCCAATTGCAATATGCTAGTTATTCTTTTAACCTAAAAAAAAATTAGCTTGGAACTCTAAGTGGAATCTCAACATGAATATTAAGATCTTTTTTTAGTATTAAAACTTGGCTTGTTTTATAGTATACTAAATTTTAGTGATTTAACAACACCACTACCGAAAAATATTACGCAAGCCTGAAAATTTTGCTCCTAGATAGCACAAAGGTTTGGACATCTAATGGCCTAATCTCTAGAGGATTAGGCCATATTTTTCTGCTTTCACTTAGCCCTTTTTTAAAAATCGACCCGTTTATAGCAATATTATAATCATCGCGCTAAAAAATTAAACAAAATGTTTAAAAGATAAGATCTGACCCTGGATCCTGACCCTTACTAAAAGTGGAGGTTTTAAGGGTTGGTTCTAAAATAAAATATTTAAAAAAAAAATTTTTTTTATTCCCATTTTGTCAAAGTTTTCTGGTTTTCACATACTTCCATTTTATAGGCAATATTTTGTTTTTTTTTCATTTATATCAATTTTTTAGAAAGTGAAATACATAAATTTCTGTAGTGTATGAAGCAATAATATTTTATTATAAATGATATTAAGGGGATATGCCATTAATAACTCATTTAAAATATGGATACTTGTAAATTTTTCATTTAAGGTGTATATTAATGTGTTAACCCTGAATATTTTAAATTTTTAGGCCTGATAATGACGCTTTAAATATTTGGTTTTTAAAATTAAACGGCCCGGCCCGTGTACCCAGTCTTAGAGCCGGACCTGCAGGTCTCTTATTAAAAGTAAGAAAATTTTTTTTTTTTTAAAAATTGAAAGAATGTAAATCACGAACGCGTTTGGCAAAAAGGGGAACGCGTTCACGTTTAAAGTTCGTCAAAAATAACATTATTTTTTTTTAAATAAACGAACTCTGTTCGCGAAACGCGTTCATTTACAACATTGTCACATAGTAGTATTAGTATAAAATACGGCATTTTCTTTTAGAAAGACGTGTTCCCAATGTTCCGAAACGCGGGACACGCAAAAATGCTTCTTTCTCACGAAAATATTAAACTTTATTTAAAAAAAAAAAACTAATTATTTCGCAGAAAATTGCCTTGGAATCCGTTAGAGGCAAGAGGTAGCTTTGGCGGAAAAGGAAGAAGAAAATAAAAAATTGACAAAAGAATTGCAATTATATATCGACATCACATGGAAAATTAGCCATTTAACCATGGACCTGAAACAACGTAGATGATTATTATATTTATTATTTTTTTGTAAAATAAAATAAAAAAAAGAAATTATTTATTTTTTAGATTTAGTATGATATTATATAATATTTATTAGCGAAAAATTCGAAAAAATAAAGTTGATTTTTTTTTCCTATACCCCTTGGTTTTATTCTATTGTATCATTTCATTACAAATGACTGTCTTTAGAGACTAAGAGTAGCTTTGTTAAAGCATCTAACTTTGGCCAGCTCTAAAAAGGCTTAGCCAAGTTTTATTCTAAAAAAAAATAGTCTCTATCATTAAGTTGAAGCTAAACTTAGACGTTTAAATCAATTTTTTATAGGATAATCTTGAGCACGCCATATTGGAGTTAGCCAAAGTTAGGTTATTTAACATCACTAACTAAGAGGATTAATATTTGATGAATAAGCCTACGTCTTAAAATTTAATTTTAAGCCAAACACGCGTGTATATTAGAAGATATATAAAAAATTTCTTTATTAAGGACTTTTTAAAATTGATATATTTTTTATAATGGAAAGAGCCCGAAATTATTTGAGGCATAGTTTAGACCTATAGGCCGAGGTCTCCATATATTCATCGAAGCACCGAATTAAGCCCCGGTCTAATGAATTGCCTTCGACTTTGGCGGCGTTTTATATTTGAAAAAAAATTAATTTAATTAATAATTTCCTGCCCTATGTATTTCTCATTCTCCGAAAAAGGACTAAACAAATGCTTTTATACTAGGGTCATAGTCGCGGGATAGGAAAGAGATGTCAACTACCATATCCTCTTTCCAAACAAGATGATTTATAAATCCATTTATTACCATTTTTAGATAAAGTAAAGCGTTAAAATAAAAAATTGCTAAAAATTAGGAATCTTCTTTATATCTCGTAGAAAATTTTTTAAGTAAATTTGAAACTAATATTAATATTTAAATTGAGTTATTTTTAAAAAAAAATTGCTAAAAAATGAAGAAAATATCTTCCAATATTCTCAATGATCCCAACTGAGAGCAATGACAATATTTTCTTTATTTTTAGTAAATTTTTTTGTAAAAAACTCAACTTAAATAGAACATATCAAATTTACTATAAAAAATTTTCTAGAAGATATAAGCGAAATTCCCAATTTTTAGCGATTTGTTTTAGAGATTTAGAACGGGAACCTGAGTCACAGGTCAAAGCAGAAATGTTCTATCAATTTTTATTAAAACAAATTTATGTACAAATTTGGAATGCCACCAAAATATAAAGTAAGAAATAAAAATAAATTAGAGACTAAAATTTAGTTAAATTATTTGGGGTGTTATAGATAAAAAAATTTACGAATTCCATAAAACAACTTTTAATAATTTAAACAAAGAAAAAACACATGAAATCGATTTCAAATTAAGGGTCAACGTTCATGACTCAATTACAAACTGACAGATGCCACACTCACTTAGAGCTAAAAAGTCAAGGAACCACTCGCTTTCCCAAAGAGTTTGTATAGTTGTTTGTATGCCTTCTTTGCTATAGATTCGTTGTTTGGAAAGGAACCTATACGATTATTAGCTATATGATGAATTAGATGTTTACCTACCATCTTCAACCTCGAATTTCACACTGCATTCTGTCATGTATAATTAAGTGTCTAACTAAAAATTGCAATGATGTAGAATTAGAATCTAATATTCAAAACACAGAAGGCAGAGAATATAAATGATGAAATTTATCGTGGAAAACCAAATTTTGTAAATATTGAACGTTTAACATTTATTTCCCATAAATTATAATATCAATCATAATCATATCATAAACATATATTTAAGTATATACAAATTTGAATATGATTTATACTAAAAATATCAAAATTTATTTGATAAAATAATTAAGTTAAAAAAAACTTAATAAATAAGTAAATTTTTGTTAGTATGTGAGTATTTATATTTTCCATGATAATAAATAAATAAATTTTATTTGGTTTGAATATGAATTATAATAAAAATATTAAACATTTATCTCATATTACCACCCCAAAATATGCCAGTATAAAATTTTTATCTCAAAATTAATATTTGAACTCTGGCAATGACATACAATACCAATTTATCAATATCTACCCTACATTAAATTACAATTTCATATATTTTACACTAAATTTAATAAAATGAATAAATAATCACTAAAATTTGTCATTTATTTTATATAAAAAAATGTATTTAAAAAAAAATTTTCCTAAGATTTTATTATTCCTATCATTCTAGACGGGTTATTAACTAGTCATTTCATAAACATATATTTAAGTATATACAAACAATATCCAAAAATACATCAACAAAAGAACATCTGATCTTCTGTTTTAAATTCATCCTCTAAAAACATTAGGCCCGATGCAGATCACTAATGGGGACCCAGAATTGGTTTCCCACCCTAAATTTAATATGTTTCAGGAATCACATTTTAAAGTTTTAATATATTTTAAAATATTATATTAAATAAAATTTTTGAACCAGAGTTGTTAGACATAAGCTCAATCAAGGTACACCCTGGAAGTCGTCTAATTCAGTATGCTACTGACCATAAGGAGTTTATTCAAAAAATAAATAAGGAGGTGGGGATGATTCTATTCAGTGTCATGTATGTAATAACTGCAAGAGTTGTGAACATTAATATGACTGCTTTAGTGATCTTTTTTGCCGCGGGACATAATCAAGTGTCTGGAATCAGTTTTGTTAGATGATTGATAACTAAAAACAATCCAGATAATTAGTCTTTATAATATACTATATAGTAAATAGTAAAACTAAAATAAAATAATTATAATTAAGAAAAGGAAACAAATAAGAAAGGTTAATAAACTCTATAATATTAATAAAATCATGGCTAAAATTATTTTAAACAAACTTGATATATTTATTTGATAAAAGCTGATTGGATCATTAAAACAATATTGGAAATAAATAGTATGAGAGCCCTAAATGAATAATCACAAAAATTTTGGCAAAGGACAATCTACAACTTACTAGCATGAATTGTCAGACGTAATTTGCATACTTTTGGAGCCATTGCTGTAAAATAGCCCTCTGAAATATGAAAAAAACGCATTTAAACATAATAATATAATAAAATGGAAATGTTATATATTTAATTATTAATTTAAAATTCTATTACAAGTATTGCCATCTGCGTCAAAAATATTTAAACTAATATAAGTTGTTATATACTATTAACTAGATATAAATTAATTTTAGCCAAATTTATTCAAAAGGGGTTATAAATATTCGCTTTAACAGGGGTTGGTTGGTCTCTATAAACTTTCAGGGAGATTGGATGGTCTGCTAATGAGAGTAAAAAGTTTTAATAAAATATTTTGGGGAATAGGAGGTTTTAAATCTAGGTTTCTCAATAAAGAATTTCTCTTATGGAGCTGATTGATTTGCTCATTTGTATATTTTTTTAAAATATAATTCCCGTTATCTATATTATATTAATTTAAAGATAATCAGAATCCCTGCGTTAAATCCCAGAACTTTCATCTCCATTTCATTATATTTAGTATCATATACGGTTTTAGCTTTAAAAATTATCAAATTCTCCTTAAATCAAATAGACCTGTGTGCGGGTATTTTATAATTTTCATATTTTATACCTTTTTATTCTAACCATTATTCAATATCACAATATGGCGATTCCAGTGATGATAATAACAATAATAACCACTCAAATGGAAACATTATTTATATAATTTTAGTAAGCTGTATTAATCCATTTTTAATTTAATTATAATTATATTAATAATTAATGAGATAAAATTTAAAAAAAAAACAAAAGGCTTATAAGGTAAATCAATTATTGAAATATTACTTATTTTAAATATTCTAAAGTATAGATAATATTTTTATATAAATTTAAGAATAGTCTTGTGCGCCGACGTGGCCGGCGGCGCATCGATTTTTAGCCGCCGACAACAAAAGCTGAGTAAATCGGGACAGTTATAAATTTTTATAACATATATTTTTTAACAATTGCTTAATAATTTTTTTTAAAAATAATAAATAAAATATACACTACACTACACTATACGGCATATTTTTTAACCTTTATTTAAGAGAAAACTCATTATAAATCCAAAATCGATTTCGTAATTTTATAATAATCATGGATAAAAATTATTTTATTTAAATTGGGACATGATGATAATCTCCTCGACAACGTTAACCCATGGGCAGAAATAAGCTCTGTGTGAGTCGCCGGAATACAAAAAATTTTTTGGCGTTCACTCTTCTTTCTCTTCAAAAATTTAGAACATTCATATAGTGTCAATGTCCAAGTGGCATTCTAGTTCTAAGTTACTTAATGTGGAATCATAATTTATGTTGAATATTTATTTGCCAATTTGTCAAATAATGTGAATTCAATAATTCCCCTTTATACTCATTCCCTATAAGTTTAAGATGTTTTTTTTTATAATTCCGAAGCTGTACAATCTTGCTCTATTATATACTTCGCACAATTGTCAATTTTTGAAATCTTGGATCTTAAAGAGAAGCCAATATCTAGATTATTTTTTTAATAAAAAATAAATTAAATAAATAAATATACTTATTTATTATTACTTGCACGTCACAAACCGGAAATCATAACGTAAGTTTTTTCAGCATATTTTCTTTAATGAAAGATTTCAGAACTGTCACTATCATTTAATATTAAATGTGTTTCAATATAAATTCTAAATAGTAACGCCAAGGTTAACATACCCTTTATGTGAAAGAAATTTGACATTTACTTTGAATTTAGAAGGAAATACTAATAGTTCTTCTATCAGATCAGATTCATAGTTTGATAATCAAAATTAATTAAATTCTAATTTAATCCAGATATGCTTTCTAGCAAATTAATATACTATGCCAACATGTTGAGACAAATTTTAAGGTTTTCATATGCGTGGAATTATTTTTATTATTATCATTGGAATTGTCAATTCGGAAACGGGTAACTGGGTATGGATCAGTGCTATCAAGATCTAACATGTCTGATGATAGATCTATTGTACCTAAGCAACAAGAAGAATTTTCTACGACTTAATCCATGGCAAGGATAGCAAAAGAAATGGTCAATGGAAAGGTAGTCGTTTTATCCAGTACAAATATTATAAAGCTGGAAGTATTTTTCGACTATTTTATAGATATTATTCCAAAATTTCATAATTTATGGATTAAAAGAGTCATATGATGCCTGGTAAAAATCGCCGGGGTGGCCTAATGGGTAAGATGTAGGCTTGGAAACACGAGCATGAACAAGGACGCGGGTTCAATCCTGGTAAGAACCATAAAAACTTTCAAGTTTTTCTTCGATGACTGATGTGTAAAGACATATGGTATGAAGAATTTCGGAGCTTAGAGATGACACCCCGGTCACCGACAGGCCTGGACAGCCGGGTGCTAAGGATACCTGTCCAATAAACAAAATGAAGGACACAAATGAAAATATGAATATGAAAGCTAGGGCGTTCCCTCCATGCGACGCGCAGGGTGTAGACCTCCATCCTGTGAAAAATAAAGTAAAGGTCAAAGCAAAGAAGACAAGACTGGCAAGTTTGAATATTGGGACGCTTAAAGGTAAGACGAGAGAATTGGCATCAATGTTGAACAGGAGAAAAGTTGATATAGCGTGCATACAAGAGACGAAATGGAAAGGACAGAAGACTTTGATGATTGGAGATGGGTATAAATTGTACTATAATGGACTTGTTAGCAATAGGAACGGTGTCGGCATCATCCTCAGTCAAGATCTAACCTCCTCAGTTGTAGAAGTCAACAGGATCTCTGATAGACTAATGAAGATAAAACTCTGCATTGGTCAATCAATACTATACATCCTATCAGTATATGCTCCTCAAACGGGTTGCAAGGAAGAAGAGAAAGATGACTTTAGAGCTATCCTTGATGAAGCCGTAATGGAAATCCCTAAGGATGACCTAGTCATAATTGGTGGTGACTTAAATGCGCATGTGGGGAAAGCAAGAGATAGCTACAAAAGGCATCATGGTGGTTTTGGATACGGAGAAAGAAATGATGAAGGAGAGCACGTACTGAAATTTGCGCAAGCCTTCGACCTTGCCTTAACCAACACCTACTATAGGAAAAAAGATAGTCATTTAATAACATATGAAAGTGGTACTAGGAAAACACAGATAGATTACATGCTAATCTCTCGCAGAAGATTAAAAGATGTAATAGACTGCAAAGTCATCCCAGGAGAAGATATCGCCGCGCAACACAAGCTACTAATCATGGATTTACAAATCTCAAATAAATCCACTCAAAATAAGATAAAACTGGAACCATGCATCAAATGGGGCAAATTAAAAACAATGACAGATGCCTTTGCAATCAATGCAAACATTGAAACAATAAATTGCTCACAAGTCAGTGAAAAAATATGGACAGACCTTTCATCCAGATTAATAGACACTGCAAAATCGACGCTAGGCTTGACAAGAGGAGGCAACAAATCACACAAAGAACTATGGTGGTGGAATCAAGAGGTACAAACCACTATACAGGAGAAAAAAGCCCTTTATAAAATATGGTACAAATCCAAAAATGCAGATGACAAGTCAAGATACAAAAAATCCAAGAGATTAGCTACAAAGGCGGTGGCTAGGGCCAAATCTATGGCATACGATGACATGTACGAAGATCTACATACCAAAGAAGGGCAAAATAAAATATACAGATTAGCCAAACAGCGAGAAAAGAACTCTAGGGATATAAACGGAGCTCCGAAAATAATCAAAAATAAAGATGGGAAATTGATAATAAAGGAAAAAGAAATAATGAATAGATGGAAAGAATATTTTCAGGAGCTTCTCAACTTTAATTCCCACATATTGCATCTCGACGAACACTCCCCTTGTCAGAACCTTGTACAACCTATAACAGAACAAGAAATAATCACATGCCTCAAGCATATGAAAAACAACAAAGCTAGGGGTCCAGACGATATTCCAATAGAAAGCCTTAAAGCACTAGGAGATGATGGAATACATCTCCTCACAAATCTGTACAATAAAATACTTGGAAATGAAGAGGTCCCCCAAAAATGGAGGCAGAGCTATCTAGTTCCTATCTTCAAAAATAAAGGGGATCCACACAATTGTCAAAATTACAGGGGCATAAAACTAATGTCACACTGTCTAAAACTATACGAAAAAATAATAGAAAAAAGATTAAGAGATATAATCGAAATAGGAGAGACACAGTTTGGCTTTATGCCTGGAAGATCAACAACCGATGCTATCCATGCAATTAGGCAAATGAGTGAAAAATACAGGGAAAAGAACAAAAAGCTACACATGGTCTTTCTCGATCTAGAAAAGGCCTTTGATAGAATCCCAAGAAAACTTATCTGGTGGGCGCTACGCCACAAAAATGTTCCCGAAAAATATATAAGAATAATACAAGATATGTATATGGGCCATATAACAATGATCCGTAGCACAACAGGTACTTCAGCAGGCTTCACAATAGCCGAAGGAGTTCATCAAGGGTCGGCTCTCAGCCCACTTCTCTTCATTACAGTAATAGATGTATTAGCACAGTCTATACCTCAAACAATCCCGTGGAATATGATATTTGCAGATGATATTGTGATACTTGCCGAATCCAAGGATGAAATGAAAGAAAGGTTAGTGAATTGGATAAATATCCTAGAAACGCACGGATTAAAAGTAAATAGAGAAAAGACGGAGTATATGGTGATAGGAGGAGATGAAACGGAGAGTATTGATATAAATGATTGGCAGATATCCGCAATTGAAAGCTGCAAATATTTGGGCTCCACTCTACAAACAAACGGCACAATAGAAAAAGAGATAAAGAATAAGATTAATCAAGGGTGGTTAAAGTGGAGATCTTTATCTGGAGTGCTATTTGACAAAAGAATCCCACACAAATTAAAGGGAAAAATTTACAGTTCCATAGTACAACCAACTATTCTATATAGTTCGGAAACATGGCCAACCAAAGAATCAGACGAGAGAAGTCTACAAACTATGGAGATGAGAATGCTGAGGATGATTGCTGGGGTAACAAGAAAGGATAAGGTGCGCAGTACAAGAATACTAAATAGTTTAAAGGTAGTGCCCATTAAGACTAAGTTAATGGTAAACAGACTTAGGTGGTATGGGCACACAATGAGAAGGCCTATGAACTACATAGGAAATAAAGTTGAAAGATTGGAAGTGATAGGCAAACGTAAAAGAGGAAGGCCAAAACTTCAATGGGGCCATAAAGTTAGAGCCAATATAAAGAAGTATAAAATAGATAAAAGAGATTGTACGAATAACATAAAGTGGAGAGAGATGTTGAAGGAGCTTACCACCAGAAAAGGTGAAAGCTAAAGGGAAAAAAAAAAAAAAAAAAAATGATGCCTGGTAAAAACCGTTTTAATACAAAGGTTAAAAGAGATAACCAATTGAAGTAAATACTAATTTTATATTATCATAAGGAATTATATTCCAATTTTAAAGAAAATCATATTGATATAAAAGTGTGCTTAATAAATTTGCAGATTTAAGACCAAATCATTTTTTTTCCGTAGATTAAAATAATTGGTTTTTTTAAAAACAAAATTTGTCAAAAATGTTTAAATTTTTCTGATGGTGTAGTTATTAATATAGGAATAAAATTCATAATCCATGAACTTGAATTTAAAATCAGAGCGGGATGATATTTTTCCGTAATAGCAGCATGAGAACCAAATATTAAACACCTTAATTTAATTTTTTATAAATCAAATATCCCTGGAATTAATAACGCTATGTAAAAGATGATGAATATGAAAAAAAAATATCTTGATCAAAAGATCAAACCTATTTCTGGAAAATAGAAAGATTTATGCTTTTATGCCACTTAGGGAAAATTAAATTTTTCAATAAATTCTCGGGGAACTATTACTTATAAAGCTTAAAAATGTTAAAAATACCTTCATAAAAATTGGAATAAAAAAAAATAGAACAGTATCAATAAAAAAAAATTAAATGTGAAAATAAGGCCCTAAATGTTGTATACTCTTTTTCATATATATCAAATAAATCTTTTAATTAAATTTTTGAATCAGACACATAGCTTCATCCTAATCATTAAATATTCCATCATATAATCAACTTGTTTATTAATTTTTTATTTCATATCGCATTTTTTTTTTAAAAGTTTGGCCTCTCCCGGCCCAAATTTATTTAAATAATAGAAATTAATTTTTTATAATTACTCAAAATAAACGATTTATTTTATGGCCTCGAGTTTCTATAAATAAAATCAAATATTTATATTTTACATAAAAAATTCAACATAAAATTGATAAATTTAGATATATTTAAAAAAATTTCTAAGGCCCGACCCAACCCGGCCGAAATTTTCTTAAAAAATATTTGGCCCGACCCAACTCGAAAACGATTTTTTGGGTCGGGCCTACTTTTGCAGATCTGTAATACAAATACAATAATATTTTAAATTTATTATTTCATAATATCTATTTTTGTTAAATATTTTTTGAAATATATGAGAAAATAATGATATCAAATATAGATAAAAAATACTAGAAAATATATGATCCTCATTTAATTATATATATTTTTTCGCTTTTTTTTTTGATATAATTATTATATCAAATGTATTATAGTTTGGCATTAATTTAATAAAATTATCTTTTATTTTTTGAATGATTTTCATGATAAAATATTTAAGTGATCGTTATCGGTCAAATCACGATATTTTTAAAATAATTTTTTGGGATAATGTTTTACACGTAATTAAAGAAATATAAAACAAAAATGAACATTTTCAATTGATATTACTAGCAAATTTTGGCAATCGAATATTTAGTAAGTGGTTGGTTTTGAGCTCGGCATTCGGTCAAATCATAATATTTTTTAGGATAATCCTAAACACCTAAATGTACACGTATAAACCAAAAATGAAAAGAAATTTTGATCAAAAACGCCAGCTATATGTACCTTAAAGTTTTCTATTCTAAACCAACTCATAAATTAAATATCAAAGAAACCTAACATTTTTTTTTAATTTTTAGGTTTATCACATGTACACACAAATATAAAAAAACGCTAACTAATAATTATTTTGGTTCCCTAAATTAGTTGATATTATCAAATTTATGCATTTAACGCCCTCTTATGGTTATATATTTGTTAAATTTTAAAATTGCAAATAAAAATTTGAATTGTAATAAGCTAGAAAATATATTTTCCCACTAATATTAAATAAAAATAGAATTATAAATTATTTGAAATTCAATTTTTTATTAAATAAAAAATTAATTTATGTATAAAAAAAAATGTTTCTGAAAATTATTTTTAAAAAAAGATTACAAGATCTTCAAAGATCTAAAGATCGATCTTTGAAGATCTTTTATTTATAAAAAAATTTGAGCAACGATCTTAAAAGATCTACATCTTTGAAGATCGTAAAATTTGAAGATCTTTTATTTTTTAAAAATTTTGTGTAACGATCTTCAAAGATCTTCAATTTTTTTTTACCCCTTTATTAAAAGCCCAGATGTTTTTCAATTTTATTAATATAATGTTTCTTTTATACCTCTCCTCCTGCCTTGTTGAAAGAAAAAAATATTATTTATTTTTTAAGCATGTTAAATTAAAATATAAATTCAATAAAGATGCACCGACAAAATCGTATTTTATAAAAAAAGTTTTACCACAGAAGGGTAAGAATTTAATTTATATTATTAATAAAATGTTAAATTCAGAAAAGCGATAATTTTTCTAATCGTTATTTTTACATAAATGGGTAAATTAATATTGTAAAAAAAATTTAAGTTAAAATTTCAATGAAGATGTTTTGTAATTTGTAACATAAAAAATTGACAATTGTCATAATCTTTTTACTTAACTTTTTTGATTTTTTTTTACGCAAACAGATTAAAATTATTAATATTAAGATGTATAGTTTAAATTTAAATAAAGATGTACCATAGAAAAGTGACAATTGTCATAATCGTTATTATATTACTTAACTTTTTTGATTTTTTTTTAAGCATACAGGTTAAAATTTTTATTATTAAGATGTAAAATTTAAATTTAAATAAAGATGTACCATAGAAAAGTGACAATTGTCATAATCGTTTTACTCAACTTTTTTGATTTTTATTTTTTATTCAAAATAATCCCTGCTTAAAAATGGCTAAAAGGTACCCCGCCAAAACCTGCCCCCTGTCTTCACAATTAATTAAAATTTAATTTGATATTAAATTACCACAAATATTGTCAATATTTTTATAAATGATAGAATGGAGATTTTTTTATCATTTAGAATTAATATTAAGTCTGAAATATTTTTATAAAAAAGGTTATTAGTGAAAATGTAAAAATTTAAAAAGTTACTTTGGGTATGTTAAAATTTAAATTTGCATTTAAAATTTTTCATGAGCAATTTTGTCCGAAACATTTTTAGACCTACTTAAGCACCTTATTAAAATACATATTTGGTTTAAATTTCAAATCCCCAAGTTTATTCATTTTTAAATTATTTGAGAAGGAAATACCTACCCCGGGAACACATTATCCCCGGTCTCCCCTACATCCTTATTGGAATTCTATTTTGCATCTTCTTAATAAAAATTTTAACCTATTATCGTCAAAATAAAATCAAAAAAGTTAAATTATAACGATTATGATAATTGTCATTTATGGTACATCTTTATTAAATTTTAATTTTACATCTAATTTTAACCTATTTACGTCAAAAAAAAGTAAAAAAGTTAAATAAAAACGAATAAAACCATTGTCACTTTTCTATGGTACATCTCTATTTAAATTTAAATTTTACATTTTAATAATAAAAATTTTAACCTGTATGCTTAAAAAAAAATCAAAAAAGTTAAGTAATAACGATTATGACAATTGTCACTTTTCTATGGTACATCTTTATTTAAATTTAAATTTTACATCTTAATAATAAAAATTTTAATCTGTTTGCGTAAAAAAAAATCAAAAAAGTTAAATAAAACGATTATGACAATTGTCACTTTTTATGGTACATCTTAATTTAAATTTAAATTTTACATCTTAATAATAAAAATTTTAAGTTTGCGTAAAAAAAAATCAAAAAAATAAAGTAAAACGATTATGACAATTGTCACTTTTCAATGGTACATCTTTATTTAAATTTAAATTTTACATCTTAATAATAAAAATTTTAAACTGTTTGCGTAAAAAAAATCAAAAAAGTTAAGTAAAACGATTATGATAATTGTCACTTTTCTATGGTACATCTTTATTTAAATTTAAACTATACATCTTAATATTAAAAATTTTAATCTGTTTGCGTAAAAAAAAATCAAAAAAGTTAAGTAAAAAAATTATGACAATTGTCAATTTTTTGTGTTACAAATTACAATACATCTTCATTGAAATTTTAACTTAAATTTTTTTTACAATATTAATTTACCCATTTATGTAAAAATAACGATTAGAAAAATTATCGCTTTTCTGAATTTAACATTTTATTAATAATATAAATTTTTTTACCCTTCTGTGGTAAAACTTTTTTTATAAAATACGATTATGAAAATTGTCGGTGCATCTTTATTGAATTTATATTTTAATTTAACATTCTTAAAAAATAAATAATATTTTTTTCTTTCAACAAGGCAGGAGGAGAGGTATAAAGAAATATTATATTAATAAAATTGAAAAACATCTGGGGTTTTAATAAAGGGGTAAAAAAAAAATATCATGAAGATCTTAGAAGATCGTTACACAAAATTTTTAAAAAATAAAAGATCTTCAAATTTTACGATATTCAAAGATGTAGATCTTTTAAGATCGTTGCTCAAATTTTTTTATAAATAAAAGATCTTCAAATTTTACGATCTTCAAAGATCTTGCTCAAATTTTTGAGCTAGATCTCGCTCAAAAATCTTCAAAGAAGATCTTTTGTACAACTCTGGTATTTAGTCATACCGACCCTTCTCTGCAAATATTTTATTAAAATGAATATAACATAGTAATAATCTATTTTAAAAAAATGTCACCCTTTAATAACCATTAAAATTATTATAATGAATAAAATTTTAAATATTTATGCATTCCTCTAATCAATTAATATTATAAGTATGATAAGTAGAAATGTTTAGTAACGTTCCAAGAAGAAGGAGTAGTTATATTTATGATCTGACCTTCGTTCTCCAACAAATTCCTGTAACACATTATGCTATAAATTATTTAATCATTTTGTATAATATTCTCGACAACGTCATTGTAATGAATATCCAGGGTCAGAGATATATTGGTTTGTTCAACGATTGCCTTAAATAATGGTTTATATAATAGTAATAAAAAAGTAAGATTAGTAGAAAATTGAGAAGTCATCGATAGAAAAATGGGGATTTCTAATAATAATGTCCATTGCTGTAAAAAATAACTAATAATACATTTTCTCATTACATATTGATTCATTCCTAGGTGAATCCGATATTCTGAACCATCATTAATGCAGATTAACACTATGGTGCAAAGAGCAGATATATTAGAGTTTACCTGTATTATCATCTTATTTTTTTTTTATTAAAAGAAATTTTGTGATATATACATAATATAGTAATATACTTAAACCTATTAAATATTTTTAGAAAATGAGATTATATACTTTAAAATACAATTGGATATTTAAAATAACTTCATTTAAAAAAAGCTCTTATTGCAAGCTAGGTTATCACCTTTTAAAAATTTAAAACTTCATTTTTTTTTCGAATTTTTAAATAGCGTTATTTGCAAAAACATTAATATAGGGAATATGAGGGATTAGTTTATTAAGCTCAAAAGATGTATAGAAAATATTATCTATTCATTTGTAAAAATGCTAAAACTTAAAGATGTATATTTCATAGATTTTTAGGTGATTACCCGTATTATAACTAATAAGGACTGATCAATGACTCTCCAACAATATCCTGAATTGCTATTAACAAATAAACTTATTTAAACTAGCTTTATAGACCAAAAAATAGTTATTAAAATGTGGTTACTATCCGTCTTATTTTTTGAAATATAAAAATTTTTCCAATATTTTAATGCTATTTTCATATCTTCAAGCGGTGTCTGGAATATGTTCAAATTGTAATTATGTCCATTATTGTAATATTGATTCACGGATGTGTATATTAAATCAATGAAGTGCAAATGGGGAAATGCTAAATTACTAAAGGGATACAAAGGCAGATTTCTATTATATATTTTTCGTTTTAATTTTTATCAATTTTATATTTTTAATCAACTTTATAAAGATTGTCTAATTTCCTTCGGATATAACCAAATTGTAAATTCCCTCAAATGACACGTAATGAGAAAAACTTTGTTCATCTATTTAAATTGCTTTGAAAATTTAATTAATATATGAATGACTAAAAAATATTATTTTTTAAATTAACTTTTTCCAAAGTTAGATTGAAAGTTAGCTAAACCAAGGCCTATGTAGAATTGCAATATATAATAAATGAATAAAAAAGAATTAAAATAATTTTACTGTTGTTATCTTGACAATTTTGCAGGATGACATTAACTTTGGGACTTGAATGAAGAATTGAACTATTAAACAATAACTTGAATAATATGGATGATAATTTCGAGAATGGACCTCTCAACGAACCTTTTAGAATTATATATGATTTGTGGTATTCATGAACTTTAAGTAATCCCCGGTATGGTTGTACAAATCGCAACTATGAAAATAAAGTGGTTAAAAGATACATGCGATGAATACCATTGTGGCTGATTCGTTAGTAATGTACTTATAATCATTAAAATTATAAACCTGAGTTTCATTGGATAAATATAGCATCCCATATGTTAAATTCGAATTGATATCTTCTACAGCGAGGATATCTTTCAATGATTCAGGATTCGTATCAATATAGTACTAAACATGATTAAATTAGAAATTTAATGATAGGTAAATGGAATTCATTCCTCTAAATTCTTAAATTAGATTTTTAATTAGAGATATATAGAATTTTATTCTGTAAACTATTATTTATACATTTTAAATTAATTATTTCAAATATGAAAATGTTAAATTATGCTTTCAACTAGTAAAAGCCTCGATTTTACAGATTTATAAATAACGGTTAAATCAATATTTTAGCTATCTCAAGATTTCTCTAAATGATGACAAATAGATAGGTTATTTTTTGGCTAAATCTCATTTCTTAGGTAATATTTGCTTTAACCGTTTTTTTTTATTAAATCGGCTAAATTAAGATTTTAAATAACAGTATACTTTCATGCAAAAAAGTCATATTTTAATATTTATTAATCAAAATATTACATATAAATATAATTTTTTATTACCGTAGCGTTAAAAGCCTTGAAAATTAATTTCAAATCGTTTAAGTAATCTTTATCAAGGAAATAACTGTAATAGAAATGTGAAAAATTATTAGATAGCCTTTGTGGTATCTCCCAAATAACTAAACCGTGAACCATATTCAACGATACGTCAGTTCGATATCTTTATTTTTTTATAATATATATCATATACATTCATAATATATGTATTTCATTTACAAATTATCTATTAAACTTCAACTAAGTAAGCCGCTTTGTATATTTTTTTCGAAAATGTAGATTACTTTTCAAATTATTTAAACTTTAAATTTTTTAGATTTTTACAAGGAGTATGTAAATACCAAGGCTATTTGGTCCGAAAATAATTGTCATACAAAATATTATGAAATATATCAAACCCTTACCTATAATATACATTCAGAAATCTTTAAATATTTATTTATTCAAAATCACTTTCGATAAAAGTTAGTCATGCCCTGATATTCCATAAACCTAAAGTTTTCTATAGATAAATATATTTATTACAAGTAAAATGATATAAAAATGACACCTTTGACTATTAAATTTAAATTTTATAAAAGAAAAACTTTATATTAATAATTTCGTTTCATTATTAATAGATGATTTCAATTTATAATATTGTAAATCAGTGGCGTAGCTACGAGGGTGGTTTTCGGGTTTGGACCCCTCCCAGAGCAAAAATTTATTTTTAGATTATACGTTCAAAAGACTTATAAGTGGTGACTTTATATCAAATAAATACCAATAATATTTTAATTTTTCTGGTTTTGATGTTTGTGGTAGGATTTTATTTTACTATTAAATTCTGGATAGCATTATTATAAAGATTGAGAATAATCTACTAAATTATAAAACAAATTATTGATGCATTTAAAAAAATATATTTATTATCGAAGATATGGTTATGATTTGTAAGATATACCCGGCCGAAGACTGGGCAAAAGGGCCAAAGGCGCGTTAAAGAAGGGTCTGGGGGGCGAAGCCCCCAGGCTTTTATATGTATGGACCCCCTCTAAGGAAAATTCCTAGCTACGCCACTGTTGTAAATGAATTCTGTTTCTGTGTAATTATAATTATTAAGATATATAATATATGTAAACGCAATTTATTGCCTTGATTTTATAAAATCTTAGGTAATTATTATATATAATTTTTAAATATAAGACCTATAATTATAAAGGTTGCCAATGTTTTAAAAGAGAGCTTTAACTTTCTATAATGAGTATTAGTATTTTATCATTTCAAAACTGTTAATACCATGATTAAACCTAATATCGCTATTTTGATATATTTTTCTGAAAAACTCGTCATTTTATATTTATTAATTTTTCTAATGATGCCTCTTTTTTAGTTACTTCGGTGAATCTAACTTTATAAAGCAAATAATAAATTATGTAATTTAAAACATGGTCTAATCAGAATTCTAATAACTAATCATAAAATAAATTCACTAGCTACCAAAATACTTTATCATTATTAAAATATATTTTTACAAATTATAATGATAAAAGAAAAATTAATTATGGTTAGAAAGATATATATATATGTAAATTAAACTATACTTAGAAGAATTGAAGTGTAGATTAAAGTCGTAAACCATTGGATATGCCATTTGACAGAAGTCTACTAAAATATGATAATGTATAATTAAATATTATTGGAACTTAAATCATTTAACCTGTACAAAATGTTATCTGTACCATAGAAATTATCCATATTATGAGCATGGTGTTTTTTAAAAAAATCACCAAATATTTTAAAATACTATTATAGATTATTGAATTTTTTTTAATATTAATTTTAGCTAACAGTTCAATAAATTGCTTATAGAAATTAATTTTTTATAAACAGAACAATTTATATAGTACATTCACTTTAACTAAACTAAATTTGTTTATAATAGCATATTTATATTTTTTTAGTACGTTGTATTTACCATTTTTAATTTAATTTATATTATATTAATTATGATAAAATTTATAAAATAAAACGAATTTAAAATTTATAGAATGGGAGATGGGCTGCTAAGAAATTCCCAATATAAATTATTGAAATTTTTACTAATTTTAAATATTCAAAAGTATCCAATACTTTTTATATTTTAAATTTAAGAAAATCGCCGCTGATTGCGATAACCTATAATCATTTTTCAATTACTTTGCGAATCCCGAAATTATTAGCAGCTATCTACGCCCATGATGATATTGATTCGAACTCAATTTATGGAATATTATCAATATCAAATCAATGCAAAATTTATGATATTAAAAGATTATAGACAAAATGCTTTACATTTAAAAATTTGCAAAAATAAATAAATATTAGTTGTATGAATCCTCTAAGAATTTGTTTATAATAATCATATGATAATTATTTTCCCTGTAATATTTTTTTTTTGACTTTTATAGCAAGGTATATTTTCAATATATTTTTTTCTTTAAATCTAGCCCTTAATAATATATATATCTCATACAACTTTTAGATGGTAATATATATTCATTTTATTTCCTATATTAGATAATTTCGCAAGGTAATGGAATAAAATTTATTTAGCATAAATATGTATATATTCCTTCAAAGGGAGAATCCTAATAACAAATTCCACCATTTCAAATGAGATTCGTTTTAAAAAATATGGTTAAATTTTAAACATTACCTTATTATGGGGTTTAAAACAATCTAAAGAGCTTGAAATAAATATGCCACAAGATAAAATTTTAACATAAAAAAAGATGACAATACAGGTGAACGCTTTTAGATCAGCTTCTTGTAATATATAATTGATAAAAAAATGAATTAAAATATAATTATTTATAATAATTGTAATAAATGAGAAATTAAATACAAAATTATTACGGTGAATTTTTTAAAACTAAATATATAGATAAAAGTAAACAAAAAAATATTAAAGTGTTTTTTTAAAAATCAAAAAATTGAAGGTACAGAAAAGCCAAAGTTCAAATATCCATAATAATACAAAAATATTTTAAAATATTCTTGGTTATTTGATAATTTTTTTTTAAAAAAACAATCTGCAAACTATTACAAATGTTTAGAAAAATATATAATTATGTATTAGTATTTTCACTTAAACATTTTTACAATTAAAATATTTGTTTTAAAACCATTTTTATAAAAAATATAATACATGTTTAAAATAAAACTTTGATTATTATTTATTATTATTATAAATATTTAGTAAAATTACTCATTACCTCGCAAAACTATAGTAGTAAACATGCTCTTTAAACACCTCTCTCTAATTCTCAAATCTAAGAAATATGTTTTCGAAATTACAAACAAAAATTTGTGTATAATAGCTTAAAGGATAATATCAGATTGTGTATTGTATATAGTAAAATATAATTGCCGAAAAATGATATAATCTAGCTTTGGAAAATAACGTATTAATTGCAAGGGCTAAACTCGCCCCTAACATCTGGACAACTTCTTTTTTAATAAATTTGTTAAGTAACAAGAGACATGATAAATAAAATAAAAAAATTGTTGATAATTTCCCAAAAGAAATATTCTAGCCCTTGATTTAATCTTTATCTATTTATGCAGTTATTTGCGCGAAGAGTGATTTTGCGATTTTGCTGTTATGAAAACAATTTAATTAAGATTCGTTGTAATATATATTTTTTATTTGACGTATTTAAATTGTATATATTTCAAAGTAATTATTATTCAATATTATTTAATAGTTTATTTTTTTACATTTTTGTATTGCTTTGTAATATAATATATAATCTACTTATTCTATAAGTTATAGTTTTCCTATCTTCTTAATGTTATAAAATTGAGGGAGAGAATAATACCTAATCTTAATTTTTTTATCTACCCGACGCTCAAATCAGGTGTGGAATCGGTTTTAGATCAAAATTTGACTTTGGAAACAAAGATATTATTTTTCGCTAACAGCTAGATTTAAGCCTCTTACCCCCTATTATGAAACAAAGACTAAACTGCAAATGCTTATGTAAAATTTTTTGATATACACTCTATTAATGACGTGAGATTCATTTTCTTATAATATAAATAATTTTTAAAATTAAATTATTAGATATATTCAATAATAAAGGAAATAATTGTATTTAAATATAGTCAGATCTGATATTGGCGTTACCATTTTTATATCATGATTATGCGTATAAAATATTATGAGAAAAAATTAAAACACTATATTCCCATATTGCTTGATGTTTGAGTTTTATCTTAACCGATTAACAGATTAGCTCGCTATTATTGTATTTCTCTCTAATTTTATGATCTCAAGTTTAAAATGATGAAATATATTTAAAAGAGGTTAAAAGATTCGCACAAATATGATCAGTTTTTTTAAAAATTCATATCATAAAAAACATATTTATCATTTTACAATATTAATTTAAAAAATTTAAAAAGGTAAGTAATTAGCACATTTTAGCCATTGCTTTTATATAACTGTAACGCTACTACTTAAGCTATCTACTTGCAATATTAACAGAATTGCATTTCATAATGCATAGTATTATATAGATACGGATCCCATGTTATTATGGTCTATACTCGCTTATAAAAAATCAATTCAAAATCAACATATGAAATGTCATCCGATTCAGCGGATATCGACATTTATATTATTAACAGTTATAGTGATAATACTAACGATTCTGCTAAAAACGTAAGTATTAATATCTTCTAAACATAAAATATTTAATTGTTCAAATGTTTTTATAGTTACTAGTACTCTAAACCGTAATCAAACCGGTTTCTTTGTTCAAAACTATTTCATGATAGAGCAATTTGGCATTAATCGATGTTTTACGACATCACGACTTATTGGCATAACCAATCTTCTAAAACTTAGATTATTTGCTATTGCTTTCCATTTAAAGCTGAATAATATATCTCCCACTTCCTATTTATAAATATTTAAATGCGTCTATGGTTTGATCTATATTTAAAAAAAAATTATATTAAGAATTATAAACAAACATGGTCATGAGTTTTGTTGTTTTATATTTTTTGTAAGTTTTTTAAATCAAATTTCTTATAACATATATTATTTTTTTAATTTAAAAAATATGATTTTTTTGGGATTCTAATATGTGTAAATTATCTACACAAATAAATCTCAGACAATGTTTTAAATAACTCTCGAATATATTTTAAATTATATAAAACGAATTAAAATTTATTAAAATTTATTCAAAAACTATTTATCAAATTGTCGGATAGGCATCTACTAACATTGTTGGCAAAAGAATATTTACTGGAGAAAAGGTCCCCCTTATTAAAAACCTACAATTTTGAAAAATAAGATTTGCCACCACAATTACAAATTTATAACCATATAAAATAAGTTTTTTTTGGCTAATAATAACTCTAATTGAATTCAATACATAGATTTGATTATTTAGAAATTTGTTATCATGATTACCTGTTAATTAAAGAGTTAAATAAATTTATCCTACCTCTTGATACCCCCATTTGATTGCCACTCACCCCTTTCAAAAAATTTGAAACAAATGGATTCTAACCCCCCCCCCCCTCTCTATCCGTTTACTTATATAAACGTTGTCAATACATAATATATTGAGAATATATTTTGGGCGAAGTCGGTGTTTTTTAAATTAAAAAAAATTTATTTTATTTTATTATGTATTATTATGAATTAAAACCCCAAATTTCAAATTTTTAAACATTCCAATAATCATTTATTTATAAATATTATAAGTACAAACGCTTCGTAATATTCCAAGTAGAAGAATTACTCACGTTTATAATTGTTTTTTCGTCTTTTAACATATTGAGTTCTATACATGTAATGTCGTAAATTACGAAATCATTTTTCAATACATCTTCTACAGTGCCATTGTAATATATTTTTAGAGTCAACGATGAATTATTTTGTTGAATAATCGTCTATAAAAATTAAATTAATATAATTTTGTGAATTCAATAATCGAAAACATTTAATTTAATAATAAAAGAAGTATATTGTATAAATGTATTTATTTATTACATAGTGATCCATCCCTAGGTTAATTTGAAATTCTAAACCGTTTTTGATATTTAAAAGCCTAATAGAGCAAATAGCAGACATGTCGGAGTTCACCCATATTACCATCTAATATTTTGCCATAATTTAAAGATGTTATTGATATTTAAAAATAATGTTATCATTCTGTATCGTGTTCAGTCTGTCCTTAAAAAATATATCTTATTTAACGGTTATTCCTTCATATTGCGCTCGACCTTACACCAAAAAAGGATCGATTTTTAATGTATATAGACAAATTATAATAATAATTTTAGAATTATATACCTTAAAGAGTGAGTCCGTAATTTAAAAATATATATGATTCTCGCATTTATACCTTATGCGGCCAAAATCGATTTCGTAAATTTTAAAATAATTTTTGTTTAGAAACAAAATTTTGACTTTGGACGCCACCCTTAATATAAATATGAATTAAATTAATTATTGTCGAAAGTGTTTTATTATCAGTTGAAATAACTTTATATTTATATATTTAAATTAAAAAATTTTTTTTTTGAAGCTACTGTCCGCGGTGGAAATTTTTTTTTTCAAGAAGCAATATTTAACAATAACATATTAAATGTATATAACCTAATATTTATAAAGAAATTGTTAATTTGTCTCAATAGCAGAGGTTGGAAATTGTAACAAGATTCTGGATCTTCTCTTAAAATTTAAAACTGTAAATGTTGCAAAATGAAGGTTATATTCTTACACGGCTATGATTTATTAAAACATAATGGCCAATATATTCTAAAACTCGCACATCTAAACTAGCTTAAACGTAAATAATAATTTTTAAAAATATATAAATTTATGACTTCCGTATTTTCTGAAATATTAAAATTTCCCCAATAATTTAACGCCAGCTTGATATCTTTAAGTGGTATCTCGAACATGGTCAAACTAAAACTAATTGCGCCTTTATAGTATTGAATAACGGATGTATATATTAAATCTATGAAGTGGTAGGGGTGAGTGTCCTCTGTATTGCAAGGGTATAAGGGTAGATTTCTGTTATGATTACAAATTTTAGGATTCGTTTTTATGAATCTTATATATTTTTTTAAAATAACTTTATAAAATTTGTCGAATTTTTGTTGGAGATAGCCAGATTGTAAATTCCTTTGACCAACACATAATCGAAAATAACAGATTGATCAATGTAAAGGGCTAACAAATATATATTTAATTTTTATTCATAAAATTTTTTTCTAATTTTCCCAAAAGTGGTTTTAAAGTTAGGCAAGTTAAAGACTAGATTCGATAAATTTCCATATCAGTATTAAAAATGAAATTTAAAGTATTTTACTTGTGCTATTATTCTGACAATTTTGCATAATGACATTAACTTTGGGAATCGAAATGGGAATGTCACTTGAATTGTTGTTCGCTAACTTGTAAAATATGGCTCTCAATTTTTTGAAAGGTATTTTCGAGAAACCTTTCACAATTACATATGATTCACGGAATTCATGAATTTGAAGTGATTTCCCGTAAGGCTGCACTAATCTTAGCTATTAAATTAGTAAGATGATAGAAATTAAGGTTATTTATTTAGATACTAACATTTGTTATATTATCATCACTAATATGTCTATAATCGCGAATATGATGAATATGAGAATTATTCGATATTGATAGCGTTCCATAAGATAAGCTCGAACTAATATCGTCATCGGCGATGATAGCTTGTAAGAACATGGGATTTGTGCTTATATAAAACTTGTTCATTACAAAACACAAAACTCAATTAAAAAAAATGATATAGGGTACATGAGTTTTTATTTTTTTAAAACATATTTATTTACCGTGGCGTTAAGAGCTTTAGTAATTAATTTTAGATCGTTTAAGTATTGCTGTTGAAGGTAAAAAGTGGAATATAAAATGGGATCATGAATAAATAAAATTTGTGGCATCTCCCAAATGACTAAACCTTCGACCAAATTTAATGAAGCGTTAGTTCTATATCTTAGAATATTTGAATTAATGTAAATAAATTTAAAAAAAATATGTTTGTTTATATATATATAACTAAAATAAATACTGTGAAGAGTTGAAATGCATATTTAAGTCGTAAACAGTTGGGAATTCCATTTGACAAAAATCTACTAAAATGTGATATATATATAAATTTATAATTTTATTATGACTAAAATCATCTTACCTATAGAAGATGTTATATGTAACTTAGCAAATATCCACAATAGACGCATTACCTATATAGATTTAATAATGAATTTAAAACTATTCTTATGATATTATTTATATATATTTTTTAAATATATTCTTGTAACTCATCAATAAATATATTAGATATAATAAATTATTTAAAATTGTTTAAATTTTTATAGTACATTAACTTTAATTTAATCAATTAGATAAAATAAAAATGTTTAATTTTTTAGTTGTTATTCAATATTTATAAATTCAAAATAACAAAAAACTATTGAAGTAATAATTGAACCATCATGATTGAATATAAAGCTGAAAGGATAAAATTATGTATAATGTATGTTAATAATAATTTTAAAGACAGAACCTGCACCTATTTGAAAGGATATGAAAGTACAATCAAATCCCACCCCCATCAACCTTCCATATACTATTGAAATAGGAAATTTTTTCCATAATCAAAAGATGTTTTGATTTCATAATTTTTTTTATTTTATTAATCAAAGGTGAATACTATGTTATGAGATAAATATGATGTTTTAAATTAATACAAATTCGCAAATGAATTCTACAGGCTTCCTTAGGAAAACAGAGATTTCCTTGCATGAGACTTCCTCTGTTTTGTTATCCTCTTCTAGCCAACTTCAATATTTTAAACTTTACAAGGCTCAGATAATTACGAGATATGCAAATATTCTCTAAGAATATGCCACGATCACACTCACAATATTTTAGCATCTCCAAATCAGAACAGGATGTAGAACCCTTAAGCTTAAATATGTGAAGGCTAAGATCTACCTGCATCAGTATATCAAGATTTAGATAATAAAATTCATTATCAATTTTATCAGCTTCCTCAACGAGGTTACATTCTTATCTTCATAATTTCTATTCTACTCTTACCCATTTCATAAGCTAAAATGTTTAATTTCCTTTTTCCTGTTTGTGATTTTCCCTTGTTGTGAACATTTACCAACAACCTCTCATTCTCCTAATCCTTAAATCAACCTTTAATTGATTTTCCTTTTTCGTTTATAGAAGAAGAGAATAATTGTGCCAATTTAAGATTATATATGTGTAACTGAGATTTTATCATAATTTCTTTTAGGCATTTTAAATCCAAATTATATACTAGATAAGTAACGTATAAATTTTTTTTATTTATACAATGTATAATATAACTTTTATATAGGTTTGAAAGAAATATAAAATAAATTTAGAAAAATGTCTAAAAAATTTCCAAAAAAAACAGTCCTACACCATCACTTTGAAAGCGAGTGATAGGATTAAAAAAATTTAAGGTGTTCAGCAAAAATAAATAATTCCCAAATAATTAATAACTTAACTATTCCATTGATTAAATTCTGATAAAATATGCCATTTTTTACCAAATTTTTTGAAATCAAATACAATTGAATCATAATTATCCCTACATACAATATTAAACTTACGAATGTCGATTTTTTTAAAATATATCTATGAAAGACATCAATATAATATTTAAAAATTCCCCCTCCCCCATTTTCTAAGCACAATTTTTTTTTAAAATATAATTTGGATTAATTCTGTCCGATGATTATTACAAATAAGATAGAAATTTTTTTAAACTTAAAAATAAAGATAAAAGTATTTTATAAAAATAAAAAAATCTAAGGTATACACAGAGGAGTCAAAGGTCAAAAAAATCTAATGTACCGAAGAAATTATTCATAATAATAGAAAAATATTTAAAACTACTCTTATAATGTTATTTGATATTTTTTAAGAAAAATTAATACTCTGCAAATGTTTAATAAAATGTTTTGAATAATATATAATTTAGTAATAGTACTTTGATAAACTATTTTTTAAATTAAAATATCTATTTTAAAACCATTTTTATAAAATTATAATATATGTTGAAAATAAAACTTTGATTATTATTTTATTATAAATATTTTATATAATTACTCATGCCTTCGCCAAACTATAGTAGTAAACATGCTTCATTTGATGAACTATTAAACTCCTATAATTCTCTAATCTAAGAAATATATTTTCAAAATTACAAATAATAATTCGTTGCTTAAAAAATATTGCGGAGAAATGATATAAAATAGTTTTGGGAAATAATGCATCTGATAAACTTATTGTGGGGTTGTGACGGGAAAGTTTAACTTTTTATCTGGTCACTTGAATTGACAGACTAAAAGGGTTGATTTATTAGCCTAAATTAGTCGTTTTAATTGACTAAGACATTTAGATGTGTAGGAAGAACTCGATTAATTAATAATACTATTACAAGTATATAAAATTTAACCATTAAAAAAAAATACTTTATGTCATATAAATTGAGTCCTATTTTACTAGTGTAAAAAGTTGTATTTATTATAGATTAATTTTAATTTGTAATATACACTGAATTTCAGATTTCACTACACATATGTTCAAAAAAACTTTAAAGCTATTTCGAAGATGGGAAGATAATAAATTCATCCTCAATAAAAAGAAGTGTAACATGGATTTATCTGGCATTTTTTTAAACCCGCCAACATAGCCATATGCTTTTCTATATAATTTTTATATAATTATTTGAGATTTTTGACTTTTTATTTTTGAGTTAAAGTATTTCTTTGAAGGTTAGAAGATTAAATGAAGTGCTTAAAGTTATTTGTGAAGGTCTTCAGTAATTCTAGAAAGTAAGCCATTGTATAACAATATAAATCATATTTTTACGCATTTTATGTTATTTTATATTATTAAGGTTTAACATATTGTATAAATAAAAAAATATTTTGCTAACATCAAACAATTTTAATTAAAATTTATAGGTTAACGTACAAAGAAAATATATTATTTTGATTTATCAAATTATTTTTTTATAAAAAATTAATTTCCCCAATAAATTTTATATTAAATAATCAATTTTAACATTTATTAAAAATATCAAATATGTTTTTCTTAAAATCGAAATACACTATGCTTCTGTCGTGCGTCATTACTATAGGACATGTAACACTTTGTACAAGTTGAATCATTTAAATTCTAAACATATACCTGATATATTTAGTGGACTTCTGTCAAATGCAGTATCCACTTGTTTATGACTTCAATCAACATTTCCATACCACTGAGTATATTATTCAAATTTTCTAAAAATATCATAATAATTCACATAATTTTTTTGTCATATCAATTTTGTGAAATCATATATTCATAATGGTCATAAAAAATATATAAAATAATTATATTAAACTTAGCTCCTTAAGCAGAAAAGGTATTAGGAATCCCTTTGATGATTTCCTCCAGATGATTGGATTGTATAGGAGATATATTAGATACTTGTAGATTGCCATAACTACTGTTGATATAAGAAGTATATGCAGAAAAAATCTTTAATAAAACAGAGTACAAATGAACTTCAAATTTTGATAAGATAGTGGCTGAATTATGAAAGATTGTCAAATTATTAACTTCAAACTTACAAGTTCAAGTTTATTACAAAAATAACATAAGAGGGCAGCCTACTGTTGGCGGGTGTGCCAAACTCCAGTAAAATTGCATGTTCTCGTCTCACAAATAAATTTTTAAAATTTTATTTGGACGAGGGTATCTAATGTGTTATATCATAATGAAGAAATACATATAAATAATGGCGAATTCAATTAAGCTGCTTCTTTATGAATCTCTTAAATAAAAAACTCAGTTTAATTAGAGCATGCAAAATGGATTAAAGAAAGGATATAATCGTAATATGCAATAAATAAATAACGGTAGTTTGCCTAAGATTTTTAAGGATGTTAGAGTATAGTTACAGAAAATAGAAACAATTTACTGATTAAATAAAAATAACTAGAAAAGGAATCTAAATTATTAATGGATATATAAACCGAGGTTAATTAAATTATATATCATTCATTCATGGATAATATTAAATACAATTTAAATTTACACATTCTCATGGTTAATTTTTCTTAAATTATCGTTAGTAACAATTAGTTGATTATCATTAACAAATGCTTATTATTATTCCTTTAATTATTGAATATAACAAAGATTTTATTGAGAAATCACAAATGTTGGTTCAATATAACATGTTTTTTCTAAATATTATGTGGCTACTCCTTTCAAACTATTTAATTTGTAATTATATTGCAGTATCGATCAAAAATATTTGAGAGAATTTATCTGCTCCTTCCAATCATATACTTCTTGAAGAGTATTCTAACAATAGATTAGTTTTAATCACTATGTATGAAGTTTTATCCCTACTTGATTTATCCATCCATTTTTTGAAATTTTTAGTCACCGTTCCAATTCTTTTCTATCATGACTCCTAAACAAATCCAATTAATCATTGGAATTGATCCTTTAACTGCAAATAGATCCATCTTTGAAGGCGCAGGTCTGAAACTACCTTATAATTCACCAACATTAAATGCTCTATAAAATTTTGCAATTAATCAATCCAATGCCTTAATTAATTGCCTAGGGCATTAAAAAACCCATTTAAGTTGTACATTCCTTCGAATCATGTTATGTTTACCCTCATATGCATATCAAGGGGATGGGGAAGTGGATTCCTTTTTTTCAAAATTTTTTCTGTTCTCGTAAATATCACTGCTAAATATTTTCCGAATCATTTTTATGCTATCATGTATAAGATAATTATCTATATTAGGCATAGTAATCATCTACATTACGCATATTTTAAATCTAAATTATAAGCTTAAATTATAAGCTTAAATTATAAGCTTAAATTATAATTGAAACGTTTCCCTGTATGTAACTTGCTCCCACACCCCTACAGAATGAATCTATTATTTAAGTTAAATTAAATTTTCTTAAACATATAAAAATTTAAGATATCTCACTAATGCCACATTGAATTTGGTCGATGGTTTAGTCATTTGGAAGATGCCGCAAAATCACTCTATATATCCTTTACATTTATATTACTTCCTTAATGAAAAATACTTAAACGATCTGCGCTTAATTACTAAGACTCTTAATGCAACGGTAATAATTAAGTAAATTATAAGGAACTTTATTTTATAATAATATTGAATCTAAACTAGAAACTTGTGATAAAATTTTAAATTTGACAGATTTGAAATGCTTTACTTAAAATTGTATCTCATAAAACAATATTTTTA
The DNA here is from genome assembly GCF_954871325.1 of Gordionus sp. m RMFG-2023. NCBI lineage: Eukaryota > Metazoa > Nematomorpha > Gordioida > Chordodea > Parachordodidae > Gordionus > Gordionus sp. m RMFG-2023. Next base: position 54,186,717 of record NC_088777.1, read on the forward strand.
CCAGTTTAAATTATGATTTACAAGGTAACCTAATATATTTTTTTTAACCTCTATCGGACACGATAAAAATAACTATATGAATTGCACCGAATTATAATATTTATAACTTTCCTATTAGTAGAAAAATTTAATTTAAAAATTTTCAATATTGGAAGAATGATGAACATAATTAATCGGCTGCACAGATCTGCAAAGCCCAGCTTATAGACCCCAGTCAGTTAAATTTAAAAAAATATATAATGGGCAGCCATATCGGGCCAGTCAATTCGTATATAAAGAAATTAAATGGACTATAATGAACTATTTCTAAAAAATTAAGCATCACTAAACTCTAATTTTGAATTGTATAATCTTTCAAACATAAATAACCACGATTAGCGTATTTCTTTCATTTTATTTTAGGAATTTACATGACTAAATTAAATATGTAAATAATAAAAAAATTATACTATATATTATTTTTATTTATATTAAAAAACAGCATGATAAATCTATTTTAAAATAAGATCATTATTCATTAGAGAAATTTATTTTCCTAATATAAAAAAATGATAGCCTACGGGGTTTAGAGATTGATAGAAATAACTATTATCATAAAGTAAGAAAAAGTCGTGAAACTCTTATTTTTGACCTTTCAGCTGTAATAATCAGACAATGTTTGTGTTAGAGGAAAATTGGGAGATACAATTCAAATCCCAAATTAGGTATTTTCTTCTAAACCGAGGAATGTTTGTAAGCCCATCAGGTCTTTTCCCATCAAATAGGGTTAGGGTAGTTGGCCAAGGAGGAATTAATGCCTACAAATTTCTTAACGTCGGCCAGAAGTGGGTGTAGTCACTTTGTACCTAGGAGTATGGAATAGATAAAAGGCTTAAATTTTTCTTCCATAAGTCATAGGCAGCTTTAAATTGACTATTTTTATCTCTCACTACTTGTTATTTTCATTGAAGACGGGAAGAAAGTAAACTGATAAGGAAGATAAATTAAGAGGGTAATCCTCTAAACCAGCTTTCTTGGTCGGAAGGTGTACAATGGCCCGATTAAATTTTGAAAATAAATATTTAAGAAAACCTAGAAGAAATTTTTAATTTTCATGTAAAGATTGATGGGAGGGAATATTATGCAATATTACTAACAATTTGGTTAAGCAAAGGGTTGCTTTATCTAGAATATGACTCTCGGTTAATAATCTTAAAGCAAATAGATGGGGATCCATTTAAAAAACTAATTTCTGCTTTATACCATTTAAAACGAGATCTATAGTTTAGAATTCATTAATTTAGAAATTGATGGCCTCTACCATATATGCCTCAGGACAACGTAGGGTTTCGTCATCCAGGTACCAAAGGTTAAGATCAAGATTGAATTTGGACTTCATATTAGAAACATGTATGAATACAAGAGAAGGCCAAGAGGATCTCATTGTTGAATATCCTCTTCAGAATTAAAACCTTGTCACCAAAAACTAAAAATGAATTCTGATATTAGAGTAATTTATGTAATGGGGATGGTCGGGAAATCTTTCAAAGAATTTTGAAGATGAGGCAGGCGCAGGTGTGTACAAAGCAATAATAACATTTTTAAGATCAACTTTGCACAAAACTGAATTAGGAGGAGGATTACCGATGCAAATCCGAAAGGAGTGGGCATTAGCCTCGTTAATTATATAAGCCGGACATTTCATAAAAGATTAGTGAGCTATTTTTGGTATTAAAATTTTATAGTACGGATCCTAGATCTAATAAATTTTTAATACCTTCATATATTATTAACGTGCTGAAAAAGCTAATATTGCCATTGACCTTTTTATTGATAAATATTATTACCTACACTAGAAAAAAATTATTCCACTCTCTTAATAAAATGGAAGTCTATGACCAAAATTGTGAGGATAATTAAAAATGATTCCACGAAAAAAAAAGGTTAATAAAATAAAAATAAATTTTATATTAATTTTTTTATAAAAATACTTTTATTTTTAAAAAATTTTTTAAGACACCTAGTATCCTTAGACCCTCCACTTTTAAAATGGTTCAGGTTTCGGGTACAGCCAAACGAGGGTTCTGGAGACTTCCGGTCTGGGTACAGGTTGACATCGCTAGTTTGAATTTATAATTTGTTATAAATTGTAATTATAAATAGTGCATATTAAAACAAAATATAACGATTCATCTATTAAGCATAATTAGTCTTCACCATTCACAAAATCTAGCATATACTATGTAATGTAGTATTTTGATATTGAATCTATTGAGATTCGGAATTTCTCAATTTTGAATCATTTACTGAAGGAGATTTCATTTGACCGGAAATATATTTCAACATTTATAGAAAACCTACTCTGTGAATTTCAGATAATTTTGTTCAGAACTTACTCAAAATCTACACTATGAATCTCTCAGAATCCAATAAAATGAAAACAAAAAATGAAGAGATTTATCTTCTAATGAATGTATTCCTTATTCTGGCAATGATTTTTAACCATTTTTTTTTATAATTATATTAATTTCTATTTGGACTTGTATTGTTTATGTATTTTATATATAAAATATTTTGAGTTTCTATTTATTTTTCTTTATTTTCCTGGCTATTTATATAATTCTAGAACACTACTGAGACTTTAATTCACGGGAATTTTACATTACTAGTGGGAATATCGTTGGAGGGGCAAATGTGTTTGTATGATCAGGAGAATGTTTGCTCAAGAGTGCATTAAATGTTGCATCTAGGTTTGGCGCTAGTATCATTAGATGATAAAATTTGTAGGGTCCTAAAAATGTTTAAACGTTAATTATCTTTAGATAGGTTTTGCCTTGTTTGTCTCTAATAAGGGGTTGTACTCGGAGTTTCAGAGCTTTTGAGTCGAAATGGCTTGTATGAAACAATTTCCCCTTTTATGTATTAAATATATTTTCAACTTTGGTAGTAGGAGCTTGCAAAAATGTGAAAAATTTGAAAGAAGGGTAATTATCTGAATTATAGTTTAGAAAGTAAATAAGGTTATGACAGAAATTTATCCCAGTTTAATTTAAGGTATTCTGGATATGGTTGGGGAATTTAATTTTAGAAATAAATGATGGGATAAGTTTTAAGTCAACTTTTTGTGAGATGGTCCTAAGAAATTATTAAGAGGGCAATGAAATAATTAATAAACCTAATGAGATACATCTGGTTTTTGGTGAACCATGAATTATGTACCTGTAAATTATTTTGTTTAACATTATTGTAAACTTTGGAGAGATACATTTGTTAAAAGAAATATTTCTTATAGGCAAAACTTTGATATCTTCAACTGTTCGAAAAAAAGGATTATTTTAACTATTCAACTTGAATAGAATTAATGAGATTAGCTGGGAATAAAGGATTGTGATATGCATAAGAAAATCTAGAGAATAAAATTGACTAGAGCTGATGACTATTCCGGATGTTAAAATTTTTTTTAATGCCTGGAAATTTGTCATTTAAAGTTTAATTACATTATTAATTAAATTATATCCATAAACAGTGGATAAATTTTTAGATATTCTTTTATTTTATAAAAAAAATAGGCTTACCATAAATAAATTTAATTCTTCAAAATGGATCAATTGGGAAAAAACAAAAAAAATTCAAGTAAGTATTTAATGATTTAAATTAATCTTTGATTTAGTTATTGATGCATTTTTAAAAGAATAGATTTGACTGAAGGAGAAAATGTTCAAGGTATAATGTAATATTAAATTATATATTTTTTTAATTCCTATAGTTAATGCTTCGCCCTCTGTGGCATGTTTAATATTGAGTTGTAGTATATGGGGATTAAGGTTGAGAAGCTCCTGAAAATATTCTTTCCATCTATTCATTATTTCTTTTTTCTTTATTATCAATTTCCCATCTTTATCTTTGATTACTTTCGGAGCTCCGTTTATATCCCTAGAATTCTTTTCCCGCTGTTTGGCTAATCTGTATATTTTATTTTGCCCATGCCAACCCTGATAATAAATATATATTAAATATTAAGGGCTTGATATCAGCTCCAACAACAAAATGGTCCCTAAAGATGAGGAGATAAAGAGAGAAGTGTTGGTACAATCGATCTCATACGAATCAGGACTTAAAACGTCCAAAGAAAATACGCAACATAGGTTGGATTTACGATTTATTCCAGCCAGGTTAATTTATATGTTACATTATATTTGGTGGATATTGTTAAAACATAAATCTTTTTAAAAAAATGCTTGAACTAGCCTGACTCACAATAACTCGACTTTATGAACTTGAGGCTAAATTCATAGTGGATCCCATCCGGCACGATTTAACAGCTGATCAATTTTTAAAATCTGTTTCTGAGATCAATTTTTCTTTATTAAAATTAAAAATTCCTATATTATTATCACGAATATACTTAAAAATAAAATAAAATAAATATTAATTTTCAATAATCGATTTCATAAACAGATTTTTAAAATCGATCAGCTGTTAAATCGTGCCGGATCGGGTCCACCTAGTGGAGGTCACGGTCCGGTCTTTGGTCCGGACTGGACCGATACCCTCTGACCTGATTGATCCAAACCGTGGTCCTAAATAAAAAGACAGGTCCATTTAATTAAATATAAGAGTATTATATAAACAATATAAAATTAATTAAGAATAATATAATAATTAATAATACAAATATTTAATTTAAATAAATGCTAATGTCTTTGATTGTAGAACTGTCATGGAAGGAGTTAGAAGAGGGACTTTAAATTTTTGTTCCTTATAAATATTCTGCAAAATATCCATGCTTTTTAGGATGTTATTGGCATTATCTGTAGTACAGGCCAGTATATTCTCCTCAAATTGATATTCATCAATTACTTCTTTTATATGTAAGGATATTTCTTCAGAAGTATGAGGAAATGGGATATGATTTATATCAAGTAAAAAAATTTTAATGTAAAAGAAGAATCAATATAGTGTGCAGTAATGGCTATGAATGAAATTTTATTTATACTGCTCCACATATCCGGTGGTAAAGCTTATTAAAGAATTATTATAAAATCATTATCCGACAAGAATATCACGTGATTTCTTACTGCGCAGAATCGCGTCCATTTTATATTTTATAGCCATATTTACGCCATATATTCTTTATTTTCGTCGCCATATTGCAAATAATTCTAATTTTTGTATTACACTTAATATAAACAGTAATTATCCGTATACAAAGTGTTCTAACTGTTTTAAAAATATTACTGTTACCAAAAATGGAGAAATAGCAGCCTATGGCCCTTGGAAAAATAGATGACCTCTTCAGGAGTCTAATTACTAAAACCCTAAATAGATCTCTATAGCTACCCTGCTTTAAGTAATGATATTAAACCTGTCTTTGATGCACTCCCCCAACCCCTAGAATGCCCTACCAATAATTCACCAAACCCAGACTGCATAAATGATCTTTTATATAACACACTACCCTCAACAATATCTAGGATTCCTCGGGGCAGAACACTTGCAGCGAGTAAACTTAATTCCATTATTCTTTACTCAATAAAAACGTCATAAATGTTGACAACTGAAAAAAACTTTTTGACTTCTGTTTTACTAACTTGAAGGTTCCGTCGACAAAGTTAAACTTAACAAACAAATTAAGTGTCAGTTAATCAACCCAATCCCCAACATCAATGCCTCTTGTTCTTCAATATCTAACTTTAATCACAACATCCCTGATTTAAAGGCTAAACTTATCAACCGTAAAATTAATGCTGTAATATTAAAGCGGGTCTAAAAATAGCAGTGTCCGAAGACTATACTCTTACTAAAATCTATACATCCCCAAGATTTTAGTGAACTACCACCACCTCCAACCATTCCTACTCCTCCTCTAAACGCCATAGAAGTAACTAAGGGCAATAGTCACCTTCAGAAAAGACTTCTTGGTCTTGACGGTTTTAGAGCTATATACCTTCAAAACCTCATCAAATCAACAACTGAACTTATATTCAACATAAAAACTCTACTTAATCATATTACAGCGTCTACATGGCAAAAAATTTGATGGAGGCAAACCCCCATCCAAAATCTACCCCTACCCCCCTAAAAAAATTCCCGCGGCCTTCGGCCGCGATATTTGCCAACATTGCTATAGTGATAATAATAATATTTATACAAAGAATCTTATAGTAAGCCACCATTTATACCCTTACAGCATAATTATATTTACAAATTTTCAACCTGTTTAGAAGAAAAAATTTTAAAAATTTGTTGGCGATAAAATTCTGTGATGTGAAATAGTTGTTGTTAAAGTCGCAGTGGTTCTTTGGAACTTTTTTTTGAGGAAATTCAGTAGAGTACAGTAGTTGTTAAAGTCACAAAGGTTCTGGTGAATATTTTTTTTAAGCAATACGGTGGAATACCGGGGTCATTGATAGTGATTGTTAAAATTGTAAAGTGGATTAAGGTGGTGTTTAAAAGAAGTTAAAAGGGTGTTATGTACTGTTGCATAATTTCGGTATTGATTATATCATATTGTTCAGCGTCTACATGGTAAAAAATTTGAATCCTAATAAAAATTCAGTGGCCTTCGGCCGCGGTATTTGCCAACATTGCTATAGTGAATATATTAATAAAAAGAATCTTATAGTAAGCCACAATTTATGCCCTTACAGCATAATTCTATTTACAAATTTTCAACCTGTTTAGAAGAAAAAATTTTAAAAATTTGTTGGTGATAATCATTGTTACTAACCGTTTTCAATTAACTTATATTTAAGTTTTCCATAATTTGTTTGATAATCACTTTATTTTCATAAAAATAAATATAATTGTATTAAATGAGATAACATATTTACATTCCTATAAAAAAACCAACTAAAATATCGTAAAAAATATAAGACTAGTAATTTTAAAGCGGTATAGTTAGCTTGATTCTATAAATACTTATAATATCTTTTTGTTAATTAAAAATATTTATATAGATATTAGAATAAAATGAATACGGTATATTTTGCACTGGAATTATAAATCATTTATGTAAATATAACTATAAAATATTAGAATAAAATGAATATAGTATATTTTCCATTGGAATTAAAAAAAACTAATTTTATTAATAACTTGCTTTATAGATGTCAAGGCAAATTGTGTTGTAAATTATAAATTTTTCAAAAACATCCATTTCACTGGATTTTATTACTAAATTTTCTAAAAAATAAAACGGGTCCAAAATTTTATTCCGCATTCTAGTTTTATTTTGCTCATAGCTCTTTCACTTGAACAGGAAGTAGCTGGGTTCGCAACACCTTTAATTAAATAAAATATTAATAAATTAGTTTCATCAATATATAACGCGTCATCTTTTTAGCTTTAAAAACATTTCGCATTAAGAGAATAAATCTTTAAACTCATGAGCAATATTTTGGACATCCAATTTTAAGTATGACAATTTCGGGATATTTGCCACTGTTTTGTTTTTTAATTATTCATAATTCTAGCGAGTATATAAATTGTTGTTATCCATGTATGCCAACAAAGTTGGAACAGTATTTACCAAATTTTATGAGACACATAAAATTACCTACATTTGCATTAGTGTCCTAAAAGGCTATATTAGATTTTATAACGTGCATAAGGGCATCGATAATATTATGAATTCTTAAGATTTTTCATAAAAATATCAAGCCTATTTGATAGCAAATGATCTTGAATATGATTATTTGCATGCCAAGTCATGTTTGCGTATTCACAATCCTTATGAATAGAAGATGACCCATGACTCTCTAAGCTACGCTTAAAATTTTTCCAGTTATATAATGCAAGCTGAGTCCAAAAAATATTGGATTTAGGGCCACCAAACATAATACAATTGAGACAAAGGACTTTTTAAAGTGGTTAGGATAACCAATTTCTTAGGTTGACCGAACCATTAACCCTAACCTTTTTCTAATATTATGCTCCGTTTATAAAGTTAAAAAATAATTACTCATATAGAAATAACGGATGGGTAAAAATTAATGAAAATTATATATTTTTTAAACCCGCATGAGAGTAACAGGATATTGAAATATATTTGAACATGGCTGTTATGGGCATACAACAATTATGAAATTAATCAAGATAATTGTCATCCTAAATAATATGCAGTGAAAAGGGTCATTTTTTTTATATAATTGAATAAGATTATACCATTAATGTTTGAAATATTCCGGCTTGCATGATTGATTATTGGATGAGAAGAAGATATAATTTGGGAAATTTCCAATAACTTTGCTAATTGTTATTAAATACAGGTTAAAGATAAAATACCTGTTAAAAATTATAATTTGATTTTCTTATTTTTAAATATATAAAAATATTTCAATAAAATTAATTATATTTTTAACTGCTATAAATAAATTAGCTTTTTATAGCTGGAAATATTTAAATATCCTCTGCATTATTAGCGATAATAATATAATTAAATACTTATTCATCACACAATGTTTCTCATAATAAATCGTTTAAATCTTTTCAAAAAGTTCAATTTGAAATCCTAAAGGGTAGTGTTGTTAAACGGCTCGTTTTGAGCCGATTTTTAAAAACGGCTAACTCAATATTTCATCCAGAAAAATATTACGCAAGCCTGAAGATTTTGCTCATAGAAGGAACAAAGATCCAGACATATATTGTCGAAATCTTGAGGCTTAGGCAATACTTATCTGGCTAAAATATTGAGTCAGCCGTTTTTAAAAATCGGCTCAAAATGAGCCGTTTAACAACACTACTAAAGGGGAACTACAAATGTTTCTTCGAAACACTCCCATTTCCCTCCTAGTTTATCAAATATAGTCCTTTGTAACAATTATAAATATTTTAAATTTTCTTTTTCACCATTTTAAAAATTGTTCTTTTTTTAGAATTTCTTTTAATAAAAACGATAAGCCATAAATTTTAAATATTTACGTTTATTATTTTTTTTATAAAATCGAAACATTATCAATATAATTTTCTATTTTTAAAAATTTGAAAAATGAATATTTTGAAGAAGATTTTAATATTAATTATTGCTTATTATCCAAGATTTATGGTAATTGTAATTTCTTATATAATTTCATACTATATTTGTTATAATATAAAAAAAGTCTATAATTAAAGAAATTAATAATTCATTCATTCATTCATTACCACGCCAGAAATTGCACGAAGTGCAATTTCATCACCCACCAGGAGTTGTAGCGTGCACCATGTATATTCACTAGTATATAGATCCTATACATGATGTATACCCGTTTTATTATAGTGGACGGTACCACTATGTAGTCAGCTAGCATAGTAAAGAAGAGAGGAGTAAGAAAGAGGGGATCTATTAGTTCCGTTACCGGCAAAATAGTGTTAAGAATTGTAGCTAATATTAATAATAATAATGTACCTGACACCTGGTTAGATATAAGAGATGGGAAAAAAAAAATTTCTTAATGTTTGGTAAGTATATCCTTGGAAGATAACGCAATGTCTATAGAATCCATGTTATTCACTATTATCATTATTATATTGAGCCTGGAGATCGTTATCATTATCAATATTCACGGTCTTAAGATTATCATTGACTTCGTCAAAAATCATAATTCCTATTGCGCCAAAACATAAGTTGTCATTAGACTGGGGATAAGAGATTGGAAATAAGGCAGTGTGAGAAATAGTCTGATACGTCCACGATTCCTGCTCTAGTTTAAACCATATTTAAGCATGTATTGCAGATGTTCCTTTAAATGTTTCTTGTTTTTGCTGAGTGCAAGAAAATCTATAAACGTAAGATTGATCAAGTCCATGTCCTTCAGACATTTTGCCAGCCAATAGTATTTGGGGATTCTTCGCCTTCCATAATCCGGGGTCCACTCCATGGACGAAAATATCATATTATCTCGTGAATGTCTTAAGCAGTGGCCGAGTAATTCTAATCTCCTCAAAGGAATGAGTCTTTTGATAGGTAGGATGTCGCACCTGTTCCAGAGAGTTGTGTTTGGGGTGTTGTATGGATAGTAAGTTTTAGTGATTCTTCTTAAGCACTTGTTTATGAAGGTCTGGGATGTGTTGATGTTGCTTTTAGTGTCCTGCCATGTTTCCAACCCGTATGTTAAGATGGGTAGAATTAGGGATTTAAAGAGTCTTATTTTTAGGTTCGTAGATATCTGGTTGGACGACCATAGTTTAGTTAGCTGATGATATCGGGATCTGGCCTTGTTGGTCCTCGACTTAGTATCCAAAATGGTGGTGCCTAATGACATTATTCTGGTTCCTAGGTACTTAAAATCCGAGACCGTATCTACCACATTATCCTCAAAGTTAAAGGGGTCGCTGTTATATAGAGGGATATTGGATACAATTAACTTTGCCTTTGAGTAGTTGACTTTCAGTCCGTCATCCAAAAGCAATTTTTGATAAAAATGCATCCTTGTTTCAGCTCTCTGTTGGCCTTAAATGGTTGTGATTTTAAGTTCAGATGTTGTGGTATCACGTTATGATTATCGTATATTATTTTTATAAGCGAAATCAGATGTTTATCTATTCCTATGTCCTCCAGTAAGGGCCAGATCTTATGCTGTATGATGGAGTCAAAGGCTTGACTTAGATCAATCATTAGGGCAAATATTGGGGACTTATGCATTCTAGCTTTCTCCAGAATAACCTTAAGCGCCATGGTTAGTTCCGTCGTGTTCCTGCCCTTCCTATATGATGTGATGGCGTTTGAGAGGTTTCCATCGATGATTGGTTTAATCCTGACGGCTATAATATACGTGAACATTTTTAGGGTAACTGGGATCAGTGCAATTCCTCTGTAGTCCTTCAGGCTAGTCGGGTTCTTATTTTTAGGGAAATTAAGTATTATCGATGTCATCCATTCCTCTGGGAAATTGCCAGTATTCCATATCTCATTAAAGAGGGGAAGCAGTAGACTAGCACTTAAATCAGCATCTATCTTCCAAAGTTCCGCAAAAATCCCATCGATTCCGGCTGCTTTATGGGGTTTTAGTCTTTTAATGGCATTGATTATATCTATTCTGTTCAGGTTCCGATTAGGTGGTTGGAAAGGATAGTCACATAATGGTTTAGACCACCTTGTTCTGTAAAGGTTCATGTAATGGTCTGTCCATATCGCTAATTGTTCCCTGGGGTCCGTTATAATTTTATTATTTTCAATGTGTAATCTTGGTAGAGGATTGGATTTAAAGGTAGTGAGTAACTTAAGAGATTGGAAAGCCTTGTAAATATTATTGTTGTCAAAGCTATATTGTATGGATCTAGATAAGTTGGCAATAAAATATCTTTTATCTGTTCTTATGCAGTGAGTTATGTACCTTCTGTGGTGTTTAGTATATTGGTTATAGGAGATATTTGTTGTTAAGTTTTTAATTATCTGTATTGTTGAAGGGGATAGCCATTCTTTACGCTTAATTCGTGGTCTTAAGCATGAATTCATACAGCTTGATAAACTTAGTTTCATATCCTTCCAAGTTATATTAGGATTGATCATGCCATTTTGGGTGTTTCTCCATGTTGTTAGATTGGTGATGAACTCTTCCTTTATAACCGGATCATTCAGCTGTGCCAAGTCTTTCCTCATTATGAAGTGTGTAGAGTTAAGGTGGCTATGTTGATTTCGGTTTGGAAAAATGGTATTTTTTATCCTTAGCTCGCATCCTAGTGGGTAATGGTCCGTAAATAAGGTGAAGTTCAGTTTGCTGATGACTTTGATGTCCTTCACCCACTTAAATATATTGTTGGAAATTACAAAGAAATCAATTTGTGAGGTAGTGCCAAAAGATGGGCTTTTGTAGGTCATGGTGTGATGGTTAGGATGATTGAAGAAGGTATTTCCTATTTTCAAATTGAAGTGTTCACAGATTTCTATTAGTTTTTTGCCATTAGTGTTCGTACTTTGTACTATAGTGGCGTTCCCGAGGCAGGTAGAATTGTTAGGCTTCCCAACCGAGGCATTGAAATCGCCAGCTAATATGATACTATCTCGATGAGGTAGTTCTTTTAAGATATTTTCCAGCTCTATGTAAAAAACTTTATTATTATGTGGTGAATAAATATTGAACAGGTGAATTTTCTTGTAACCAATATTTAAGGTAAGACAGCAAATGCGACTGGAAATTGGATTAAAGCTTACATATTTAATTAGTTTGTTATGGATTAAGATTGCTACACCTGCCCAAACATGTTCAGCATTCGAGCTGCAGTATAAGGTGTATTCTAAGAGATTTCTTACTTCCGTTTCTTTCAAGTGAGTTTCTTGTAGAAGGAGGATGTCGTATCGTTGATCGTTTATAGTTTGCCTAAGAATTGTGAGTTTGTCACTTAGCGATCTTATATTTAAGGAAATCATCCTAATACTATGGTCTTTCATTGTATATAAAAAAATATTTCTATGATTATCGTGCGATTCTACACCAGGAAGGAGGGAAATGAGTATAAGAAATTATGATCAATATAGAAGTATAATTGTAAATTATGGTTAAGTTATAAAGTTTATCCACGCCATGGGATTTAAGATACTCAATCTCATTCGAATAGTATAAATGTTATATAATATGGCGTAACATTGTTAGAGTCAATCTGCTTAAAAATTTGTACAAGTGTAAAATTTATCCTTAACCTAAGTGGTACACAATACGTAGATTTATATTAACAATTTCTATATATTTAAGGTCCATAAACTTAAGAAATTATATAAGTTAATTATCATTGATATAGTTACCTTTAACTTACAGAGTTCGCCTTATAAGAATTAAGAATGTGCACGGGTTATTAGAACAAAAATTATACGGTAAATGATTTAATTGAGAAATATGTCTGCTTTTTTAAGTAATGTATTGAGATATATATATTTTTTGTAGGCGAAAGAGTTTTTTGTGAGTTTTACTTTTCCTTCTCCCTATCATGTTGATTGTAATTAATTTTTCTATTTAATTTATTTATTTATTTTTTTATTAATATTTTATCTTTTTATTCGGGGAGTGTAGGATAAGTATAAAGAATAAAATAGGAGTTCCGGAGAGATATTAGAAAAATTAAAAATCAGGAAGGAAAATATAATAGTGTTACTTTCAGAGATCAAAGGAAATTAATATTTGTTTAAATATAATTTTTCCCGTCAAGATATTTAAAATTTCTAACTATAATTGTTTTCCTAGCATCTTCTGACAATGTTTCTATCATTAATAACCATATTTTTAGAAAAATGTGTTCAAAAGATAATTGACGATATTGTAAAAGGGGAGGGCAATGCACTCCGTTTACCTATATATCTTAAGAAAATTAAATCTTTTATAAAATAAATTTGGGTGAAAGTGACAAAAAGAAAAAATTATGGAGAGAAAAATAAATAAGCGAAATAATAACCTTTAATCCGGAGTGTTTACTGGGATCCGAGATTTAATATAAAAAGACCAAAATGTTGGAAGATGAGGTCACCTAAAAAACTTAGAGAGAAAAGGAGAAAAAAAAATAAAAAGTGAAAAAGATAAAGATTGTTTAATACAGAAAAACAAATGTGCACATTTGGAAAACGAGTTGACATGGACATTATAATAGAAAGGATTTAAAAAATTGAAGGGAAAATAAAATACAGCTAAGCGTATAAAAAATAAAGTAAAACTTTACAAAATTTTTATTTAATAGAAGACTATGGAAAGGAAATGATTACAATAATAAGGGGGGAAAAATTCAGGGCGGGATAACCTAATACTTCACAATAACCAAATTAAAAATTATATTAAGCTCTAAAATATATAAATACAAAATATTAATAACAAGTTGTATAAGACATTGCCAAGAAGCAAGAGTGAGAAAAATTTAAATGTTAAGAAAGAGAGATCGATGGCGCCCAATATTTGGAAAACTTTTATTTTAAGAGAAACAAAGGAATTAATATAACAAAGGCGCCTAGAAATTAAAAAATATGAAATATTGAAAATAAAATTTTATTTATTTGTTTTATTTATAGCCAAAAACAACTTGAGAAGTCGTCTGAAATTAAAGAAAAACATAAATAAGATTTATAAATAGACAGAAAAGGTAAAATAGAAACATATTTGGGAGGGAGTCATAAAGTATTAGCAAGTGAAAGAAAGGGAAGCAAAAATTAATAAATATATACGATATTCCAAGTCCAAATAAATGTATATATAGTCTAATATATGTGATATAAATAATATATACATAATACAATGTTAGCGTTGTGTTCGATTTATCCTATATAGGTGGAATTTAGGATAGTGATATAATAAGGAGAAATATCCGACCATCTACATTAAATAAGATATGAAAAGTCTTACCAGTGAAATTAAATAAGATATTTGATAGCAAGAGACTAAAATAAAGGAAGGTCAAACCAGCTAGCAAAAGTCGAGTATAAAAAGAAGGTAGAGACCAACTAACCAAAAAGTTTTACGTCATACTACATAACGTATAAGTTACCAGTTAAAGTGAGGTTAATTATGAAATTTATTTAATCTCTTACCTATATCTTACAGAGAATCCGCCTTGTAAGAATAGCAATCACACACGATGATAAATAGAATATATATAAGAACTGTTTCAAAACTATTTCAAAAAAGATACAATTAATATATATATATAAATGGTATCTAAATTAAATGATTATAGTAATTATATGATTATAGTAAATGATAATAGATTAAATGAGTATTTGAGTAAGTTTCATATAGTAGTTTAGGATAGGATAAAAGGTTTTTGTTCCTAATTTCCTTCCTTATCCCTCCTTATATCCTCTTATTTGGAAAAAATAATAAACCATTATTTTTATTATTTTTCCTTTATTATTACTTCATAATGTGTTTGGAATTATACCTAGTTATAGGGCTACACATCAATAGTTAGATTATGAAACCTAGTAAAAAAAACGGAAGCAAAATTACATATTGTGAAGTAAAAGAAATAAATATATGTTTCTCATATATAAAAAAACAAGGGAGAAACATAATGAGACAAGAAGGGAAAAATAATAAATCTTCTAACGAGAAGAAAGAAATATAATAAGGTAAGAGAAAACATATAAATTACATGAACAAAAGAACTTCGGCGTCTAAAAAGTTTTATTTTTTATTAAACAAAAAAATTTTCTAAAAAAAAAATATAAGAAATAAAACTTCATTTATTATTATTTTATTTTTTTTTAAAATTTGATAATAGCGTCATAGGAATTGACATTTTGTCTTTGATGCTATTAATATTTAAGGAGGGTAAGAAAAGGGACCCGTTAGCATAGTTTTAAGGGGGGGGGATTAAGATTCATGATGTAAGGTTTGGTAAAAAAAAAGATTTTTCTGAACTTGTATTTTGCTATTCCGTACAATATTTGAGCTAAATAGTTACGTGAAGGACTAAATTTCATAATAAATTGATTGAAATTTACAAGAAAACGTAGAATTAAATACATTTTACCAAGAGGAAAAGGGATTACACTAAGGACTTTGTTTGAAAAAGTAGAATTAATTACATTTTACCAAGCGGAAAAGGGATTAAACTAAGGACTTTGTTTGAGAATTAGTAAGATGCCAAATATAATTATGGGCATAAGTAAGAAGTCAAGGACTACATTAAAACTAGTAAGATGTCGAAGGTTACGACATAAGAAAACTGATGTCAAGGCCTAAGTCGATGTCAAGGACTACATAGAAGCGTGTAATATGGCGATCAACTAGTAATATGTCCATTCTCATAAATTTGATATCTTTTTACAAGTTATATCTTAAATTCGAATACAAATTATTTGATATTCAATGGCATAGAATACTTTATTCTAAAAATTGTATTTATAAATTGGCATAAGATACTTTATTCTAAGGATTGCATTTATAAATTACTATTACAAAAAAATTTAAGACCATAAGGGCTGCTAAAATTTGATGGCATAGATTACTTTATTCTATAAATTATATTTATAAATTCCGTTAACAAAAATTAAAAAAGCTATTAGGGGTTTCGGAAAGAATGATCATTATACCTATTGTATTAGTAATAATACATTAAAAATATAAGAAAAAAATATTTTATTCATTTATTTATTTTCATTTAAACATAATCAAAGCAAAAATCCGGCTGCTTAAAAAGATTTTGAAAAATAAAAATTTGGGAGGCGCCAAAAGAATTTAAGAGAAGTAATACAAATAGTAGAGAAAATATATTAAGTAATAAGACATAATCTGAATTCGGAAAATCTATAGTAATAAGACATAATCTGAATTCGGAAAATCTATATAATAACCAAAATTAAGATTATAATTATCCCAACCTAAAATACCTACCATCCAGCATCGGCACCGAAAATAACCTAAAGATAGAAATTTAATAAAGAAAATATATGAAGAGGTAGATGAAAGCAAAATTTAGAAAGAAATTATAATAATATTAAGAAAAGGTTTGTTTCTATTCGAGTTAATATATTAATAGAAGAACAAAGTAAATAAAATTAAGATTTACCTATTTACAAATCTTTAAGGGTAAAAACAAATTTACATTAGAATTTTCATAATATCATATATACATGCTATTAAAGTTTTCCAATCATATTATAGTTAACCAATTATATATTTATAAATATGTGTAGATATAATCTAATCAATATGTAATATGTATAAATGTCAGTATAAAGTAATGTAGGAATGGAAGACAGATATGTTCAAAAAATAAGGTACCTTGATGTTTGAGCTCAATTTTATATATGATCATATAGGCATGAAGTTTTTATAAAGTATAATATAATATAGATATTATATTAAGGTACAAAAATATAATCTAAGCTATGTGTTATGTGAAGTATGTATAAATGGAATTATAAATTGATACATAAAAGAATGACTAATATATTCAAACAGGTACAGACCAATCTATATATAATATATAATCGGATAAAATCGGATAAACATAAAGTTAATTTATAAGGTAGGAATAACCAGAATTACTTTATGATATTATATAATTCTAACTAACATAATGCTATCGTTCATACACATAAAAAATGTTTTATCTTTACTATAGGGGTAGGAATAAAAATTATTTTATATTATATTATTCTGACAAGCATACTGCTAGTATTCCAACATAGACTATTATATCTAAACTTTAGAGAAGTACAATATATTAACTTTAATGTGTTTATTTTTTGCAACAATAAATAATGTTCCAATTGTATGCTCGAGACGTTAAAAGTTAGAAATATTTATAGTTAATTTACAAATGTATACTAAAATTCTAAGCAAGATATAGAAGTCCAATTTAATTAATATGTTTGTTAAACTAAAGTTCTGTGAAGCTAGAAAATTTTGAAGTAATAGAAATTATGTTTAATAAGTACTTAATATGTATAGAGTAATAAATTTGCTAGATTAAAATAAACTTAACTTATGTGTGTGAAACTAATCACATTTGACAATACTAAAACTATCTAATATAGAGTAATAAATTTGCCAGATTAAAATAAACTTAACTTATGTGAAATTAAATAATGTTTGACAAAACTAAAATTATCCAAAGTGAAACTAATAACGTTTAACTAATTTAACTACAGTGAAACTAAAGCTATCTGAAACATACAAATCTGGTATAAGCTATCTAAATATACAAAACTGGTATGTTTAAGGTTAAGGTATTTTTAAAGTTACACAGTTACAAATGTATACTAAAATGTGATCTAGAAGATTTTCGATGTGTAAGTTTGGATCCGACTTAATTGGGTAAGCAACAAGATAAGGCAAAAATTATTATAACAGTAAAATTAGCGAAATAAAATTTTTGCAGAAAATTATTAAAGTTTTTTTTTTTAATTTTTTAGTTTGTTTATAATAAAACACAATGAAAAATAATTAGAAACATGAGAGATATACATGTTTATAAATCTTAACAATACTAATTTATTTTCCAAAAAACAATTAAATCCTATTTCGTATTATTTAAAATTGTTTACAAATTTACATATTTATTTTAAAGGAAAAGCTAAACCCATATGGGAAACTAGAAGGAGACAAAAATAAAAAAATAAAGGGGAAAAATAAATAAATAACTATAAATAATAAAGGGAGGGAAAAATCCAAAATGGTGACGAAAAGAATAAAAGTTATGCAAGAAGGGGTAAAACAAAAATTATTAAAAGATGGAGGGCGTAAAATGTAAAAAGTTTATTTTGAAAGGGAAAAACAAAAACCATGTGAGAAACTAGAAATAAATAAAATAAAAAGTAAAAATAAGTCATAAAAAGGGAGGGAAAAATTTCAAAATGGAGGTGGAAGAATAATAAGTTATCCAAGGGGAAAGAAACAAATTATTAAAAGATGGACGATAAATTATAGAAAAGTATTAAAGGATAAGGGGGATAAAAAATATTATATTTAATAGTACCTTAACATATATTCATAGCAATAATATAAAACATGTTAGTAGATTTAAACTTTTATACTAGGAATTATATTATTTATAATTGTTTTGAGACAAGTTTTGTCTACATCCCCTTATACTTAACACTTTGAAACCTTCAATCTTAACATCAGAAATTAATAATTAGAAGAAGATTTTAATATTAATTATTGCTTATTATACAAGATTTATGAAAGGTAATTGTAATTTCTTATATAATTTCATACTATATTTGTTATAATATAAAAAAAAGTCTATAATTAAAGATATTAATAATTAAATTTTAAATTCCAATAAAATTAAATCCGCATGTTGGCGTGTATTATTATAAAATACTATTATAAAAAAATATAATCATTTAAAAATGTTATATATCAGAATTTACTCCTAAAACATTAAAGATTCATTTTAATAAGCTGAATTATCATAATACGCATGGTGGAGGGCTATGTATAATATTTAAAACAAAATCATGCCGGTAAAGCATATTTTTAATATTACTATATAAAATATTATTTTGTGTAAAATGATATTCAATAATACCAAGTTACTATTATAATTTAAATATTATTTATCTTGATTTATCTAAATATTATAGTAAATGATTAATTTATATTTAAATAATTAGAATCATATTTATATAAATATTTCACATGATGCCATTCATTCATTTACCTTTTTTTACCTCAATAACCGTTTCCCTAACTTTCATATAAAAACCTTTCATATAAAAAATTGCGACTGAGAATAATTGCGACTTTTTTATGATTGGTTGTGATAATTGCGACTTTATACCCATTGGATATAAAAAATTAAACGTATTTATAATATATATTTGAAAAATCGTGATTTTTGGAAAGCCTCTATGGCCTAGTAGGCAAGAGCTTGGCTTACTTATCCCATGGTCCCGGGTTCGAATCCCGGAAATGGTGATGTTTTTTTTCTTATTCTAACTTGGTGGTTCCATCCTTGGGGGGATAATATATAGGAGGCCTGCTTCATTCTTATTTTTTATTATTATATAAATATATTATATTTGTGATCATAATTTGTTTGATCCGACTATTCCTGATTCTACCAGCCCCTAGTTACAAAAATAATCAATACCTTTTAAAAATATATTTGAACATGGTATATTATCATGAAAATGCGAAAAGAGGGTTTTAAATTTCAGTGTCGAAATTATTATTTTGAAACTTTTCATATTTTAATGACACCAACCTTTTATTTACGGTGTACGCTTAATACCCTTAAATAAAAAAGATGGCGGTATCCACCCAATCGCCTTCGGCTCTATTTTCCGTTGAATTATTGAAATTATTTGTACTCAGATTAAAATCAAGCTCACTGAGTGATTGTTTCCCCATCAGATTTGCTTCAACATACCTTCCGGTTGTGAAGCGGCCTCCCATGCCACTCGTATCCAACTTCACTCCAAAAAATCTACATACTAAAACTGGATTTTAAAAACACTTTAACTTTCTTAATCGGGTACATTTTCTCCTCATTTTCTGCAATGCTTTTTCAGAATATTCACACCATCTAGCCCTACCTTAAATTCAAAAATACAATAATCGAATCAAGAAAAGGCATTCAACAGGGTGATCCCCTTGGACCCCCTCTTTTTTGTTTAAGTATTCAGTCGATCATCACAATGATAAATCGTGAGATAAATTTGACCGTCAACGTTTGGTATGTAGATAATGGAACCCTTGCCATATGATCAACTCCTAAAATTAGCCCTAATAATCAATAACCTAACCAATATTACAGGGTTTAACGAATTTAAATTTTATCAAACAAATGAAATCTTTACCGCTCGTAACTTCACACCCATTAATCAATTCAAGTTCACACATTTTGGATCCCCAATAAGAGGGAATAATTCAATCGAATATTTTAAAATAAAATTTATCCCTAATTTCCACAATTTGCATAAAATCTTAAATCCTTTCTTCCCATTGGTCTCTTCTTTCTCAAAACTATTTCTTTATTCCCAAAATCTAACATGTCTTCCGCTCTTCACTTCTTTTATTATTCCAGGAAATTTTCACCCAAATAGATTCAACAATCAAAGACTCTTTAGAAGCCATTCTCAATATAAAATTCAGCCCTCTTGGATGCAGGCCTCCGTGCCTTCAAAATTTAGGGCCCTTGGCCTAAGATCACTTGCGCCACTCAGTCTTGTGACCTTTATAGTCTCATAATAAAGCTGCCGCATAATTATCCTATCACTTAACATAACTCTAACGACTCCCATGTCCCCCACGCCCTAACAATCGGGAAACAGAATTCCCTTTCTGCCCCATTCCCCACATTACGAAAGTAACGTGACTGGGATCTTCCCTTAATACGTCACTTCATTGAATATCGAATGCCGTGTCTAAGGGATCCCGATTTAGTTGAGGAATCCTTAACTGTTGATCATCTCTCTCTCCCACAACAACTAAGAGTTACACAACTTTTACCTTCCTTATCCGGACGAATGGTTAGTAGATTTGCCCAGCTCAAAATTAGGACTCCTCCAACAAACGAAGAATTACGCATTGCAATAAGTCATCTCGATTGTAAAATCATGACCAACTCAGTATGTACTTTATGTTCCCACACCGTTGATTTTTCGAACATCACCCTCTTCACTGTCGATTCTTTTAAGGTAGACACTCACGCCGCTCTACGCTCAGCACAAATAAACCCTCGAACCTTGTGGACTCTCAACTGAAAATAGCATCCGGCTGGATGGGCTGATATTAATATCTTGGAGTAATAGGAGACCTTTAGCATGGGATTACACTTGCATCGACCGATTCGCTCCCTCGTTTAGTAACAACTCATTCGTGGGAGCGGCAAAATTTAAAATTATTGTATCCTACACAACCGGTTTTTTTGGCAATCATGCCACAACCTAAAAAAGGCCTCTATCTTCGACAGCCTGTCCATTATTGTGTGTTTTTTAATTTATATCTGTAAAAAGTAAAAATATTAAATTAAGAATGATTCAATTCGCGGCAAATCTAGTGTTCTTTTAAAAATGAAAAAACGCCTGTTTTTTTTGGATTTTTTTAAAATCCCTATGACATTTATCTTAATATAAAAGATCAGATAAAAAAAATTGGCTTAATGTTTTGGAGTTAAATTCAATTCATTATGTAGATTTTCATCGATATCATTATATATTATCTCCACCCTCCAGTTATTCAAACCAGATATTTAATAATTTTAGTTAGCCTTATGGGACTATTTTACCGACTTTGGTTGTATTTACCACTTGTTCGAGATGTGAATGATAGCAGAATTTTAGATAAAAGATTAAAATCCAACTGTTATTTATTAAAATGTTCATCTAAAATATTTATATTTTTCGGACAAATTTGGAATTATCCTATTTCCAAGGAGAAGAAGACGAGAAACATAATGAAAATTATATTATTAAAAAATTGTTCAAAATTTTGGTAAAAATTATTTGTCCTAAACATCACTACGTATAAAATATATCTTAGTATAATATCTAATAAGAACCAAGAATTCAGGAATTTTACATAATGTGTATTATAATATAATTCAATTCGAATTAAAAAATAAAATTTTAAATATATTTAAAAGGCGCGACAAAATTTTATCAGGAGCATGGCCAATTATAGTGTCATACTATTTTTGTTGCAAATCAAAGACAGACACAATGAGAACATAATGATTGACATCAGTGGCCATATTTTTCACATAGGTCTAAAATAAACAAATAAAAATCATATAAAGTTAGTTAAAAAAACATTTTATATTCATTCTCCTATTGTCTTTCTATTTCTATTGGTTCTCTTAATCTCATGGCCTACTAGGATTAGCAATATATTGTGTATTAAATATTTTACAACAGTTGAAGTTCAATTACAAAAGTCAACAAACTTTATTAACAAATCTCTCACATATTCCACCATAAATATATTTTAAATGAATCGTAACGATATAATAAGAATCTCAAATGTATGGTAGACATAAAAAAAAATAAAGACTATAAATTTATAACTTACGAATCACGGTAGCTTAAAAAATATATATATGTTAGCCACAATGTGTTATTTTTTCAACTTTTTGAGCACGTTTATATAAAAAAAATTTAAAAATCTGATTTTACCTCAAATATATTTCAACATATTTATAATACCTATCTCTCATGAATTTTTGACAATGTCATTTATAAATTAATATAGTAAATATATGGAAAACCAATAAAAATAATATTAAGTAGAAAAGTTAATCGCAAAATTTTCTGGAATTCATAGGATAGGTATCATAAACATGCTGAAATACATTTCCGATAAAATCAGATTTTTAAATTAAAAATGCGCTCAAAAAATGATTTAAAGCCGAAATAATCACACATTTCTAACTACTTTAATATTAGAGGCGGCCAGACGATAAAATTTTATTAGTTATAAATTATACAAGGTAGTTTATTTACTTTAAAATATGAGAATTAATACGATTACTAAGCAGAAAAAATTTTTTTAGTTATAAATTATACAAGATATTTTTAAATATATTATATAATACATTACTTTAAAATATGAGAATAAATACAATTACTAAGCAGACGATAAAAAATTTTCTTAGGTATAAATTATACAAGATATTTTTAAATATATTATATAATACATTTATTTACTTTAAAATATGAGAATAAATACAATTACTAAGCAGACGATAAAAAATTTTCTTAGTTATAAATTATACAATATAGTTTTAAATATATTATACATTTATATACTTTAAAATATGAGAATTAATACAATTACTAAGCAGATGATAAAAAATTTTCTTAGTTATAAATTATACAAGATAGTTTTAAATAAATTATACATTTATTTACTTTAAAATATGAGAATTAATACAATTACTAAGCAGACGATAAAAAATTTTCTTAGTTATAAATTATACAAGATAGTTATAAATATGTTATATAATACATTTATTTACTTTAAAATATGAGAATAAATACAATTACTAAGCAGACGATAAAAAATTTTCTTAGTTATAAATTATACAATATAGTTTTAAATATATTATAAATTTATTTACTTTAAAATATGAGAATTAATACAATTACTAAGCAGACGATTAAAAATTTTCTTAGTTATAAATTATACAAGATAGTTTGAAATATATTATATAATACATTTATTTACTTTAAAATATGAGAATAAATACAATTACTAAGCAGACGATAAAAAATTTTCTTAGTTATAAATTATACAATATAGTTTTAAATATATTATACATTTATTTACTTTAAAATATGAGAATTAATACAATTACTAAGCAGACGATAAAAAATTTTCTTAGTTATAAATTATACAATATAGTTTTAAATATATTATACATTTATTTACTTTAAAATATGAGAATTAATACAATTACTAAGCAGACGATAAAAAATTTTCTTAGTTATAAATTATACAAGATAGTTTTAAATATATTATATAATACATTTACTTACTTTAAAATATGAGAATAAATACAATTACTAAGCAGTAGTGTTGTTAATCGGCTTAGCCGAGTCGGCTCGAACAGAGCTCACCCAAATTTTGGGTCGTTTTTTTCGACTCCAACTTAAAGTTTTGGTCGTTTTTTACGACTTCGACCCGAGTTCAAGCCGAAAAAAACGACTTCGACCCAAAATATGGGTCGTTTTTTTCGACTCCGACCCAAGTCCAAGCCGAAAAAAACGACCTCGACCCAAAATATGGGTCGTTTTTTACAACTCTGACTCAAAATTTGGGTTGTATTTTTCGACTCAAACTTGAAATTTGGGTCGTATTTTTCGACTCAAACTTGAAGTTAGGGTCGTATTTTTCGACTCCAACTTGAAGTTTGGGTCGTATTTTTCGACTCAAACTAGAAGTTTGGGTCGTTTTTCTGACTCAGACTCATACATCGGGTCATTTTATTCAATCCGACCCAAAATATGGATCGTTTTTTTTAAAGACGCCTTAAAGTTAGGGTTGCTTTTTTTCACCTAACCAAATATCTAGATCATTTTTTTCGACCAAAAGTCAAATAACATTTAGTAGATATTAATATTATAGGCGGGAAAGTTTCTTAAAGCTTCTTTAAATTATAACGCTCTGATTTAACTATTCCATCATAGTAATTTTTTAAAATTTTTAAGTAAAGATGTACCATAGAAAAGAGCCATTTGTTATGATGGTTATTTTTGAACTTTTTTAAATGAAATAGATAAAAAAATATATTGAAGACATGTTAAATCAAAATTTCAGTGAAGATGTACCATAGATAAGTGACAATTGTCATAATCGACATTTTTGAACTTTTTTGAGTTTTTTATAGCAAATTGCTAAAAATATATATTCTGAACATGTTAAATTAAAAATTCAGTGAGGATGTATCATAGATAGGTGACAATTGTCATAATCGTTATTTTTGAACTTTTTTCAATTTTTTTAAAGGAAATAGCTAAAAATATATATTCTAAACATGTTAAATTTAAAATTCAGTGAGGATATATCATATATAGGTGACAATTGTCATAATCGCTATTTTTGAACTTTTTCAGATTTTTTTAAAGGAAAATAGCTAAAAATATATATTCTAAACATGTTAAATTTAAAATTCAGTGAGGATGTATCATAGATAGGTGACAATTGTCATAATCTTTATTTTTGATTTTTTTTCAATTTTTTTAAAGGAAATAGCTAAAAATATATATTCTAAACATGTTAAATTAAAAATTCAGTGAGGATGTATCATAGATAGGTGACAATTGTCATAATCGTTATTTTTGAACTTTTTTCAATTTTTTTAAAGGAAATAGCTAAAAATATATATTCTAAACATATGTTAAATTAAAAATTCAGTGAGGATGAATCATAGATAGGTGACAATTGTCATAATCGTTATTTTTGAACTTTTTTCAATTTTTTTAAAGGAAATAGCTAAAAATATATATTCTAAACATGTTAAATTTAAAATTCAGTGAGGATGTATCATAGATAGGTGACAATTGTCATAATCGCTATTTTTGAACTTTTTTTCAATTTTTTTAAAGGAAATAGCTAAAAATATATATTCTAAACATGTTAAATTTAAAATTCAGTGAGGATGTATCATAGATAGGTGACAATTGTCATAATCGCTATTTTTGAACTTTTTTCAATTTTTTTAAAGCAAATAGCTAAAAAAATATATCCTAAACATGTTAAATTAAAATTTCAGTGAGGATGTATCATAAATAAGGGACAAAAAATGGTTATTATATATACGAGTAGTTAGGTACATAATAATTTTTAAGTGATAAAATGAGATGCTAATATATTTCTTGTAATTTTAATTTATAATAAAATTCTTAAATATGTTATTGTCATAGACTGGGTTAGAAAATCAACTATCACATAAACTCCTATGTTTTATTCATATTATATTTTTAAGTTTGAGGATATTAAAATATTTCCTCTTTGAAGTTACTAGTTAGGATAAAATTTACTTGGCACATCTTACAATGATATTTATACCTTGTTTTTTTTTTCGAGAATAAATTTTATGCGATATCTCATGAAGGAAATTACATATCATTGTACAGAGAATTAACTTTGTATATATTATCTGCACCCATATCTTTTATATCAATCTCTATCGATGACATTTTAAATTATATTGGAAACTAGATTGTGTAGATTTCTAAATATTAATTTAAAATAAGATGCTAGAATTAATTATAGATATATCTTAATAATTTGTATATGCATTTATTATTTAAAATCTCTCGTTTTAACCCTATTTAGCAAGAAAAATATTGACTAATCCTGAAAATTGGACAACTTTTATTAATAAAATTTATGTTACTCTAATTTAATTTGGCTACCCTCAAAAATAATAAAAAAAATTTGGAAAGTTAAAAAAAATGATTATTAATCATATCCCTATCCCTAACAATTAAGAAAAAAAAAATCTCAACAAATTTGCCGTCTAGCTGGCACCACGCCAAGTAAAATAAAATATCTTTTTTAATTTTAGAATTTAAATAGTCACTTCACTTCCATATGGAATTTTTAAACTAATAAAACAATAATTTTTTTTTATAAGTATTTGCGATTCCGGATGCATTTTTTAATATATTTTTAAATATAATTTAGTAATTTAGGCGAGCCATATTTTTCAAAAATGTAGTGTTAAGTCGAGTTTTTTTAAGTCGTACTGTAATTCTGAGCGTTTTCCGTACTTTTGCATGATGGCTAAAGATTTTTTGTCGCAGCAAAGTACATACGTTGAGAGCGAGCGTGTCTTCTCAAGAGGGGTGGACACCGTAACAAAGAAAAGAAATCGCATGGCCTCCGAAACACTTAGGAGTGTTTATGTTTAAATTCATGGGATATCAATATCATGAATAATAAATTTTATATATAATTTTTATATCTATATATATTGTTAAATTAAATTTTTTGTACATTAATAAATATATATAATTTAAATAAAAATATTTAAACTATAAATGTATCAAATATTTAAGATGTTTTGAGCTTAGTATTCTTGTTTCAGGCTGTTGTTTTTTATGAATACTGGAGAATATTAGTGTTTTAATATTATTTGACTTTAAATTGATAACTAAAATAGTTTTTGATATTAAGATATAGAATTTTGAACACTTGAGAAAAATTACACATTAAAATTGATACTGGGATTAACTTTGAACCATGTTATAAAGCGCTTACTTTTTTTCAGGCGTTATCTATTCACTTTTTTATTAAGAAGAATATTATGAGAGCAATTTTTCTCATAGATTATATAAAGGTATAGATATCTATTATCAATTTCAGGATTAGTCAATATTTTTCTTGCTAAATAGGCTTAAAACGAGAGATTTTAAATAATAAATGCATATACAAATTATTAAGATATATCTATAATTAATTCTAGCATCTTAATCTTTTAAATTAATATTTAGAAATCTACACAATCTAGTTTCCAATATAATTTAAAATGTCATCGATAGAGATTGATAAAAAAGATATGGGTGCAGATAACAAATACAAAGTTATTTCTCTGTACAATGATATGTAATTTCCTTCATGTATATCGCATAAAATTTATCGAAAAAAAAACAAGTATAAATATCATTGTAAGATGTGCCAAGCAAATTTTATCCTAACTAGTAACTTCAAAGAGGAAATATTTTTATATCCTCAAACTTAAAAATATAATATGAATAAAACATAGATGAGTTTATGTGATAGTTGATTTTCTAACCCAGTCTATGACAATAACATTTAAGAATTTTATTATAAAATTAAAATTACAAGAAATATATTAGCATCTCATTTTATCACTTAAAGATTATTATGTACCTAACTACTCGTATATATAATAACCATTTTTTGTCCCTTATCTGTGATACATCATCACTGATATTTTAATTTAACATGTTTAGGATATATTTTTTTAGCTATTTCCTTTAAAAAAATTAAAAAAAGTTCAAAAATAGCGATTATGACAATTGTCACCTATCTATGATACATCCTTACTAAATTTTTTATTTAACATGTTTAGAATATATATTTTAGCTATTTCCTTTAAAAAAATTGAAAAAAGTTCAAAAATAAAGATTATGTCAATTGTCACCTATCTGTGATACATCCTCACTGATATTTTAATTTAACATGTTTAGGATATATTTTTTTAGCTATTTCCTTTAAAAAAATTTGAAAAAGTTCAAAAATAGCGATTATGACAATTGTCACCTATCTATGATACATCCTCACTGAATTTTTAATTTAACATGTTTAGAATATATATTTTTAGCTATTTCCTTTAAAAAAATTGAAAAAAGTTCAAAAATAACGATTATGACAATTGTCACCTATCTATGATACATCCTCACTGAATTTTTAATTTAACATGTTCAGAATATATATTTTTAGCAATTTGCTTTAAAAAAACTCAAAAAAGTTCAAAAATGGCGATTATGACAATTGTCACTTATCTATGGTACATCTTCACTGAAATTTTGATTTAACATGTCTACAATATATATTTTTATCTATTTCATTTAAAAAAGTTCAAAAATAACCATCATAACAAATGGCTCTTTTCTATGGTACATCTTTACTTGAAATTTTAAAAAATAACTATGATGGAATAGTTAATCCAGAGCGTTATAATTTAAAGAAGCTTTAAGAAACTTTCCCGCCTATAATATTAATATCTACTAAATGTTATTTGACTTTTGGTCGAAAAAAATGATCTAGATATTTGGTTAGGTGAAAAAAAGCAACACTAACTTTAAGGCGTCTTTAAAAAAAACGATCCATATTTTGGGTCGGATTGAATAAAACGACCCGATGTTTGAGTCTGAGTCAGAAAAACGACCCAAACTTTGAGTTGGAGTTGAAAAATACGATCTAAACTTCAAGTTGGAGTTTAAAAATACGACCCAAACTTCTAGTTTGAGTCGAAAAATACGACCCAAACTTCAAGTTTGAGTGGAAAAATAAGACCCAAACTTCAAGTTGGAGTCGAAAAATACGACCCTAACTTCAAGTTTGAGTCGAAAAATACGACCCAAACTTCAAGTTTGAGTCGAAAAATACGACCCAAATTTCAAGTTTGAGTCGAAAAATACAACCCAAATTTTGAGTCGGAG
This sequence comes from Gordionus sp. m RMFG-2023, assembly GCF_954871325.1. NCBI lineage: Eukaryota > Metazoa > Nematomorpha > Gordioida > Chordodea > Parachordodidae > Gordionus > Gordionus sp. m RMFG-2023. The sequence continues at coordinate 54,215,743 of NC_088777.1, forward strand.
TCGTAAAAAACGACCCATATTTTGGGTCGAGGTCGTTTTTTTCGGCTTGGACTTGGGTTGAAGTCGAAAAAAACGACCCATATTTTGGGTCGAAGTAGTTTTTTCGGCTAGAACTCGGGTCGAAGTCGAAAAAACGACCCAAACATTGAGTCGGAGTCGAATAAAACGACCCGAGCTTTGGGTCGGGGTTGCGACTCGCGGCGTTTTAACAACACTACTAAGCAGACGATAAAAAATTTTCTTAGTTATAAATTATACAATATAGTTTTAAATATATTATAAATTTATTTACTTTAAAATATGAGAATTAATACAATTACTAAGCAGACGATAAAATTTTTTCTTAGTTATAAATTATACAAGATAGTTTTAAATATATTATATAATACATTTACTTACTTTAAAATATGAGAATAAATACAATTACTAAGCAGACGATTAAAAATTTTCTTAGTTATAAATTAAACAAGATAGTTTGAAATATATTATATAATACATTTATTTACTTTAAAATATGAGAATAAATACAATTACTAAGCAGACGATAAAAAATTTTCTTAGTTATAAATTATACAATATAGTTTTAAATATATTATACATTTATTTACTTTAAAATATGAGAATTAATACAATTACTAAGCAGACGATAAAAAATTTTCTTAGTTATAAATTATACAAGATAGTTTTAAATATATTATATAATACATTTACTTACTTTAAAATATGAGAATAAATACAATTACTAAGCAGACGATAAAAAATTTTCTTAGTTATAAATTATACAAGATATTTTTAAATATATTAAATAATACATTTATTTACTTTAAAATATGAGAATAAATACAATTACTAAGCAGACGATAAAAAATTTTCTTAGTTATAAATTATACAATATAGTTTTAAATATATTATACATTTATTTACTTTAAAATATGAGAATTAATACAATTACTAAGCAGACGATTAAAAATTTTCTTAGTTATAAATTATACAAGATAGTTTGAAATATATTATATAATACATTTATTTACTTTAAAATATGAGAATAAATACAATTACTAAGCAGACGATAAAAATTTTTTTTAGTTATAAATTATACAATATAGTTTTAAATATATTATTCATTTATTTACTTTAAAATATGAGAATTAATACAATTACTAAGCAGACGATAAAAATTTTTCTTAGTTATAAATTATACAAGATAGTTATAAATATATTATATAATACATTTATTTACTTTAAAATATGAGAATAAATACAATTACTAAGCAGACAAAAAATTTTCTTAGTTATAAATTATACAATTTTAAATATATTATACATTTATTTACTTTAAAATATGAGAATTAATACAATTACTAAGCAGACGATAAAAAATTTTCTTAGTTATAAATTATACAATATAGTTTTAAATATATTATATATATATTTACTTTAAAATATGAGAATAAATACAATTACTAAGCAGACGATTAAAAATTTTCTTAGTTAAAAATTATACAAGATAGTTTGAAATATATTATATAATAGATTTATTTACCTTAAAATATGAGAATAAATACAATTACTAAGCAGACGATAAAAAATTTTCTTAGTTATAAATTATATAGTTTTAAATATATTATACAATTATTTACTTTAAAATATGAGAATTAATACAATAACTAAGCAGACGATAAAATATTTTCTTAGTTATAAATTATACAAGATAGTTTTAAATATATTATATAATATATTTACTTACTTTAAAATATGAGAATAAATACAATTACTAAGCAGACGATTAAAAATTTTTTTAGTTATAAATTATACAAGATAGTTTGAAATATATTATATAATACATTTATTTACTTTAAAATATGAGAATAAATACAATTACTAAGCAGACGATAAAAAATTTTCTTAGTTATAAATTATACAAGATAGTTTGAAATATATTATAAAATACATTTATTTACTTTAAAATATGAGAATAAATACAATTACTAAACAGACGATAAAAATTTTTCTTAGTTACAAATTATACAAGGTAGTTTTAAATATATTATACATTTATTTACTTTAAAATATGAGAATTAATACAATTACTAAGCAGACGATAATTTTTTTAATGTCAAACACTTCAAAATATCCAAATTCAAATTATTTTTGCAATATCTAACATCAAAATATCCAAAATTTTCAAATTATTTTTGCAACGCTCAATTTTTGACTCGTTATTACCTTATGGTCTAGAATACTCTGGTATGGTTTTAGTTAAAGAATTTATTATTATTATTTAGTGAATTATGTTTGAAATAGTGCTAATGAAGATTTTAAATAACAAAAAAATATATTAGTTTTATTTACGTGATTTTTTTTTTGAAGGATTTAGTTTTTAGGTTCCAAACTCTGGTTTAAACAATAGGACAGTCTTAATGAGTGTACATACATTTCTCCAATTGAAAGAAAGAAATTTTCTTCAATGGCGTCTACTACATCCAATTACTTGAATCAAATGACGAATTCAATAAGGAATCATTATCCAATTCGATCAATATTTAATTTAAGAAACCTACTGCTAAATATTACCTTATTTATAATGTCATTTATATTTGTTTTCTTCAAAATTAGATTTTAAAATTACCTAAAAATTTAATTTATGAATCGCCAGTTGTCATATTTAATTGTCAATCATATTTTCCCATGTTTTAAGAGTCCCGAATACATCGCAAATCTATTTTTATCATTTTTTTGTTGATTGGTAATTAAGATTTTGGGGTTTTGTTCGAGAGTTCCCCTGGTGGCAATGGAGTTCGAACCTGACATCAAATTGACGGATGAGATGGTCATGATAATGGGCGGAAAGATGGAGGCCGGTGGCTTTCAATGGTTCACGGAACTTTGCGTCAAAGGATTCCTCGCTTCCAGGTAAACCATATGTCATTCAATTTTTACCACATTTTTGAAACCTGAAAAAGCTTTTATCTAAAATAGTTTTATATTGGATACTAGCCTACGCATTGTCACTATCGCCATCTTATTAAAGTCTAAAAATAAGTATATTTAACATACTATCTCTACATATTTCCAAAACGTGTGTAGACCTTACGAAGAAGCCGTAGTCACCTTGGTCTCCCTGATGCTGGACACCCGGTTTTCGTGCTTCAGAGGGCAAACTATCAAATTACTCAGGTCGCGATTCGCGTCCAACCTTTCGGAGAAGGAGGCCGCTCAATTTATGATAGGGGTCATTCACAGGTCCTACCTTAATTATCGTACCAGGGCTTACGATCTGTTGCAATATTACCAGAACCAAATTCCTTATTAAAATCGTGCTTTCATTATATTAAGTTTGTATTCGTTATCATTGTTAGGTGTTTTATATAACATCTGTTGGCATATTGTTTTTGATTTAGATCTTTTGACTTTAGTCTTAAAAACCTCTAAATTTAATATCTTTTTTTAAAATTAATCATCAAACAACACACATCAATATTTTGTAAACTTGTATTTATTTATTTGTATACGTTTTTCTATTGGTTATAATATTTTTTTCTAGTAAATGACAAATATATTAACACATAAATAACATATGATGTTAATAGAAGCTTCGTAATATATTTATATCAAAATAGTACAATTTTTTTTTTATAGAAAATATTTATAAAAATTATATAACGTACAAAAAATATTTATTAAAATGTCGAAAAAAATAAAATAGATTTGATCGAAAATAGAACGGCATAATTTTTAAAACATTAATATATTTTGTCACCTCTAACGATTTAAAACAGAGAATCGCTCAGATGGGTCCCGCCCGGATTATAAAACCAAATTTTATCTTTTTTCGGTCCGGCCCAAAATAAAAAACCGAATTTTAACATTTTTTCGGTCCGGCCCGGATTAAAAAACCGAAATTTATCATTTTTTCGGTCCGATCCGGATTAAAAAACCGAATTTTATTATTTTTTCGGTCCGGCCCGGATTAAAAACCCGAATTTTGTCTTTTCGGTCCGGCCCTTAATTTAATTTTGAATAGTTTCTGGCGGTTCTATTTTATAAATTGCTTTGAAGGAATTTTGAAAATATGAGCAGTAAATAAATATTTTAAAATCGGTCCGGCATAAATTTTATTTATAAATAATTTTTTTTTAGGTCCACACTTATTATTTTTAAATTTTAAGGTTCTGCACGATTACACTTTCAGAAGATAACAATCAGCTGCTACATTTTTTTGTTAGCACATTTAGAGATGTGTCAATCTTAAATAAAAGGATGTTATCTATCTATACATATTCTACTATAATATTTAAGCAATTGTCGGAAATTAAGAGGTGGATTGTATGTATGTATATTTTAAAAACATGACAAATTTAAGAGAAAGATGTAGCAAAGCAAACATCATAATATCACTCAGGTGATATAGAAGTTAGAGTTCTGCAGAGATCCCCCTTTAGCCTGATAAGAATTTTTGCACAAGTTGCCCCAGCCCGGTCAGTAAAAATATTACGAAAAGTTAGGTCAGCTTGTTTAAGTTTTACAAAAAGTCCGCCTAAACCATTAAATTTTGTTTTAGACTAATTATCCGGCCATCGCAATATTTTAATATCTATAATTATTTGTCTATCTATTTCTACAACAACCGTTTTATAAATTAACTACGTAAATATGTTTGTTATCCGTATTGTGCATTCGTAATTGGATCATATCATAAACGAATTGTTTAATTTTTTGTGATTTTACTATATTCTTTATAAATTTAATATTTTAGTCAGACGTCTATACAAAGAAATGAGAATATTGTAATTTATTTAAAAAAATATACATATAAAGATTAAAATCGCCATTTCTCTTTTGAAATTTTACGAAAAATAAGAAATTTGTGAGGATCTCCAAAGGTGATATTTTTATATAGAAATTGTCCTGCCCAAAACAATTTTATTCTCGAGTCGCCCTGCCAATAAAATATCTTATTCCGACCGTTATATTATTTTTTTTAAATTTTCTCGAACTTAGCTTAGCAGATATCTAATAGAGGTTATATTCGAATTGCCACTTAGAATTTGGTAAAATTTGTTGATGAATAGTTTAAACTACTAATTAAACCATCTTAAAAGTACTTTTTAAACAATCGTAGTACACTTTAAATAGTCCAAAATTATCGAACTTCAATGGCATCTACACTCAAAAATAAATATTTTTTTTATGTTATAGTACAATCTTCGAGCTATAAAAATCATGCGAAATTTTGTTAATTTAAAAAATTTATATGTGAAAATTTAATAAATAACAACTGATGTAGATATGGTACATTGACCATTAAGGTTAAGTATTATTGTATAAATAGATATTTAGAAATTTCTATTATTCCTTATTTTAATAATTGTATCTATTCAAACAACTAGTTCGTCTAAAAAGAAATAAATTTTTTAACGCTATTTGGCAAAATTTATACCGAAAATAATATTTTTCTTTCCTTATTTTTTTTTTTTTGATTAAAAATAATAAATAAATTTTCCCTATTCTTGGAAGCTATCTCGTTTAAATTGATTATGTTTCCCTGTGGATCTAAAATTGCTCTCCTGACTGATATATAAATTCGCTATTTTATGATAAAATATGATTTTTATTAAAATACAAATTTATATTGAGAAAAGGCAACAAATTATTATATATATTACCATTATAATTACATCATAACATAATAAATGGAATATTATCTCAACATAAATAAATTATAAATTTATTAAAATTAAATCGGTATAATAATTGCTAATACAAAAGGTAATCTAAAATTTGTTGTCTGGGGGATCGGATTGGTATTTGGCTTAAATTGTTTTAGATACTTTTTCTAAGAATTATTTTCCAACGATCAATCGAAGTAATTCTAAATTCATTTATTCACACGCTTCGATGCGTCAGTTGGAAGGACATTAGTTATCTTTCACATTATAATTCTTTCGCTGCCTCTTATCTCTAATTGAATAGATATTATAAATTTTAGAATAATGTCCAACTATAGATATGTTTTTTTATAAAACCTAGGCTACTGTATAAGAGTATCGCCTGATTATCAATTATATCTTTTAAAATTTTAATATAATTATTATTGTTAACAGATTTGTAAAGATATTTATTTTAAAATTTATATTACTTTATTTTGTTAAATAAAAATAGTTTATGTTATAAAATATATAATTCTCATCTAACTATTAAAAATAGAAAGGAGGGAGGGGTATAGTAGTATTTATATTTGTTTATTTTGTCTTAAGAAAAAGATTTGTGATGGCATTATATGGATCAAAGTTTTTAGAAATAGAAAGTATAAGAGACAAAATGCTCGCTGATAGGTTGGTAGAGGCAGCATTGAAGGAAATATAAAGTTATTCAGTGTTTTGAATATTTATATATCCTTTTTTGTTTAGGCTTGAATAAGGACGTTACTATTGCTATTTGTGGAAAAAGTATATTAGTTAGGGAAAATAATCGATTTAAATAATAAATTACATTTATATTTAAAGAATCTATTCATTTTAATGATGTTGTAAATTTTTTTCTCATATATTATTTATTTTCATTTTTTAATTTCCATTAAATTTAGCTTAGTATTTGGCATAGCCTGATATGCGTAATCTGGTAAATATCAATTTAAACTTAGAGGCTGCTTCTCGTTGCTAGCCTTAAGTATCTGTTATATTTTACTGTTAAGTAGTTCTATTAAAAACGATATAAAAATTCTGTATAAATTAATTAATATACAAAGTTTAATGACAAAACAAAGTATCGTAATAAAATTCATAGGAATTATTCGACATATTCTGGAATATTCGGATCAAATTATATTATCTAACTTTTAAAATTGTCCTAAATATATTATATAAAATTGCTAGTTTTTTTAGGTGTAAGCCTATTTTTTTAAATTTTATATTTGAACCTGGATGTATTTCCTGCGTACAAATATTTCGGTTGTATCATTCTGGTTATTTGTCACCATAGCTACTTTTTCTGGGATAATAGGTTTTGATTTGTTATGGTCTTTTAAATAAATATAACCCTTGAATTCTTATTATAATTAATCAAAGATTCATATGTTTCTATTTCAAATTATTCTAATGTATTATAAAATATCATATCATATTAAATTAACATTATTCAAATAACAATCTTATACCAATTTTTTTAATTTTATTTTTTCTCTAGGACGGTCATTAATTCTGTTAAATAATATGATTTAAAAGTATAATATTTTTTTTTTAAATTTTGACTATAAACCGTAGAAAATTATTTAATTTAAAAGTTATTGAGAAGAATTAAGAGATTATACTAACAAAGTATGGTATTTTGACCAATGAAATACTATAAATATGGATCAGAATTATCAACATCAAAAATATGGGCTGTCATAAATTTATTGCAATTTCACAATCTGAGGATAGAAATGACTTCTCAATTTTTTAATCAGGATATTAATTCCTGCAACGTTTTTATGCCATCAACTGTAACTAAATTTTGAAGACCATTCTCCTCTTTCTTTTGCCATTTGACGCAGCATCAGTTACCATCTTTATTATTTATGGATAATATGGTTTTATCAGTATGCTTTTTGGGTCGCGTTTATAGTTGCCAATTCATGGGTTGAAATACCATACTTTGTTAGTTAAATCTTACAATTATAATCTAAAAGGCTTTTATTTAAAAAATTTTCTACGAGATTTGTCAAAATTTTTTAAATTTAAATACAATTTATTCAATAGACCATAACAATATCACAACTATTATCCCGGAAATAGTTAGCTGCGGTGGCAAACACCGAAAATATAAGTATGGAGGAAATAAATCCAGGTTTGAAATATATGAAAATTTAAACTTTTCTTACTCCTATAAAAAAAATTGTTATTGCGATTAGAATAAAAAAATAATTTCCATATAATTGTAAATTTTGAGATAATCATCTCATCACAATTATTTATGACCAAATTAAAAATCCGAATTATACAGCTGTCGTTTAAATTTTACTTTAAAAAGATATAATTACAATCAATTGATAAAGCCACCTCGATTTTTAGGGTTACATTAATTTTTTTTTAAATTCAAAAGTAATTATTAATCAATAAAAAAATATTATCTCTAAATAAATATCCTAAACAATATTGGAATAAGTAAAAAGATAAAAAAATTTAAAATATTATACATAAAATTTATGGGAAGGTGTAAGAGACCAAGCAGAAGGCTTTCATCTATAGTGCTAAAGAACCGTTAAATTTCTAGATAATATAATAATGATATGTGATCCCATAAATGCATGGCCTAGGTTCATAGTAATAGATAGAGGAATATGTTAGATCTTCAATATCAGGATTTCCAGTATTCATTCTTTTTTTTACTATATATATAGCAACGCTTTTATATTATGGAAAAGATCTATTAATGGAAGTGCAAGACCTAGTATTAAGAGTAGCCTTTTAAGGAGGGCTTTAAAAGGAAAACAGTTGGCTACAAGCCACTGTAGAAGACCAAGTTGATCCATTTATGGCTCATCGGTTTGATTCAATTTTTACTACTCAAGCTCGAGTTCGGAGCCGTGAGAAATCTTATTTATAACAAAATTACCAAACACTTTAACAAGTGGCAAAGTATGTGATGCAAAATCTTTATTGAAATTGAAGGTAGTTATGATACTATCGAAATTATAAAGAAAAGGGATAAGTGATACTAATTGGAATATAAAAGAAGTCCTTGGCTAATTTTTGTAAATAAAGATTAGCAGAAGGTAGAAGTGTTGAGGTAGACATAGGGTCTAAGAGGGGAGAGGGAATAATGGAGTCATTGTCTTATGTTTTATTGCTCTTTCTTTGGATAATTTACTAAATAATTGTATTATTCACAGAGGAGTGCAGAGGTATAAAATAGTCATATCATTTGTCATTTGCTTCAAAACATATTCTTTTTATTTATATTAATATTTAAAAATAGTAATCTTAAATTATTTAAAATATATGAAAGTAATAACACAATTAACACCTTAAAAGGTTATAAAAATTAAAAGTTACACAAATAGACACTAATATAATGAAATTCAATAAAAAATAATTCGTATTAATTTTTTTTATTTTTCACTATTAAAAATGAAATCATTTCTTTACAAAAAATATAGAAAAAAATGTTAAAATAATATACTTGACAAACATAGATCTTATTCACATACATACATTCTTCCGTCATATAAATTTCACAAGATTTTCTTTTATCTATATAAAATATTTATTTTATAATCATGATACGAATTTTATTTTATTTTCCTTCTTTCTTTCTTTTTTTTAACCCCAAAAATGTTAAAAATTAGTAAATATTTTATTTTATTAAAAATATATTAAGGCTCAGAATTTACAAATATGAATACATGTTCCTTAGCATAGCTATAAAAAAATTCGTCGGAAGTTTATAGCTTAACTGGGAATCAATTATATATAATCGTGGGGTAAAGTTGTTATGGATAAAACCTTTGAAATGTTCAATCTGAGCGGAAAATTTATAAATAGTTTGTGCGGTAGGTAATAATAATAGAAATGCGATATGCCTAAATGGGCCAAATAATAGATCTACCATATTATATAAAAACTAATTTTAAAAATTGACCGATAACATTTTATAAAACACATGATATAATTGGAAATGTTCAATAGAGACGATTATTCCAAACTATACATATGTTAGAAAACAAGGTCTCCTTAAATATCTTGGGAAAGACTTTAGCCGACTCTAGAGAACTATTCCAGAATAGAATGATTAACTTTATACTTTATTGTGTTATTTACAACCAGTACATATAGCTAGAATATATTTTAACCGTATTATATTAGCTCTTAATATTTGATATTTTTCTAGGCTTGTGTTGTAAATTATTATATTTTTTAAATATTTGGTTATAATATTTAATTATATCATGATTAGTTCTAATAAATTTTTAATGCTATAGATAAAGTCATTTTAAACATAAAAAATTATTAAAAATAATTGACTAATTTTACCGTAGATATGTATATTATTTTTAAACAAAATTTATATGATAGCGCAAACTATAATAAAAAATGTTTTATAGGATTAACAAATTTTATAGTTATGCTATGTATGGAATTTTGAAATCTAGTCTCTGCCACGGTCGTTGATTCTGTCGAATAAATATAATTTAAATGTATAATGTTTTTAAAATTATGATTAGATTCATTTAAATTTATTAATTTTAAAAGTTATTGAGTAGAATGAGAGTTTAAGTTTATACTAAGAAAGTATGGTATTTTAACTGATGAATACTGTACTAAATTCTGAAGATCGTTCCCTAAGAATATCTTTTCTTTTGACATTTGCCACCACATCAGTTACCATCTAAATTCTTTTATTACTATCGATATTAGATCATTTTGTTTCACCAAATGCTCTTGCGTCACCTTTGATTAAGACTAATGCTTATTATGTTCCTAAGAAAAAGGAAATAATGAGAACTTTGTCGTTAGTAACGATTTGGAAATCTCTGGGGTGTTAAACACAATATCAAGGGTTAAAATACCATACTATGTTAGCATAATCTCTCAATTCTAGTCTAATAACTTTTAATTAAATAATTTTCTACGAGTCTAATCAAAATTTAAAAAAAACATTATACATTTAAATTATATTATTCAACAGAATCAAGAACCGTTGCTGAGACTAGATTTCTAAGATCCATTCATGGCATGACACCGGACCTAGGTTTGAAACTATAAAATTTCTTAATCCTACAAAACTTTATTATTATGATTTACACCTAGGGTATACTATCATCTATAAAATTTGATCAAATTAAAAATTTATAAATTTTGTTAATAAATGATAAATTCAATGATTAATTTTTTCTGGTCAAATTACAAATTTATTAGTCCTTAATTGAATAATAATATACATATTTATAAAGTTAACATATATATGTCTGAACATTCTTTATATAAATATTTCTTATCCTTGAATATAAATTTAGCAAGCTCTTCGCAAAATTCGGTTTCTAATAAATAGAATGAGGGCTAAACACGTATTCATTAAACTAAAATTTCTCTTTTGCAGATTAAAAATAGATAATCAAAACTTCTTCTTAGTATATTTCTTGATTAGAATTCAAAAATTTTTATATCAATAAAAGTCTTCAAATTCTAATTCAATATTTTAAAACGTAAAAGGGAAACAAAATATCATCATTTTTTTGAAATACTTTTATCTTATGATAAATCATTGAGTAAAAAGTTAAAACTCTTAAAATATTTATTTAAAATAAATTAAATTAATACTTACTTGAGTGATTTGTCGTCTAAATTATTCCAAACAGATCATGCATTTTTCATCAAATTTTGAACATTCTATGTTATTTGTCTTTTCTTTGCCTTCATTTATTAAATTATATATTTTGAATTAACCCTAACCCTTCATAGAACAGATTTTTAAAAAAATACCTGAACAATAAAGATATGTAGAATATATATTACCCGTGGGGTATAATAGTTATGGGTAAAACAAATGTTCCATCTGAAAGGAACATTAATAAATAGCCTTTGCTGTATATGGAATAAAAGAATAGCCGCAAAGGGTAATAATAATATAAATGTACGATACGCTTAAATGGGGCATTCTCATGATGGACTGTTTTTGAAATATTTATTTAGTTTCTTGTATTGATTGATTAGTTTACATTAAAAAGTAATAACTAGATTAATTAGATAAGTCCTATATCTTTGGAGATATTAGACAAACTAACAAGTGATAGACATACTCTATTTCATTTTCCGCTGTCCGCATACAATTAGAGCTAGATTATATTTCGGCTGCCCAAAATAATACTATTCCAGAATAAAATGATAAACTTTATATTTTATCGTGTTATTATACGAGTATATAAAATATATTTTAACCGTATTATATTCCCCCCAGTTATAAACGGATATTCATCATTATCAATCATCAATAAACAGGGTTAATGATGCTTACTACCAAGTGAATGTATGGAAATATTCTAAATACCAACCTAATTTGCTAAATACCGACCAAAATTTATTAAAATGTAATAAGATCCTTATTATTTAATATATTAATACGGAATCACGTGGTCGAGTCCGGCCTCCTATATATTATCCCCCCAAGGATGGAACCACCAAGTTAGAATAAGAAAAAAAACATGATCATTCCCGGGATTCGAACCCGGGACCATGGGATAAGTAAACCAAGCTCTTGCCTACTAGGCCATAGAGGCTTTCCAAAAATCACGATTTTTCAAATATATATTATATATATATTTGGTAGTGCCTATCCAAATGAAAAATGAACAAAATTCAAATTTGATAGATGGTACCTTAAGGTACCAAGCATCATTAACCAATAAACAACTGGTAGATTTTGAATACATTTACAGGTATAGTAAGTCAAAACATTTTTAAAATAAATGTATAACTATAATTAATAATAATTATTTTCTCGAGATAAAATCAAATACCAATCTGTAATATAATTAAAATCACGAATATCGTTATACACATATATACTTTTAACATTTTATATAGATTTCTATATAAATGAGTTAAGCATTTTTTAAATTATGATCAAATATTTTCTAACTTCGAAAAAATAGCTTCAAGTAGGGTCATTATATGTTTTTCGCTTATCGATAGCACTAGAGAAGTAAATTAATTTAATATTTATCCTTGTGTAAAATTGGATTTTATATATGTAGATGTCGTAGTTCATTTCCGTTTTAGAAACCCTGGTATCAATTCTTTTATTTACAGAAATACCACCTAGCTTGGGCGTTCAGTTTCTGAAGAATGGAAGGATACCTGATATATGATGGATTTCTCGCAGTCTTTAGAATTTTAAGTCTCGCTCTGGAATAATTTATCATGATATCATAATTTTTAGTAATACATGTTGGTATCATTTGATTTTATCTCGAAAAATAATTATCATTAATTAAAGTTATAATATATTATATTTTGAAAATGTTTTGACGACAAAATATACCCGTGTATATTAAAATACCGTGAGTTGTATATCAATGCTAAAAAATGTTGAATATCCATTTATAACTGGGGGGAGTCAATATTCCCAACGGGACAATGGATTATTATTTGTTAAACATATTTATATATAATAATCATTTTATAATATATTTTTTTTATATAACTTTAAAATAGAATGAGTAAAACTTTTATATAGGATATTTTTAAAATACCATTTTTTTTTCTATAAATTTTGTACAAATCGAGTAAAATAACCAAAATTTGTATTTTTATTGAATAGTATATAAAATTTTTGTGATTTTATCATGAAAGATTACTTATCAAATATTTTTTACAAAAAAAATATGGACATTTATAGAAAATTTGATCAAAAACTTGTATGAAGTTTCACAAAAAATCTTTGTAGATTTATTATTTTGAAGAGTATTTTAAACTCTGGTAATTAGAATGCGATTCATTTATATCCAAGCAAGGAAAAACATAAAACACCACCTTCCCTTAGCAATCCTGATAACTTTATGTTAAAGAAAATTAACTCGGGAAAGGATGTAGAAGAATTAAGGGACTTAATATATGAATCGAGTTCTCGAGACCTGAGCAGCACAACTTGAAAAGAATATAGTTTATTAAAAATATATCTTAGATAAAGATTCAAGTTACTTATTACAAATTTAAAAGACAGGGTAAGGAAATTATTTGTTTTTATCTAAGATACAAGTTTTCACAATACTGCCCGACTCTGCTTGTGCTTATAATATTGTAATATCTAAAGATTATTTGGGAATTTACAATAATCAAAATGATGAGCTTTTAAAATAAGGATTATAACTAAATAAGGCACATTGCAAAATTTTAATACCTCAAATGAAAATAATATAATTTACAAATAAAAAAATAGAACTCAATTATATTATAAAATACCATTTTATCATTTGATGATTTTCCAGACAAATCAACTGAGAGCTCAGATGCTTTTATAACACATAATGTTTCTAATTATAAAAAATTAAGAGAACTTATAAATGATAATTTAGGATTTCATACCATTATCATTTGATGATTTTATTATAGCTAAATCATTTGTTTCCCCTTATTTTAGTGGTTGCATTTCTAATTCCAAAATTTAAATAAAAGATATTATAAAAGTGAATACCATTACCATCGTCATTTGATTTTATTATTTCTCCTTTTAGTAGAAATTTTCTTATATCCATATTGGAATTAAATAACAGATAAACTAAAATTTTAAAAACAATCTAAATTTAGTGTAACACTTTAAATTTTATTATTAAATTTATAAATATCTGATTAAACTATAAAAATATATTTACAATATATCTTTAATTGTTATTTTATATTTTATTAGTTCATAAAAATATATTTCATTTTTTTCTTTGTTTACTTCCATTTTTTATAGTTGCATTTTTTCGTCTATCGTACATATTATTTATTTTATTTCTAAATTGAAACAGTTTTTTAAATAAAATTCAATAAAAAAAATTTTTTTTCGGGGTTTTTAAGGGAGGGGGGTTTAACCCCCCCCCCAACTGTCTACCCCATTGATTAAAATATTTTTATATATAATAAATTTTACTCTCGGTGTTCATGGCTTAGACTTGATCTAAATGTGGTTGGGATGGGGGGGGCGTAAAAAATATAATTTGATATGGGTTTTAAATAAAAAAGTAATTATAATATAGTTCAATTGTAATAAAAATATTAAGTAAGTAGGTTTAGGTTACGGTGGGTCAGGAATATTTTTATCAAAGAAATATATTGTGATGGGTATCAAATTGAATCTTAAAATATCTTTGACTTAAATATATTAATAATAGTTGACTATTTAAATATCGAACTGGTATGTTCTAGGTATTGGATTGTCAGGAATTTTTTTATCAATATAAAATTTAATATGAATATTAAATAAAATCTAATTAATATTGATATGAGTATCAAAATTGGAAACTCATTAAAATATCTTTTGACAAATCTTCATATTTTATGATTGCCCTAGTTAATTTGAACTTATATTATTAAGATAACAATAATTAAGATTTCCTTAGAATTTATTTCAAAAAATATAACTTTTTAATACATCGCGCCATCTAGCGAATAGATATATTGCATTTTTATAAATATAAATCTATCATAAATAAAAACAGCATGATTTAAATATTCTAATATGGCCGTACAAATGATACCGGCAGAAGAAAATAAAAACTTTTTAAAATAAAATTATGACTAATAAATCTTTCTTTTAATTTAAATAAACATGTGTCAATAAGGGGAATAAAAATATTTATTTTATAAAAATTCTCAATCGAAGAGGCATTAATATTTAAGCGATTGGACTGTTTTTTAAAAAATTTTCAGGCCCGGCCCGGCTTTTTTTTAAATAAAATTTTCAGGCCCAGCCAAGATTTTTTTAAAATAAATTATATTTATTTTTGATTTTTATAGCTAATAATAACGATTTCAAATATAGGCTGTTTTAAAAAATACAGCCCGGATTGGGTGTTTTTTTAAAATAATTCAGGCCCTGTCCGGGTATATTTAAAAAAATTAAAATACTGTATGGCCCGGGGGCCGGGCTTGCAGGTCTCTGAAAAACATACCAAGAAGTACAATATCTGAAAGTAGATTTAAAGGTTTGGATCTTTAGAACATTCATAGGCATTTGTCAACAAGCAAGAATGAGATAATTGAAAAATTAGCTCTATCACAACGAAGATTGGATTTTACATTGTAAATATATAACATACAAAATGCAATTATTCCTAAGAAACTTTTTGTGTAAAGGCTCAAAAAATTCAAATTTCTATTTTAAGTCATATAAGTGATTCTTAATTTTTTTATAATTCACATTAATTTAAAATTGTGTATTAGATAGTTATTAGTCCTGATAAATTTATGCTTGATATTTTAAAAAAACAATAATATTTCTTGAAAAATTTTATTATCCCCCCCCCCCCCCCCCCCAGACCGAATTCCTGCGTACGCGCCTGGTAAATCCTGTTAATAAATGTTTTATTGGAGTAAGAAATGTTTATAGCGTTTCGCGATAAAGGTTTCGCTGAATTGATAAGATATGTTACAAATAGTAACCTATTCCCCATTGGGCATATTGACTTCCCCCAGCAGTTATAAACGGATATTCATCAATATCAATCATCGATAAACAATTCACGGATTTTAAATATACTCTGGGTATAATTTTGTACGTCAAAACATTTTTAAAATATAATATATATATATATATATATAACTTTAATTAATAATAATTATATTTTCTCTAGATATAAATGACACGGGTCTATAAATAATTAAAATCACCAAAATAGTTATACATATATACCTATAACATTATATATAGAGTTTTATATAAATGATTTTAGCATTGTTTTGTAAATTGTGATCAAATATTTTTCTAACTTCAAAAAAAAAACTTCAAGTAGCTTAAGGTTCATTATTTGTTTTTTTTTATCGCTAGCTTTAGAGAAGTAATTTATATCAATATTTATCAAATTGGATTTTTATATATGTAGATGTCGTAGTTCATTTCGGTTTTAGAAACCCTGGTGACAATTCTTTTATTCACTGACATATTTAATGAAAGTTTTTGAGGAATGGAAAGATACTTGATATATGATGGATTTCTCGCAGTCCTTATAATTTTAAGTTTCACTTTGGAATAATTTTGACTTCAAGTAAACGCATATCAAATATTTAGTCAATCAATAGAAACAGTGCCAAGACTATATAATTGTAAATCCTCAATTATCTACACAAGGAAAAATACTAAAATAAATTACTTCGCTAGAGTTATCGATAAAACAAAACAAATAATCATCGTGAAACAGTTGTAAGTATTTTTTGAAGATAGAAAATAATATTTAATCAGATTTTATCAAAAAGTGTCAAAATCTTTTATATAAAACTGCATATATAACTATAAAGATATAAGTATTATTCATGATTTTTTAATGTTACAGAATTGGAATCATTTGATTTTATCTTCATAAAAATAATTATTAATAATTAAAGGTTATATTATATTTTAAAAATGATTTGAAGACAAAATTATACCCGAAATATTAAAATACCGTGAGTTGTTTATCGATGCTAGAAAATGTTGAATATCCGTTTATAACTGGGGGAAGTAGATATTCCCAAACGGGACATGGATTATTATTTGTTAAAAATATTTATATAATTAATTTAAATAAAATGTATATATATTTTTTGTATAACTTTTAAATAGAATGAGTACTACTTTTATTGTATATTTTAAAAAAATCATTTTTTTTCTATATATTTTGCACAAATCGAGTAAAATAACCAAAAATTATATTTTTAGGAAGCTAGGAATGAGAAGGGAAGAGAGAAGGTATAGGCATGGAAGAGTTAAAACTTGTAGAGTTAGACCATAATGGCGGTAGCAAGTCTTTGTCGTAAGAAAAGGGATTTCTTATTCTGATCGGGTTTTTCATGAATCCTTTTGCCTAATTTTTTTTTAAAACGCTGAGCTTTGCTACAAAGGTGGTGAGAATAGAGTAGGCGTTGGGTGTGAACAAGGAAGAAGGGTCTGAGGAACTGAAGTTGGTGATTTTTCGGTATTCTGCGAGGGCGAGAGCATAGACCTTATAGGTAGAGGGTACATTTGGGTCAATGCAGGTCCAAACAAGGAGCTGACCCCTTGACCAAGGAATCAAGGACCCATCAGGACGTTTTCCATCGGATCTAAAAATTCCGGTTGGTTCAAGTCTAGATAAAATGCTGATGAAGAAGTCGGTGGTATATTTTACAAATAAGGGGTAGGTGAAGATAGAAGGAGTGGGGGATGTTGCCAGAAGGAGAAGGAAATAGTCGAGTTATTAATTTATGGAGATGTATAATGTGTCTCTTATTGCACCTTGTGTAACTTACCAAATAAGTGTATTATTTAATGCAGTATTACATATTTTTATGTTTGCCGCAAAACATAATATTTTTTTTTATATTATAATTTTAAAATAGCAATCAAATTTAAAATTATTTAAAATAAAGATATTTATAAAAATCTCTAAAACGGGGCACGTATTGACATCGATCTAATCGATTGATTTTTAAATTTCATTAATAGCAATTAACAATAAAAAATAATTCATATTAAATATCTTAACTTTGTCTTTGAAAATAAAATCATTGTTACGCACAAAATATAGATAAAAATGTTAAAATAATATGTTACTTGGCAAACAGAGATCTTCTTCATCATAACACCCATAATCACATAATAATTCTCCTTCACATAAATTTTATATACATTGAATACTGATTCCAAGGATTCCTTATATAAAATAATATATTTTTACTTAATAATCATTATATGTAATTCAAATAAGAAAGAAAATATAAGGTAGGAAGACGGGGTAAAAAGGCGACGAGATGACAATGTTAACAAGGATAAATTTTTTAAACTTTGAGCGTAAAGCTTGTGATTGAAGCTGTATTTTTTATACCTTAATTACCTATTTTTCCAATTTTTATCTTTTTATGTTATTATAATTTAGTAGATTATTCTCAATGACTTAATAATAATACTATCCAGAATAATTTCAATAGTAATATAATATCCTTCCACAAACATCAAAACCAGAAAAATATAATTCATATAAAATCACTTTTAAGTCTTTTGAACGTATAATCTCAAAAAAAATTTTGCTCTGGGAGGGGTCCAAAATAAATGAATCGAGTTCTCGATATTTATAGCCTTGATTAATTAGATTAAAAACTTATGGTTTATCAAAGGTTTTTTTCAAAAATATAATTTGTAAATTTACTTTACTGTCATATTTGCCATTCCTCCTAATGTTCTCGTGTGGTATCGTTTTCATAATTTCCAATTACTTCGATGTGGTTGCTTTGAATATGGCATTCATAAAAGGAAGGGTAATAATTACGTTTATCGGATACTTTGTTGTCCAACTTGTTTCTAACTGAAGCTAAGTATTAACGAATGTTACAAGTTAATCGGCATCATCTAACTTCTGAACCTATCTTATATATAAATGTTTTATTGTAGTAAGATATGTTTATAGCGTTTCGCGATATCGCTTAATTGACATGATACGTTACAAATAGTAACCTATGACCCGTTGAGAATATTTACAACCCCCAGCTATAAACGGATATTCATCATTATCAATTATCGATAAACAACTCATGGATTTTGAATATACTTACGGGTATAATTATGTACGTCAAAACAAATATAATATATATATAGCTTAATTAATAATAATTATATTTTCTCTAGATAAAATCAAATGACACGGGTCTATAATATAATTAAAATCACGAAAATTGTTATACATATACATTTAACATTATATATAAAGTTCTATATAAATGATCTTATCATTTTTTTCCTAAATTATGATCAAATATTTTCTAACTTCGAAAAAAAAAGCTTCAAATAGCTTGAGGGTCATTATATCTTTTTTGTTTATCGCTAGCTTTAGAGAAGTAATTTATATTAGTATTTATCCTTGTGTAAAATTAGATTTTTATATATGCAGATGTCGTAGTTCATTTCGGTTTTGGAAACCCTGATATCAATTCTTTTATTTACTGAAATATGTAATCAAAAGTTTCTTAAGAATGGAAGGATACTTGATATATGATGGATTTCTCGAAGTCTTCTTGACGTCAAGTATACGTATTTCAAATATTTAATCAATCAATAGCAACAGTGCCAAGACTATATAATAGTAAATTTCCAATTATCTACACAAGGAAAAAATACTAAAATAAATTACTTAGCTAGAGTTATCGATAAAAAAAAACAAATAATCATCTTGAAACAGTTGGAAATATTTTTTGAAGATAGAAAATATTCAATCAGATTTTACCAAAAAAGTTCTTAATCTTTTATATAAAACTGCATATATAACGACAAAGGTATAAGTATTATGATATTCATAATTTTTTAATATTACAATTGATATCATTTGATTTTATCTCGATAAAAATAATTATCAATAATTAAAGGTTATTATATTATATTTTGAAAATGTTTTGTAGACAAAATTATACCCGTCACAAAATCCAGGAGTTGCTTATCGATGCTAGAAAATGTTGATTATCCTTTTATAACCGGAGGAAGTAGATACTCACAACGACATGGATTATTATTTGTTAAACCTATTTATATATAATCGGTTCATTTTTAAATTTCATTAAGAGCAATTAAAAATAATAATTTTTTTGAAACTTTTCTTTAAAAAATAATTGATATTAAATTTTTTAACTTTTCGCCTTTAAAAATAAAATCATATTTACGCACAAAATAGATAAAAATGTTAAATATATTACTTGCAAACATAGATCTTCTTCATCATAATACCCATAAACATAATTCTCCTTCACATAAACATCTTTTCCTTATATAAAATAATATATTTTTATTTAATAATCATGATATGCTTTCAAATAAGCAAGAAAATATAATGTAGGGAAGACGGGTAAAAAGGCGACGAGATAACATTGTTAACAAGGATGTTACAAATCCCAATAATTCTAACGATAGTTTCAGTAAAACCTGCAAAAAATATCCTAATGGCGACATTAGCGACACACATTAAAATAAATATAAAAATAATTATAAAACATAATTGAGTTATAAAAATTTCAATATGTTGAGGTACATAGTATACGAGAAATAATGCAAATAATCATGTTTGGAAATAAATGTATATCATATTAAAAATACTTTCTAGGCAAATTAGCCATTTCTTCTATTGTTAATATTCTATTCTCATATCAAAATAACATTTTGCTGCAATTACATCTTTTGACATTCCATGGGAATTTCATAGGTACCCATTATTATGTGTCTTAATAAAATAGATTATATAATTATGTGCGTGTCTTAAGGCTGATAAGACAAAATATTCGGAAGGTTTTAAAATAAATTATTATAATACTTGAAGGATTTTTTTCCTTTATTAGTAAACAAACACATCATGAATTTTCGGTCAAATTTTGAACATTATATATATTATAATTTATATATATTTGCAAACTATTTTTAATTGTTCAATTAATAAATATAGACTTTTTTTAGAGTACATTTAGAAGTAAAAAATAATTGTTTAAATTTTTTTAAATTTATTGAAATTAATATTTTTAAATTTATAGAAATTAATTATAATTAATTTTTTTTAAAAAAATGTCTATATTTAACCATTTTAAAATAATTCTAGAATTTTCGAATTTTCAAATTTTACAAACCAACTTAAATTAACGTTATCCAATAAATTATATCCATTTTTTTAAAAAAATGGTAGACTGTGTAATTCGAAAAAACAAACGAAAAATTAACGACATATAAAAATTTAATAGATACATTTAGAATGTTCTAAAACCTTCTATTTCATTAAAAAATTATATATTTTGAACCTCTCATTTACGCAATAGCCATATTTTGAAATTGGTTCTTAAAAAAGAATATCCATCACTTATATCCAATCATAGTTTTAATATCTTTAGTCTAGAATAATAGGGACCCATCTATCCTGTTTAAAATAATTTGAAGGTCAAATTTTCCTATTTTTTATTAGTAAATTTTGAGGATGACTTAGACTTAATAATATTTTAATATTATAAGATATTAGGGTTCCACGTATTCTTTAAGGAAATTCTAAATTGAATTTTTTATTTGCAAGGTTAAGTTGACCACAAAAATTTAAATTATTTTTCTGGCATCCCCTTCCTTTAGGTCCTGGCGTAATTACCATTCGCCCTACTTGTAAAAATAATAGCCTGTAGTTACGATATATTTAAAGCTCCACAAAAGATTTTTTGAGGATCTTAAATTCATGAATGAACGTTTTCTGACAATTATCTCTATGCTCAAGGCACACCTCAAATATTTGACTCTAATTGATCGAAGTAGATTATTACCATTTCATACAAGTAAACTCTCCAAACCCAAAATCTTCAAGTTTATTATATATTTCCTATCACACAATATATAATCCAATTCAACCCATTAATTTTCCCATCTTTAATCATATAATAATAATAATAATAATTCTTTAGCAATTAAAAAAAATTTAATTTAATAAATCTTAATTAGAGCTCAACCAATTGCCAAAATTTGCTGAATCTCAATTCAGAATATATTTATTTGGTCATCCAAAAATTTATCTATGATCAATAACAAATTCCAGACCTTTCAAACAATTTTTGTGTATAATACGGGAAAAATTTTACAGAAAATAAATTCCACATTTTTCAAGATTTATATTAAATAGATGGGAAGATGAATCCCAATATTTCTTACTAATTATATTCAGTATTTTATGAGCCTCCTTTTGAGAATATTTTTTTGACATTATTTATGTTTCGATTCTAAGCGATAATATAGAGCAATCTTATTCTCCTTTATTAGTAAACACATGAATTTTCGGTTAAATTTTTAACAATTTATAATTTGTTCAATTAATAAATAGACTTGTTTTTAGAGTACATTTAGAAGTAAAAAAAATAATTATTTAAATTTTTTAAAATTTATAGAAAGTAATTTATTAATTAATTTTTTTTTAAAAAAATGTCTAAATTGAACCATTTTAAAAATAATTCTAGAATTTTCGAATTTTCAAAATTTAACAAACCAACTTAAATAAACGTTATCCAATAAATTACATCCATTTATTTAAAAATGGTAGAATTTGTAATTTAAAAGAACAAACGAAAAATTAATGAGATATCAAAATTTAATAGCTAATATTTAGATTGTTCTAAAACCTTCTATTTCAGCAAAAAATTTTATATTTAGAACTTATCATTTATGCAATAACAATTTAAATTATATTCAATTATTCTTGGAAAAAAAAATAGAAAATCTTTTTCAATTGAGGTTTTAAAAAGTAATTTAGATTTGCCAATTATGAGTTAAATAAGTCTTGTTTGGCATTTAGATACTAAGTCAAAAAGTATTATTAGATAACTTCCTTCATCGCCGGTAAAATAGTGTTGTCAAATTATCTAACTTTGAATAACTCATTGTGGCTTATAGTCAAGCTTTTAGCCTCAAAAATTGAATTGAGCCTCTAAGTTAACTCTTCTCAGCTTGAAGATTGATTAGAATATTTTTGGTTAAAAACTTGCATGGTTAGGCCTGTTTTATGGTGGATTAAAAGTTAGGATAGTTTAAAAACACTAGTATACATTCCCACACATTATTAATTCTTTTTTATATACTTATTTTGAAACTTTGGCTTTCGTTTAAAATGTGTATACTTATAATTATATTATCCAGGGTTCTTGCCATACCTAGTTAGATGTTTTTACTTATTTCCATTCACTGGAATCTGACTATATAATTTGGTATTATCACATTTATTACGACAGGAAAACTTGTGCGGAAAACTTGACCACTAATGTTGTAAGGGAAACTGGGGGGTTGAAAGATCGGTATTTGAATTCGTTTTTTTACCATAAAAATTTGATAACAAGAATAGAGAAAATATTGCAAATTTAAAACCAACATTTAAAAAAGTTTTTGTTTAATTTTGTAAATAAAATACATATGCGATAATCTTGGAGAAAAAATAAATAAATGAGAAATTTGGAATATCGAAAGTGACACAATCTGAAAATCCATAAGAATCGCTCCAGACATTTCAAAAAGATCGGCTCAAGATCGGAATTGTAAAAAATTCCACTTCAATTTAAGGTGCAGGGGTAAACCAAGAATTTTTTTCTTTTTTTAATTATGGGGGGGGGGGGTGAGGGGTAATAATTTTTATTGATTTAATCTATATTTTTAAGTTATTCCGAATATCTAAAATTTCTTAAAGAGCCCAAAATTGACGATAATTAAAATAATCTTTAAATATTTAGCCCGTAAAATTCTAAATATAATTCCAGGCATAAAAATGGCACTTTGTGAAATTTATATGACCGGATAACAAATAAGAATGCAATAAATAATTAATGTGAAAAAAAATTATCTATACAAATTTTATAAAAAAACATTAATAAGAAATAAAAGAAAATGTGGTGCATATCACACTAGATAGGAGTGAATGTTTAGGAAATTAGACGGGCATTTGAGAGGACTGACAAAGGTAGAATCCATCGTTGGGTCATTAGGCCTCTCATTTTGCCTATATATAAAAGGTATATAAATTTTTTTAAATGTTGTGGAAATTTTTTTCTACTTTATTTTCTTAATTTATATATTATTTTTATTGTAAAAATTTTTTAATAAATTAATTTTTTTCTAGAAAAATAAGTTACAATTTGTAAAAGACAATTATTTTACTATGTATTTTTATTTTTTGAGCAGTTTAACAACATTAAATTACATTGAGATTATAATTTACATTAAAATGAATGTTAAGTTATTCATACATATTATAATATTCCCCTTAAAATATTTATTTATTATTTGTCGAATATGATAAGAATTTATATTAAAAGGAATAAAGTTCCATATTTTTGTCTTGTATTGTAAGTAGACAATACAGACGAAACGGCTAGTTGAGATAATCGGCGCGGCCATAATCGCCGCCGAATTATTTTAAGGCGATGTAACAGCGTTCATTTTAGAATGCTATTAAATTACATTTATATATTAAATTATTATTATTTAAATTTGAATAATAACATTAATAAAATTATAAGCAATGTTTTCTATGTTGGCATTTAATAATAGTGTCTATCTTAAAATTATATAAATTTTAATTCGTAATAAATTTCTATGAACTTGCACCCTTTAAACCACTCTTATTTGTTTATTGCTAGCTCTAATTGATGTTTTTTGTATCAATTTAATATATAAAATTAATATATAGCTGTTTTATAAAAATAAATTATATATAAATTTATTTTTGAAAGTTCAAATTTGTTACATTTCAGTTCCAATTATTATAATGTCTTTTAAAATCAAAGAGTCGAAATTATATCCCTTTAATCTTCGTATTTAAATAAAAATTTTGATTTAAAATATTTTGCCCTGGTAACTAGAAACGTGAAGCATAAAATCGATAGTATAGATTATATATTATATTTAAAAGACATAATACTAATGTAGATGGTGACTTATACTGGGGCTAATGTCAAATGATACGTCAGATAGGGGGGATTATTAGCATCTTTTATATTTAGGGAATTGACTTCATAATTCAATTATAAATGATGGCATAAAAAAAGTTCTGATTAAAATTATTAGAGAAGTCATTTAAGCCCTTAGATCGAGTAGCTGATTTAGAATGTGTAATTTAAGATGAGCTGCCTAAATGTCTGCAAACAATTTATGAGACAGACCATATTTTGTATAATAATATTTCTGATCTATATCTTGATGAACATTTGAGGCAGATGGTATAAAGTATAAACTGAATTGCATCAACAGATCAAATATACGAAAAGCTTTAAAATTAAATTGTATTCGCTGATATTTATGTTAGATTTTTATTAATACAATTATATTTAAAGCATTAAGAACATTAACAAAGAAATTTCTGATAGTCCCTGGATTTAAGAAATCTTTGGACACTTAATAAAGAAAGCCATTGTGAAGTGTATGTATGGAAAAAATAATAAACCATTTTTATTTTAGCTTAATAACAAAAATAATACCTGTCTTGCCTTAAATTTACATCTATTTTAGGGATTTTTTAATGTTATCAAAAATATAAGTTTCTAGCTGATAACCCGTCAAGAATAACGGGCAATCAATATTTTCTTTTTTATTCAATGATGGATGAATAATAAATTTTACTTTTATTTGATGATGATTGAATCAGAAATTTTCCTATCTTTTAATTTATTTAGATGAAGGGTTAATATTAAAATTTTACATAAAATTTTATAAAATATTTATGAAACATTTTAATTAATGTACACAATAAAAAAATCTTTTAAAATAAATTTTCATTCATTTATATTTGTAAATTATAATAAAAATATATTCTTGTATTTCTGATTTATTCATCATAGTTATCATTCGTCCATCATTGAATAAAGAAGAGATAGTAGGAATATATTATGCATATGTATACCTTGCATAGGGTAAATGGCTAAATAATCCTCTTCAAAGATAATATGTGGATCTAGTTCAAAATATAGTTAAATTACATTTTCAAAGAGCATTAATTGATATTTTTCGATATATCCTAAGATATATTCATATAAAGTAAAATATCTATTACATTTAGAACAAAACTGCTTTTCTTTCATAATAAATATTTAAAAAATAATATTAATAAATAGTAAAAATAAAGATCAAAATGATTTGAGAAATATTAAGAATCTCAGGAGGTCGAAGCATAATATAATCAAAATAATTGTTTCAAATAAAATAGAAATGTTTCTATATGTGAATATACCTTATGATATATCGAAAAATATCAAATTAATGCTCCTTGAAAATGTGATTTTACCACATTTTGGACTAGATTCGAGGATATAAACATTAACCCTATACAATGTATACATATGCATAATATAGTACTATTTTTTAGTATTGCAATATTCAGTCTGTTATTCGATTCGATAAACAAAATGTTATCGAAAAATAAAGATGTTTTTAATTCACCAACGGCTCGTTTAAAATTTTTAAAAATAATATTAATAATAGTTTAATAGTAATAGCAAAAGTTTATATTTAAAATTATATAGTTCAAACCTCGATAACGTAGGGAGGTAGTACCTGATTCATCAGGGGGTTTAACCATTGCACCAAATTTTAGCTGAACCGGTAGTTTTTTTTGATATCTGGATAAAAAATGTAAATTAAAATCTAAAATTATTTTTATAAAATATTTTAATGCAGTATATTATTATTTATATGTATATGTATATACTATATAGTAATTTCATTATAAACAAGTAATTGGATCGCAATCGTAAATCATATTATTTTTAATTGATTTCAAAATATCTGAGAAAAATTGTTTTTAGAATAGACAATAAAGAATATTTTTAACTTCCCTTTTTTAATAATTTACAATTTTAAAAATTAAAACTAGTTAGACGAGGTATTTCATACCTTATTATCAATTTGTTATTGCTATTAAAACCCTTATCTAGAAAGATTAAAATTATTAAGAAATACAAATATATTAAATTTCGTTAAAAATTACTTGTGCATATATAAAAATATGAAAAAGTTTAAATATAAGGTTTTCACCGCTAATGGCCATACTCTTAATCAAAACAGATTTGATATTTACTACAGATCTTTTGCCAACAATTTCCAAAGAAACCCAGGACATGAAAATAACAATCACAGATTCAACTTTCTTGACCTCCTCCCACCCAACATACAATTCACTATTCTAATTATTTTATTTTTTTTATTATGCAGTTTTTTATATAGATTTTATAGTTTACATGACATTTTTAATATATATATTTTTTTAAATTACGATGTTTTACTTTTAACGTTCATTTATTAATTATTTATTTTTGAAAGAATAGTAATATTTCAAACCTATGTTTTGTTTTCAGAAAGTTTTAAAACACTCATAAATTTTATCAAAACAAATCTATATCAAGAATTTTTCTTATTGTTAAATAATAAATTCGTTAGTGTTTATTACAGACATTACAATGAAAGGTTTTAAGACGGGAATTATGTAAGAAATTTTGACAGATATAATCAAGGATTCAATAATACAACAAAATACAATTATCATGATTTACAACAAACTCAAAACAATAGACTACAGACAAATTACAAATCAACCATATGACAACAGATCACGACTATAACAGAATTAGTATGAAATTTACAATAATAACAGATCACAAGCCGTTAATATATATTTTTCAAAGGGCTTTAAATATATCAATATCGATGAGGTTGCAGAAGCAGAATATAGCTTTCGGAGCTTATAATTTTGATATTGAACATAAACAGGGCAAATACAACGAACTACCCCCTTTAAGAAATGGCGAACAACAATTTATGTAATGTACCGTTGAATTTCGAAAAAATAGCAAATGGAACTACTATGGATGACAAAGAAGTATCGCATGTCATAAATGATGTGAGGAAAGGGGACTTATAAAAAAATACAAAATGAATTGAATATAACTACTTTTAGTAATGATTAATTAATCTAAAGTTATTTTTTATTAAAATTTAAGGTCACATAATCTCTATTAAAATAATAATAACTTTAATTAGCTATAAATTGGTTCAAACCTGGATCAAAACGATTTGGCGTTTTACATGTTTCCTTTGAAACATGAGATCTTTTTGCTAAAACAATTGATAATTCTGTTATATTTAAATTATAATATTTATTAAATTTTGACTAAACTTAATAGAAAGTTATTTAATTAAAAAGAATATAAAATTTTACAAAGTATGGAATTATAATTCTCGAATGCTGAATTATAGTAATATCATAGATATTTTTAAATTATTACTAATTCGTATATTAATCACAGTTTAAATTTTTTGATGAGGCTAAATGTCTCATTCAATCTTCATCTGGTTGAGAATAACAGAATATAACATGTCGAGTATGGCCAGTTTGGATACAATGAAGATATGAATTGAAGTGTTGATAAATTTCAGAGGTTGATTGCATTGTTATTTAAATTAATATACGAGTTGATAATAATTTAAAAATCTCTAAGGTGTTTTACTACAATATAGCATTCAAGGGTTAAAATTACATACTTAGTGAAATATTACAATTCTAGTCTAATAATTTTAATTAAATAATTTTCTAAAAGTTTAGTCAAAATTTTTAAAATATTATAATATATATTATTCATCAGAATTATCAACAGTTACAATAAAAAGATCTCAAGTTTCTTAGGAAACTAGTATAACTCCAGATATTTCGTCCAGGTTTGAGCTAATTTATAGTTAATTAAAGTAATTATTATTTTAATAGAGATTATGTGACCTTAAATTTTAATAAAATCTAACTTTAGATTAATTAATTATTAACTGTCTCGATTGTAAAAATCTATAATATTACATTTTAATTAATGAAAAACACTTGTAGAATTATTATAAAAAACATTAGAATATAATTAATAATGTATATTTTTCACTTGCGTTATAAGAAACTAGTTTTGTTAAATAAAAATGAAATGAAATTTACATTTACATATAAAAAGGGCATATATATGTGAGCTGCGAAAAGATCCTATGCTTATTTTATCAATAATTTGGATAACCTTTTACCATATCGAGACAAAGTGTATTATAATATCTTCAATCCGAATCTTTTCAAAAAGATAATTTTGCTGGGTACAAATATTGAATTTTCTAAAATAAAATTGCCCGAAATTTTATTTTAGCATTCCGTTTGTGGTAATTTTCACTGTGCTCAATTTGGTTTTACTAAGAATCCAAGAAGATTTTCTAAAAGATCCAGGTAAAGTTAGAAGGAATTTTATTTGGTTTAAATTGAAGATTTGAAAAAAAGTTATTGAAAAGGAAAATTTAGGCTCTTATCCGTTTTAAAAAGAATTGAAATATGAAAAAGAAAAGAAAAAAAACATAAAAAATTTGGAATATAAAGTTTTAAAATAAATAAAAATAATGTGTTTTTAAAATTGAACGAACTCTAAATTTGAACGCGTTCATCAAAAAAAAATCAAATTTAATATTAAAAATATATGAAAGTAATACCATATACTAATTATATAAAGAAATTATGAATGAATAAAATAATTTAAAAAGTTTGTAATGTTAAAAAAATGTGAAGTTCATTTTAGTGTTGTTGAATTACATAACTTTGACCATCTCTATTGTGGCTTAGTCAAGCTTTTAGCCTAAAAAATAGAATCAAGCATCTAAGTTCTCAGCTTGAAGATTGATTAGAATATAAAACATGGCTACCATGTTTTATTTGACTAAAGTTAGGTAGTTTAAGACAACCCTAACCCTACAAAATCTTTAAAATGGAACAAATTGACCTTGATTTAATCAATTATATTTAAATTTCATTAATTTATAATTAACAATAAATTTTTCGAAACTTTTCTTTATAAAAGAAATCATATTTAATTTTTTAAACTTTTCACTTTTAAATAATATCTTATACAAAATATAGAATAATTCTTAAAATAATTATATTTGCAATCATATATCCTTTTTATCAAAAAACATACTTCTCCTTCACATAAATTTTATTTACATTTTCCTGATTACAATAGTTTATCTTATTTTAAAATTATTATATGTATTTAATAAATAAATATAGTAGGGAGAACCAGGGTAAAACTATGATGGGATAACCATGTAAACGCACGGTTAAAATATTTTATCTAAAATGAATATCATGTTATTTAGGATATATATAATAGGAAAGTTGAAATCTACAATGTGCCTAAAATGTACTATTTATAAATAATTTTTTTTAAATCTTGTATTGCTTTGATAAATATATACTTTAAAGCGATGAATTGACGAAACGAATTGATGTTAAAAGTTTAACTATTACAATGATGCTGGTATGAAGTATATTTTCCGATATTGGTTCAAAACCGATCCGATACAGATATTTATACTGATTTTTCACCACCCCCTTTTGAATTAATTGTAATTAAAAAATCATCATTTTTTATGCAAAAAATCGAATTATGCATTTATTTTCAATTAAGATTATAATTAAATATATATAATAATATATCCATTCTATGTTGTTATGAATTATAAAATAGTAATATTTATTCAATAAATATGAGAGCCTCAAGATCTTCTGGCAATAAGCTTTTACGATGTGGTATACTCTATCCCTTGCTTTAAGATTCAGATGCGGCACTTGTTGCAGGAGGCACCAAAATAATTTAGGGAGAGTTTTACATTTGCATTGTTTAAAAAAAATTATTAAGAAAATATTATAATGTAAAATAAATAAATATGATAAAAATTTACAAAAAAAAAGAAAAGTAATAAGATCGGATCGGGTTTCTATAATTTTTTTATTTTGTAGATGAGGGATTTGGCTATTGTCAATGTTTATGAATTTTATGATAAATCGTAATTTGATAATTTTAAAATCCAAGCCTATTTTTAATTTTTATATTTAATTCATCAAATAAATTAATAAAGAAGATATAAATAAAGGTTTTCTTACTCTAATTCAAAAGGATATTTTGATAATTTTCATAAGTGGCTAAAACAGCAAAAATTGTTGAAAAATTAAAGAAATAAACTTAAAGAGTTGAAGTCTCATAGGAATAAAACAGTGTAGAATATATTAAGAAATAAAAGTAACATATTTTAAGAAATAAAACATTATATAAAAGCTAGATTATGTTCATTAAAAAATTAAATCAATAAGCATTAGATATTTGTACAATTCTATCAATGACTTTAACATTAATATATTCCATTTCTTTACTGATTTTGGTATAGAAAATAATAAGAGATACATAAAAATGATTTTAATCTATTTAATATTAAACTTCATAATTAACGCAGTTATTTTATGCAATTTTTTTATGACTATTTAGCGTAATTTTTTAACTAAATTATATTTATCTATAAAATACAATATCCCAATTACCTATAATGCTCCTGTTGAGCGCCTGTTTAGTAATGCTAAATAGGTTTTAGGGGGTATGCATGAATGTTTATTAGATACAAATTTAGAAAATTTATTACTTTGATCTAATAAAAGATTAAAAATTGTCCATTATTTTATAAATCTTTAAAACGGGGCACAAATTGACCTTGATTTAATCAATTCTTTTTTAAAATTTCTTAACAATAAATTTTTCAATAATAAATTACTAACTTTTCATTTATTCACAAAGATGAAAATGAAGATAATAGTTACTTGGCAAACAGATCTTCTTTATCCTAAATAACAATGACCATATAAAGATACTTCTCCTTCACACAAATTTTATTTACATTTAGTACCTTTATTAGAAGATTTTAAAGCATCTTTTTCTTATCTAATCTTTTTAAAAATAAATATAATATAATTAAGGGGAGGCCGAAGCTAAATGATGAAGAGATAACAATATTAGCAAACTTTTAAACTTTAGGCATTTTTTTATACCTTAATTTATTACCTTATTCATTATTTAAAATATTTATAGGTTTTACCAAAAAATCATTTTTTAATATTACCTTTTAATTAATGTTATAGGACATCAGAATTAAAAATTTGGAAATTATTAAGTCATAACTATAAAATAATTTTATCGGAAGTTTATAGTTAAACTGGAAAACAAGTAATAACGATTTCTAAAATTTAATTCACATTGGGGTAAAGTTGCTATGGGTAAAACTGTCAAAATGTTCCATCTGAAACGAATATATTATTTTGGATATATATTTTAAAATAGTCATCGCAAAGAAGGAGAATATTGAAATGTAGGATGTGCCTAAATTAGGCAGCTCAAAATATACTAACTATATTAAATTTTTAACAATCTGGTATTATAATTGACAAGTTTATACTTTAAAGTGATGAATAGACGTTAAAATTTAATCATTTTACAATGATGCTTACTTTAACCTGGGTATGGAGTAACATGCTAAACATTAAATAATTAAGAACACCTCCTAAAGTATTATAGGTTTAGAGCTATAACTTTTTTTTATTTTGTAGATGAAGGATTTGGCTATTTATATATCTATATTACATTTTTAAGTTTTGTCAAAAATAAATCTTTTAATATCGGTTTTCCTTATATTAAGTAATGTTTACAAAAATGAATATATTGTAATGAAACGTAAAATTAGATTTTATATGAATATTAAATAAACCTATTTTAAATCGGTAGAACTTTAAAATACATGTCTATTTCTAACTTTAATCTCAAAATCTAACTATAATTATAAAAAAGATATCAATAAAAGCTTTACAACTTTGATCTAATATTTTATAAGGTGGAATAATTATCTCATAATTTTTTTTTTTTTTAAATACTTTAATCTTATAATTAGGTAAAAAGTTGCTCTTAAAATATTTAAATTAAAATAATACTTTAAGGATTCGTCGTCTAAATTATTCCAAACACATCATGCATTTTCCGTCAAATTGTTTATTTTATATCAATAAGATTGTTTTCTTTTTTAAAATATATTGCAACTATTTATAATTGTTAAATTAATAAAAAGATTTTCACAATACATTTAATGAAATTTAAAATTTCTTAATTTATAGAAAGTAATTTTTTGAATAATGTAAGTATTTTATTTAGAAAAAAATTTATTTTCCTAATTCTAGAATTTAAAAATTTGACAATCAACTATTATCAACGTTATCTAATAATTAATTTCATTTTTTAAAAATAGTAAAAGAGAAAATTTGAAAAAAAATGACATTAATTAGTTAAATATATATATAAATTTGATAGCTATTTGGTTTAGGCATTATTTAATGTGGTAGTAAAAATATGAGTTCTTACAATTAACAAATTGGGTAATAATTATTTGCGGTAAATACGGCAAAGAATACACAGGAAAAAATTCCCCCATTTTTTTAGATCCCATAAAATATAATTTTTTTAATAACAATTAAGAAAATAAGTATCACGTTAATTCAGGGCAGGAAGTTGGGTGTATAGTCAATTTAGCGCGGCGATTAGTATATTCTTATATCTTATCCTCTGCCTTAAGCAAAATCCAATAGAGACTCCCAATTTTTTCTGATTAGGCTGCCAACGCCTTTAAAAATGTTTTTAGCCAGATCACTATGTGTAGTTAAGGTGGAGCAAATGATGGGTATGAATATGTAATTAGAGGAATCAGCGTTTTATTTGCCGATCTTAAAATTATAAGCTCTGATTAGAGCGTCCTTGTTAATTATGTCCAGACAACAGAAATCCCATATTAGAAACTCCTTGTGACCATGGGATTAACTCCATCAGGATGCCTACTATTGGAAAAGAGGCCAAATGATTGAAGTAGGAAATTTAGATACTGCACTTGACAAATTCCTAGTCAATTAGAGAAATAAAATGATACAACAGGAGTTACACGTTCTAAAAGAATGTCACACGCAAAGAAAGTGACATGATGTTCGAAATTAAACGGATAAAGGTATTATAAGAAGATATTTAGACCAATTATGAAAAAATTTTAAATTATGATATTAACTCTAAAAATTCTTTTATGGAGGGGATTGTTGACATAAATAAAAATACCATAAATAAAGATAAAGCAATCGATTCCTAGACCAACTCTAAATTCAAAGGAATTAAATTTAGAGGCGCATATTATAAAGCCAGGAAAAAAACTCCATTAAAATTCGAGAAGGCTCAAATTTATCGTAGCATCATTTTAGGTTAATTATTAAATATTAGAGAGATTTACTAAGAAAGAATTAGATCATTGCAAGGTATAAAAAAAATAGTTTCAACAAACCATTAATGGATCATATAATTAATTTGGAGCAATTTGCCATTCAAATACTTGATTGTTTCAGTATTCTGCTAAATGATTTTGGAATAATCGGCTAATTATCCCAGGAATATGTTTTTGGAATATTCAAATTTGCAAATATTTACATTAAACTCTTTAAGGGGATATGATAACCATATTATGAGAAACAAAGTTAAGAGAAAATTTTCGATTTTTTCAAAATATGTAAAATTAATTAAATTGCTATTCCCATAAGTCTTGTTCAGCAGATCAATCGTTTTCAACTTTGCTTAAATGTGATAATAAATATTTTTATTAATTTTTAAAAGTATAATAATCTATTATATTATATCATTCAAAAAAAAATATCAAATATTAAATTATACTAAATAAAATGATATTATTTATAATATAATATTTGATTCACGCCCGAAAATTCACGGTGTTTTTAAATTTTTCAAAACTATTGCTATAATTTCACACTTTTTTGAATTCGTTCTATTTATTTCTCTAATTTCATGATCCATATTAATAACAAAAAATAAATATAATCTATAAATCCAAATTTATTTAGAAAAAGAAGAATGTCCATCTTTTTTTATTTCAATTGTGTACGCCTTTCCTCTAATAAGAGATTGGCTACAGAAAATAACCTTTCACTAGAGCCGAACTTGCAGCTGACAAAATTTTACTCGATAATTTTCTCAAAAAAGGAAATGAATATTCCTGCTTCCAAAACTTCTAATATTGTTTTGTTATTTATCTTATATGAATCTTTTAAGTTCATCCTTACAGCCTTCATCGGTGATGTTGATGCTTCATCAGAATCATCTAGAAATTCTCTAATGAGTGTAGGATGAATTAGGAAAGTGATAGTTGGTATTGACCATTTAGAATATACGGTTTTTTATGAGTTTAGGATAAGTTAGGAAAGCTATAAATGATAGTTGGCATTGACTTATGCATATCATCTAATTTTATATCATTTAGCATTTTTAAGATTGTTTTATATATATTATTTTCTTCTTTAAATTATATGTAGAATTAAGCCTACCTTATGTAGTGGCTGCATAATAATCTTTTAAAAGAAATCTTGTTCTGTATTTTAAGGTTTTGATTATTATTGTATCACGTTCAGAAGGTTAACAAATTTTTACTAATTTTTGTTTCCATAGACAAACTTCATTTATTGTGGGACGAAAATCTGCTCTCAGATTATCCGAGCATTCTTTAAATATTGATAAAAAATTATTTATCTAACTCGCGTATGATGCTGATATCAATTGTGGCAAATCCATTTAATTCTTGCTTGCTAAACAAGTACGCCTGTATTTCAGAATATGATTTTAAGAAACTCTGCATCATGATATATACAGAGTTCCATATCATTATTCTCGCTGTTACATCTTGTTTAAGGGTGTGGTTTAGTTTGCTACTAGCTGTAGATTGTTTGAAATATTGTACTATTTTTTTTACACCATTTATATTTAAGGCTATTTCAATTAAACAATTGTCAAAAACATAATGCATAATATTATTTGTATATGGCATATACATGCTAGCGTTTCTTCATCTTTGAATGCACTTATAAGATTTGCCCCGTTATCACTCACAAGTTACAACTATACATTTTTTAAAATAATTTTCTACTTCTGTATTTTTTCCTAAAATTGAGTTAAACTGCACTTTTAATTTTGACGTTTTTTATCCATTGCCCTTGTGGCCAAAACAAATGTTTTTAATTTAAAATCCTTAATGATAATATGTCCTATAATGGTTAAAAAACTTAGATTGTTATAGTTATCCGTCCAAATATCAGTGATTATGGACAAGTAATTATTGTAGGTCATGCTTTTAATCTTAAATTTTATTTCCTGGTATATTTTTGGACCTATAGTATTCATGAGAGTTTTTCGGTTCACAACTTTTATATTTTGTTATCCATATGTAACACCAACATTTATCTCTTGGCCTAGATTGTAAAATCTTTCACTTTCTGTTGCATTTAAAGATTGAAGATCTTTACAAATAAAATATAACTGACTTTTCTGTAAAATGTTTAAGCAAATTTAGCATAAAGTCTCGCGATAAAAAACACCTAAACATAAAAATTCATAAATTATTCTTTTTTAAAAAGGAACTAAATTAAATAGGAAAATATATAATATAATTATAAAATTGCAAATTTATATTTATAAAAAAACAATTTTAAAATTAAAATTTCACGTGATTCACGGAAATTTATATTCACGCCCGATCACGCCTGGGGAAAATTTTGGGAAGGCCCGTCACGCCCAGTCACACCTTGGAATTTAAAATTTATTCACACTCTTGTCGTGACCCACCGTGACAAGATGGGTCACGCGTAATTTCACGGCCCACGCCCACCTCTAATTATAACATATGAATCTAAAATAAAGATTTATTTATTTTATGGTGTTTAAATACTTGTACTGTAATACATTTAAATGAGATATTTCTATTGAGATACTCCTTTTAGAATGCAATTATCTGACCTTATTTTAATCTCCTCACTGCTTTATGGTTCAGGCCATGAGTTCATTGAAGCTATTCCATGAGTTAATTTACTACTACAACTAAACCAAAATGAGCTCACTCACGCGATTGGTATTCGCTTAAATTGCCTAATAATCACCCCACACATATTCAGGATGCTGTTCAGACGTTTTGGGAAATGGAAGACATAGCCTTTATTGCCATTCGCGTAAAGGTCATATCGTTAGACATAATTCATGAAATTCAATCATCCTTTGAGCTTTGAGATCTGCTCAAATTCCATCCTCGTTTCTAGTCTTTTCAGATCCAATGGAAAACGTCCTGAGGGTATTTCTCAAATTCCTTGGAAGCATGGTCCATTCTTGGTCTGGGATTACTCGTGTATTGATACTCTGGCACCATCCAATCAAACTCTCAAAATTCTTTAGAAAAAGGAGTAAATTAAATTAGCTAAATATTTCGAAATTTCTCAAGTACACATATTTCCCATTATTTCCATAACCCTTACAACTTTTGGGAAATATATGCAAACTTACCAATGAACCTAGCGAAGGCTTCTTCAAAGACTCACCATAGCGATTCACGAGGAAGGCCTCATCCCTCAAGTAGATTATTTTAACTTCAACCCGGCAAAGGAAGAATTAGGGAGTGGCTAAAGCAATCCATAAATTATATATATTTAACTCCGTAAAGAAGCTAACAATATTTATCCTACATTCTTATATTTTATTATTGCCCTAGTTAATTAAAACTATATTATTAAATAAGAATATAAAATTTTATAAAAATAATTTTTTTTTAACCAACACCCAATACCTCCTTTTAATATTCTAACCCATTCCCGAAAAGCCTCCAACGGTAGTTAAAATTTCTTTAGAATTTATTTCAAAAAATATTACTTTTTAATACTTGCGCGATCTAGCGAATAGATATATTACATTTTAATAAATATAAATCTATTATTTAAAAAAACCAGCACAATTTAAATATTCTAATTATAAATATATTTTATAAGTACTTAATGAAGGAAAATATAAAAAAAATTGTGAATAAGCTTTCTTAAGTACCAATTTCTTAATTACAAAACACAAAAAATATAAATTAATATACGGTTTTTATTGAATCTACAATAGCAACATATCACAACGGTTATTGAATCTACAAGGAAAATTTTCTTAATTACAAAAAAAAAAAATATAAATTAATAATTATAAATTTTTTTAAAAAAAAACAAAAACTACTTAAATTTCTTCTTTTTTCAAGGTTTTTATAACGCAACATAATAATAATGACACAATTATAATATTGATAAAAATAAATAATATTAACAAAAAATATTTACAACAAAAAATATTCAAAATGACTTGCTATAAAAACAAAAAAAAATATTTACAACATAAGCCACTAGTCATTATCTTTATTAGCAAAAATAACCATAGATATTTTGCCAAAAAAAACTCAAATTATACCTATTTATATTATCTTATACTCCTCAAATATTAACTTACTCCTCAAATATTTGATAATTAAGAATAATATTATTTCTACAGCAGTTTTAAAAATTGAAGGTTATTTTTAAATAAATTTTTTTTTATTTATTAATATAAAATAGAAACACGATTTTACTTTTTTAGGGCTAATTTATATTATTTTAAGGTGAGATTTTTATACCAATGTTCATACTATAATATTTTACATCATATGGCCGAATCAAAACCATAGCGGTCAGAAA
The DNA here is from genome assembly GCF_954871325.1 of Gordionus sp. m RMFG-2023. Lineage (NCBI taxonomy): Eukaryota > Metazoa > Nematomorpha > Gordioida > Chordodea > Parachordodidae > Gordionus > Gordionus sp. m RMFG-2023. The sequence goes on from NC_088777.1 coordinate 54,254,360, forward strand.
TATTTTTATATATGGGTATGAAATTAAAGGATTAAAATCAGTGGCATAGCCAGGATTTCAATCGGGGGGGGGGGACTTTAAAATTTTTTTTGAGGGCTTTGCCCCTAAACTTTATTTATAAATTTTGGCAATTATGACCATGTTAATCTTTTTTTTGTTCCAACAATGGTATTCTCTTTTAAGTTTAGGAATAATGGAGGATACTTGAGAATGTGTATTTTCATTAATGGTGGCTAAAGAATTATTATTTGTTGAAATGTTAGATGAATGAATATCATTCTCCTGAGATGGGCAAAGAATAATTTACAGAAGTATTTTAAATAAAAGAGAGTTATTAAAGTTATGTGAAAGTATATAATCTATATTAAATTTTGAAAAATTAATTAAATAAAATATATAAAAATATTAAATAAATGATATGTAAAAAAAATATCTTTTTGTAAAATTATTCATTTACATATAAATCAAAGTTTTTTTTAATTATAAACTTCAAGTGCACATTTTTTAAAAGGTTGATAAATAATTTTTTAACATAGTTTAATAAAACAGTGTTGTGATGATTTATGAAACATATTGACGAAACTTTATATGGATAGGTTTTAATTTAATCGTCAATATTTTTAATTAAATCATCACACACTGTAATATCATTTTATTTTTTTAACATCTGGTAAAAAATATCCCCACTTTCACTATATCATAAAGCATTTAATTATACAAAAAATCTTTGAACTTACCGTAAAAAATAGATACAACCCAAATACTATAATTATCGAAAATATTCTTATTGTATAAACATATTTGAATACTATACATTTGTATATTTATTTTATTAAGTATCTCTATCTTGGATCCAATTACTGTGGTTCATGAAATAAGATGGTCTTTCCTCATAAATATATTTAAATATTGGTTTGAATTTTTGTTTAGGCCAAAGTTAGGTCATAATTAATACTCTTACAGTAGGAGATACCAAAATTATCAAGGGCGAGGCATTATTTTTTTTAATAGTATATTTATAATATAAAAAGGGTTATATATATTCATCATTGTATTTTCTATCAATTATTTTTTATATTAGAGAGTCAACTTCACACCGAAAAGAAATAATGATCCATAGGGATTAATTATCGATATAACAAAAAAAACTTCGATGTTAAATATTAAAAATGAGATCATTGGAATTCCAGAGCTATTATAAAATCAGGTATTTTTACCTTTACTGTTGTAGATAGCATCTTGATAATAAAATCTCAATGCCGTTAGAATAATATTTTACAAATTTATATATATTAAGTATATATGATGATATTTTTATATTATACCAAAAAATAGTTGTTAATTTACACTCAAATTATTATATTTTTGAAATTTAATTAGGAGAAAGCCTAACCTAGAAATGAAGAAAATATACGACGAAGTTATGCGATATAATGGGATTGAGAATAGGCTATGAATCTACCCACTTATTACAAAGAAAAAGACGATGAAGAGATTAAAAAATTGTATATGCCTGTTCCACCATCTTCATTAGAGTTTTACAATTGATGGAAATAAGCATATCTTTTTTGATCGGAAATTATCGTAATAGAACAATATTATTTGGAACATTATATTTTCTTAAATGGTTCCAACCATAGAGGAAATTATGTTACATTTTATGCATCTTCGTATTCATACATATAAAAATACTATAACAAACATAATATATGCCACCAGGGAAATCGGTATTTATTTATAAAAATTATCTTAAATGAAAAACTCTTGCATTATTAATAAATTTTGTATTTAATCTTGCAGTAGCACATATTTTGAAAAAAGTACTAGGAAAGCCGCAATGGAGGTATATTCTGGAATTCAGGTAAAAGGTCATTTATTTCATTAAGGTCAATCCCATAATCAAAATTAAGAAATTAGGATTAATAAGATTTATTACAAACGTAACAACACATTTAAAAGTATGTTTACTCTTCTTTCCGAAATATGCTAAAATATTATGCTTTGGTAATTTTTAACATACATTTGTGCATTCTATAAATTATATTTTATAGAACGTTTCCAAACTTAATTTTTTAATATTTTATAAAATTTTAATAAATCTTATTTATATATTATAAAATATTAAATTAAATATATCTAAAAATGAAGAGTATTTTATTAAATTTAGTTCTAGCAAGTTTGATTTACCGTGGAATAGTACAGTTTACTCCTAAATGTATGTATTTCTATTTATCTTTTATTTCTTAAAACATTTCTTTATATATGAAATCACTTGTATATTTAATTATATGATAAATGTGTTTTCTAACATAATAATACTTAGCACTGACAAGCTTTATTTGATAACTAGGGATATACAGCATGCATATATAAATAATATAAATAATGAATATCGATGATTATTATTTCCTTAAATATTTTATGGGAGCTCTTTAAGTTAAGGTAAAGCTAGAAAAAAAATTCGTTTTTTTAAATAAAATCTTGGTTATGATAGATTTTTCAATAGTTATTTTAAATTAGATATCTTAATCGAGTGAATAATCATAGAATATAACATTTAACAATTAATAACTGCTCATATTTCCAATATCCCTTAGTATGTATGCTTAACAAAATAAAATTATTTTAAAAAATAATTTTTGGTCCAGAGGGTTTTGTCGGAATTTTTCATTTTTGTAGAAATAAAAAATTGATAAATTTGTTGCACTTTTACTATTAATTAAATATTCTTAAAATTTATTTTCTTTTGAAAATAAACATTTATTATTATTTTTTAATAGCTTAGCAAAAATCTCAAAATATATCCTGATTTTGACCATTTAGATAGACCTAGATTTTTTAAAAATATTTTTATTCCTTTATAATTAACTAATCGGTTCTAATTGACTATTTATATAAATTAATATAATTTTTACTTTTATTTATTAAAATTAATTAAAAAATTATAATTATTTTTACAATATAGATTATACATTTTTGAATGTTCATTGGTCATCATTTTTAATAAACGCGTTATGTCAAAACGTTGCGCTATTTAACTTTATTTTTCATAGCGTCAATATTTGAAATGTCGCATCATATGTTTTTCAAATTTTTTCATCGTTATCATAATATTCAATGAATTATTATTTTTATTATTATATAATTTTAAGTAAAAAATATTCAATGCATTAAAATTAACATTATAATTATAAATAGGTATATTAATATAAGTAAGCAAATAATAATATTAATAATTTAACTAGACAAAAATTTATAAATTCCTCATCCAAAAAAAATTATTTACTTTTCTTTGGCGACAACTTGATCTCTCAACTTCTGTCCATCTTTATCCACTTTCTTGTTTTTGTTATTTATCTGTCTCTTATGAGATCTAAGAATCTTTTGAAAGCCAGCGTTATAATTGATCGGTTATTGATAGCATGAAAATGAGATGAATGCAGATTCTTACGCTTAGATCTAAACTCGAACAGAGATAGGTAGTATCCCTCGTTGCGATCCTCGGTCGTAGTAAAGATCCATTTTCCCAACTCTATGTTAGGTCGTGAGAGCCGAACTATGTTAAGGTCGTGGTTAATGGTGCATAGCTAGTAGCAATGGAATATTTAGAGAGTTTATTCGCCTTGATGTCTATTAGAGTATCTTTATTTATGTTGGGTGGTGCAAGAGGATGAACACATCAGAAATCCTAGATTAGGAATTTCCCTCTTTTCCACGGGATCATGGTATAACCATTAGGCCATTTACCATATGTATTGTAAAAACTAGTGGGATCAAGGGTTTACCAGATGTTAAAAAATTTAAGGTCTTAGCTATATTATCATTGCATTTCGAGAGTCCATAGTCTTTAGAGTTGACGGATATTTAACAGAGAAGAGATAGTGTATTACCATATCGCAATTTAGTCTAACATATTTAGGAGTTGGTCAAGATTTCACGAAGGGAAATCCTCAAAAAACTCGTAGCCGCTACTAGCGAAAATGGAGAAGAGTAGAGAATGTCCTCGGGTTGGCTCTTTGATTTAAGATATGCAACCGAGTTGCAATCTAGAGGCTTATCATAGTCAGTCCATGCTGATGAGTTAGGATCGACTAATGAGAGAGAGATCAAGCAAGGAGTCATATGAGAATATATAACAGAAAGTAGCTAGGGCTACCTTATGCGAGCCACCGGATTGTGATAAGGTAAACTGTAACAAAAAGATATTCCCAAAATTATGATAGTCTATCTAAATTTGTGAATATTCTGATAACAGCTACTACATAACAAGATATTTACTGGATGCAAACCTTCGTCAAAAATCAATACCTACCCGCCAAAAAAATTTGCAGCCTTATACGGTTATTTTTACATTATTAATTATACCTATATATTAATAATTGTAGTCCTTTCATTAATTTTAAAACGAATAATCAAAATATTGTGAACGTAAAAGAGTTATTTTTTAGAACATGAAAACTCACATTTACAATGAAAGCAATGCATTATTATAGTATATTGTTTGGCATGAATATGAGTTTTTTTTGTTATTTTTAAAAGGACAGAAGAAAGTGATGCAAAAATTGTTTTATTTGGAAAATAATCTCTATGATTGTGTATAAGCGGTCTGATCCACTGTTCTATAATTTGTTTAACTAACAACTGTGTTGTAAATATGCAAATTATTACATTGATATTATTGCATTTATTATTTCAAAGCTAATTAAATTCTATTTAAATAAATAAAATAGTGCAATCAAAACTTGACCAACTATAAAATAGCAATATCTATATAACCCTCCACAAAAGTATAAATAAAATATTCTAAATGCTTAAAAGGAAATATGAATATTATAAGAGAAAAATCTAAAGAAATAGTATATATTTTTATACATTTTTCATTTTTTTTTACTGATCGGCCTAAAAAAATTGACATGTTCTCGAGGCCTCATTGGCAAAATACCATTTCATGGCCAGTCAGTCCCTTGCTCAAGATTTGAGTACCCACATTGATTAAATCATAAATTAAATATGGCAATTTATCTAATAATAAAATACTGAGTAATTTGACTTAAAATGTATATTATAAATAATTAATAATGATCTTAATCGTATATTTATTATTTTGGAAAAAAATATATTTATTTATTTATATTTAAATGCAGTAAGTAAATTGCATAACTTACTCACTTTAAATACTTAATTTTTCTACCCAATTGATTTAAGAACTTTAGGGATGGGAACCGGAGGTTTCCAAGGACGCTAAAAATTAGGGGAATAAATATAAAAGAGTTAGGGAGGAATCTATATTTATTAAACTTATTGGTTTCTTGTAGTTCCAACGGGTCGGTATTTCCGTTAGCCGGAAAGGAGGTAACACAAGAGACGTCCCAGACAAGTCTTTTGCCGCCCTGCCAAGACGTTAAAGACATGCCGTCGGGGCGCTTACCGTCCGCATTTAGGAGACCTAATGGCTCCAAACTATTCTTTGCCGATTAACCTATTAAGGTTGTCGTGCCTCAGGAACTTTCTTTCTTTCTTCTCTTTCTTTCTTTCTTTCTTTCTTTCTTTCTTTCTTTCTTTCTTTCTTTCTTTCTTTCTTTCTTTCTTTCTTTCTTTCTTTCTTTCTTTCTTTCTTTCTTTCACTGACTTTGAGGCATGAGAAACAATGTCTAGAGAAAGGATCAACCTGTTTGTGACAGGCAGCACAGGTGTCCACAGAAGGGATAAAGCAACCAAGCCTATGGCCTATGGCAGTTTCATCGTCTCATTTTTCTATCACAAATATAATTATCAAAGTAATTTTATAAAAATATTAATACAGTGCTTCTCTGCCAAGATGATCGTGAGTGTTTGAGTATGATGGATAATTCACTATGTGACTGGGATCACAAATGTCGTTGTAAAAAATATTATTATATGGATATTTTTGATGGAAAATGGAAATGTCTACCAAGTATATCATCATGTTTATTGATATATTTTAATTAATAAAAATGATTTTTAATTATTTTTATATGTTATAGATTTAATTATGCATATAATTTTCCGCAGGGAAGCAATACCTCCCCCCCCCCTCCCCCCATTCCAGTTTTCTGTCACAATAATAAATTTTTTATGTTACTAAATTAAATTTCTAAAGTATAAATGTATTATATATTTATAATTATAATTCACTCATTTATTACAAATAATTATATTTTACTTTAATTTATTCATGTATAATATCTATTTTATTCTCAGATTTTCTGATAAATATTTTATACCATATCAGTAAACCAGATATATTATCTGAACAAATTATTATTTCAGAAAATAAATCTTTCAATGATGTCAAAACTTTGTATATTAAAACTTTTAGACCAGAAATGAAATTGATTTAATCTAGAGTTGATGTTGAATTAATGAGAGGAAAGGAGGAGGCCAGAGGAGAATTTTATAAACAAAGGATTTAGAGGTTGTATAATTTTAGTATTTTTTTTTTATTAAGTAGATAATCGATTATTTATAAATCATTAAACGAATTAGAGATATCGACATGGCAAGGCAAGGTTTTTGTAAATTTATATTTATCCAACTGTAAAATGATAATGATAATATATATATATAATTAAGTCCTTTAATTAATGAAATAGTATAGCCGCAAAAATATATTAAAGCTTATGAATTTCAAATATATAATAAGGTTTATAAAAATCTTAGTTTATAACAAATATGTAAAACGAATTTGAATTTAATAAATAAATACATTTTCACCAAGTGTAGTATTACATAATACTACTAAGTTTAGAAACAACACTATCTCCAATGTAATGCAATAACAAAATTAAATGGAACTATTTAAATTTTATATGTTTTGAAATTATGCTGTGACAATAATTAATATATCAATTCAGAAAAGAGGGAGTGGGAGTATTTCCAAATTGAGGAGTGACTTACTAAATTGAAATAGACCTTAGTAGTAGACACTGTTAGAAATTTTGAAGTATTTTTAGAAACCGGTAGTTAAAAATAAACTGTAGAAAAATCTATTTTCAATAACTTTCCATTTCCAATCTTAGCAACAATATCCTTGGTAGATAATTATATACAAACTTTTCTAATTTTCGATTTACTGTAAACCTAAAATCAGTATAAACTCGCATAGTATTCTCTTTTTTTAAACCAAAACCAAGGTGGGGTTAATTGTGTAATATTTATAATATTCCTGATTATATTGATCAAGAATATTGTCATTCTAATTCAAATGGTAATCTATTGGCTATATTTTCCTATTTCATCATTAAAAATAATATCATTTTTTTTATTAGGAGATATATTCCTTATCATAAATTGATAATTAAATTTTTTTCATTATCACTTAAAACTTGTTAAAAAAATATATTTTATTAACTTACAAAATTAAATTTTATTTCAAATTCTTTGATTATCTCTTGACATAAGGTGGCCCAGCCTGCTCCAATACATAAAAACCCAAAAATTAAATAACATTTAACTTTTCATTAATCACTTGACGATTGTAATGAGCCCTCCTTCAAAAATAAATAGTTTTCTTATTAAATCAATGTATGAGAGCTAATGTCATTGGAGAGCATCTATCTTAAATTTTTATTTAATTATTTCTTGTGTATCAATATAAGATCAATTTAAAACACTATAAAAATTAACAACTATATAATAAAAAAAATTTATAATTGAGTTTCTAAAAAGTAATCATATTAATGTCGAAAATTTTCCATTTAAATTTTTTACAAAAATTCTCTGGCTTCTTTGGTTAAAAGCCCCTAGATTTTTCAAATTGTTTAAACCACTATTAGTGGATTGATGTTTATGTTAGAAAGGAATGAAGAGACCCAATTATTCCACCATATGGCTGTCATCCCATTAAGTCCTAAGCCATCTATGATAACTTTGTGGCGTTTAAGATATTAGGAAATGTGGATGGCTGTTGGACCTCGATTTATTACATGGCTTATATGTGGATATGATGTCTCTCTTGACTGAATATAAAAATCAGGCAGGGCTGACCATTTGAATTGATGGGTGATTTGGATTTCATACATGCATGACTGTACGATATCAACCTAGGCGTATCAATGGCTACTCTCAGTTGTTCGTCTGATAAGATTATCAAGGTTACTACTAGGGAGTGACTAATCATGATCATCAAACCTGTCAGATGATTGTATTTAATATTATTCAATTGTACATCAATATTAAAATCATTATTGTAATAAACTTGTTGCATGGCCTTAAATTTAAAATATATGTATTATATAATTATATTTTTTGTTATCTGACCTAATCACTTTTATTTTCTTTTTCACAATCAATTTGTAATTTCGTATCGACTAAATAATTTTGAAGATTTGTAAACGTTTTACTTACCCTTAATGATTTTTGAGGGATGAGATTAAATTTTGATATAAGTTTCTCAGCACTAATTCTTATCAAATCCAAAATAATTATTACTTCTTTTATTTTTTAATATATTAATATTGGAATCAATACAATTTTTAGCATAATTATATTAGTAGCTTCTGACTATAAATACTTATTTAGTGCATTTATTGTTGTTAATACCTCATAAATTAAAATGACCAATATAATCCAATTTGTATATTGAGGTAAAGATTAGAGTCATAGACGGAATTATGAGTAGAAACCTTACATTATAAGTTAAAACACCTAAAATAAATTATACAATGCATAATTTATTAAATATTATTATACCAATTAGATACTTTCAGCAGAAGGACATTGTAATTAATCTTTACTATTTTCTTTGTTTTTTTCACAAAAAATATAACGAATAACCATGTTCAGGTTTTTTTACACTTGTTTATTAATTTGTATAAATTAAATAAATAATTCTTTCTAAATTGTGTTTTGTTTAGATTTAATCGTTAATAATGAATTAAAGTTTAATTAATTTGGGAAGCGTAAATTTTTTAAAGGGCCCAGGGTTGGGGTCTAAATTTTTTTTATGGGGATTTGGGAGCTTTTATTATTGTTTGAAAAAATTTACTAATAAAACTTAAGATAGAAATAAACCTATTTTTATATAATATAAATAATAAAGAAACTGTATTAAACAAACCTTGTAACGATAGCAATAAATGTTTATCAAACTTATGCGAGGAAAATTTTTGCAGGTGTGATCGCTGGCATTTTTCAGAAAACGGATTCTGTCATAGAAGCAAATAATTACATTTCTTTTATTTTTTATATAATATGGATACTTATTTATGGCTCTTAATAGACTAGGTTAATATCGCAACATATTATCGTGAATTAATTTCCGCGAACTTTAGAACAAATTTATTTTATCAAAACATTTATCGCGAACCTGATATAACCAAATTTTTGTCGCGAACATTTAATAGAGAATTTTCTACCTCGAATATTTTTCTAAAAATCATTATCGCGAGAATTTCACGATATCTACTCTTGATGAAGAAGTTAATCTTCATAAAGATGTCCCCATTTAAATTAACTAAATGAAAAGTTTCAATAATTTGGTATATTTTTTCGTAATTTATGCATTGATTATTGTATCAAGAAAGACATTTCTGTCCTATATTTATCAAATTTATATATAAATCATGGATCTTTGCTTCCTCCAATGAATATATTTGAATTCAATATATATCAAGGTAAAAATAAAAGCCCAATTAATTTTAACCTCGGATTAGGGGGTACGTAAAAATTTACTCAAAGTTGTACAAGTATCAACATTATATTTATTTCGATAATTGTTTACATCTCTAATGCTTTTATAAATTTGAAACATCTTAGATTTTTATCAAATGGAACTATAAGAGAATATAGATTTGAAAAATTTTCCACTAGAAACAATTGGCAAAAAATAGAGGGGCCATTACTACTATCGATTTAAAAACAAATGTTTCTCTCCTCTTTTTTATAAATGATTTGCAAAATATTTATATATTAAGATATAAGTTTTAAATAACATTAATAATCAATTAAATCAATTAGTACAATATGTTAGTGTCTTCATGAGTTAACTAAATTTTATACACCATTTCCAAATTGGGTTAGCATAGAATGATATAATATCTAAAATTTATTTATTTTTAAATATTTAATAAATATATTTTAAAATAAGTTAATTATATTTTTTTTTATTTAACAAGAAAAACCGTTATCAAGTCCATGCGAATATGGCTTTCAATGTCAAGGATACTTTTGTAGTAAAAATTCACAAACATGCCAATGTTTAAGAATACTTGATGAACTAAATGGTATATGTATAGAAAGTAAATAGTTTTTCATTTTTTTTATTTTGATGAGCGTGAATTAGTGTTTAAATTTGGGTCGTGAACTCAAGTCGCGACTCGAGTTTTGAACTTGATAAACATATGCTTATTAAAATTACCAATAAAAGATCATATGTACAAGCTAGGTTCCATCTATCGATGGGTGAAGCTATTACTAGGGGTTTAGGAATAATTTAATCATCACCAAATATTGAAATTATGACGAAGGGGTGTATCAAATAGGGTAGATCTAGATCTTATGTACAGTAATAACTATTAAAAATATTTTTATTGCAATGCAATCTTTTAGAGCCCTGCAGAGATACCATCGGATTTTTTTTCAAAAAATTTTTTACGGCTCCGCCCTGCTTTTTTAAAAAATATTTTCAGGACCGGCCCGGATATTTTCAAATAAAATTTTATTTATTTTAGATATTTATAGCTAATAACAGCGAGTTCAAATATTTGGTTTTAAAATATACTACCCGGATTTTTTTAAAGAAAATTATCAGTTACGGTCCGGGTATATTTTAAAAAATTAAAATACGGCCAGGCCCAAACTCCGAGCCTGGCTTAGGGCCGGGCCTGCCGGTCTCTGATTAACATTATTACATATTATATCTGTCATTTCAATGACTGTATTATTTTCTCTACATCTATAATACATTAACCCTTTAACGTCTCATGATTTGTTTTGACATCATATAATATAATTATATTTTTTAAATTTATAAAAGCCTATAGATTTAATTTTACATCATATGATATAAATATAATAAAAATACTTTCGCATTTTCTTAAAACTAATAACTTATATTTTTTATTTTTAAATTTGAACCAATTATATTTTCATAATTTTTTTTTTTCCATTTTACAGAATTTTACGATTTTATAACTACAATAAAACATATTCTGTGGAAAATATATATTATTCCTAAAATTCTTATTAATTATTAAAGGTAAGAGTATAATATTATGATCAATTATTTTATTAAAAATGACTATCTCTTTTTTATATCAACTCAAAGTGCATGATGCCAAAATAAGTCAATGGGATTTTAGAATACAACTTTTAATTTTTTCGTTTTATATTTATAATGGTTTTCTATAGTTATAATAATTTTACCATAAAATGTATTCTAAATCCAATCAGACCATACCATTTTTGAATTTGGCTTCATAAGACCTATATCTTCTGACTTATTATAATTTTACATTTATTATATTTTTTAAAATGATTCTATATAATTTATAGATGCCAAATAATTTTTAATAGTGGAGGTAGATAGAAGCTGATATCGATGAATCAGATCATGAGGAATTTAATTTGCTTACTCTTTACGATGATTCCCCTTCAACTTCATCAACTCCAATATCTAATAATCTTCAAATCGAGATAGATGATAGATGATAGAGAAATTAATGATAACATTATCATTCAAAATAATATGAAATGGAGAGTAGGTGATATACATCAATTGGACACAAATTATGCTAATAAATTTTCCACTTCAACCAATATATTAACTCCGTATCAATACTTCAAATTATTTATTTCAAATAATATACTAAATAATATATATGAACATAGTAATTTATACAGTTTTCAGCAAATAAATCGATCGCTAAATCTAGATATAAATGAATTAGAACAATTTATAGAAATACATCTTTTTTCTTCTTTGGTCAAAGTTTCTTCATATAGACAGTATTGGTCTGCAGAATTAGCGTTCCCTCAGGTTACGGAAACTATGTCTCGAACCAGGTTCCAAATATTGCGAAAATATTTACATTTTAATGATAATTTCAACTTATCCCAAGAAATCAAAATGGATATGATAAATGTTTTAAAATTATGCCATTTATTAAAGAGATTCAAAATAATATGCAAAAATTAGAGATGGAGGAAAGAGTATGTGTTGATGAATTAATCATCCCGTTCAAAGGGCGGAGTTCTTTAAATCAATATATAAAATCGAAGCCTCACAAATGGGGTATCAAAATTGCATTAGCTGGATCCTCCGGTATTGTATATGATTTTAAGATTTATGCGGGAAAGCAAACTAATCCAACACCCTCAGAGGGATAAGTGGTGATATAGTCCTCCAATTGGCTAAAAATATCCCGAAATTTCAAAATCATAAACTCTTTTGCGATATTTATTTTTCTTCAATAGCATTGGCTAAAAAATTAAAAGAAAAAGGTATATTTATGGTAGGGACTATTAGAAGTAATCGTTTGAAAGATTGCAAGTTAAAATGCGATAAAGTCTTTAAAAAATAGGTCGTGGGAGCTACGTATATAAAGTTGATAAAAAAGAAAATATAATAATTGTCAATTGGTATGGCAATAAATTTGTGCACATCATCTCAACATTTGTCGGTGTTCATCCGGTAGTAAATGTAAAAAGATGGTCACTGAGTAACAAAGAATATATTGAAGTTCCAAGACCAAATGTATTAAAAATATATAATGAAGGTATGGGAGGAGTCGATTTACACAATATGCTTGTTGAATGCTATAGAGTAGATATCAAAGGAAAAAGATTCTACTTAAGAATTATTTTTCATCTCATAGATATGTGTGTAGTAAATTCATGGCTTTTGTATAAACGGCAAATATGCTGAAAAGGAGAATAAAATCATGAAACTAATACAATTTAAAACACATATTGTTAAAGCATTGTTATCGGCAGGAAAAACTAGTATAAGAAAATCAGGGAGGCCTTTAAATAAACCGATTAAAATAAAATTCTTCTATAATGACTCCTATATCTGATATCAGATATGATAACATAGGTCATTTGCCAGATTTCTGCAAAACTAGGCAAAGGTGCAAGTTATGCATAAATGCATACTCAAGAACAAAATGTGGAAAATATAATATATATTTATATTTTAATCAATTTAGAAATTGTTTTCGACATTTTCATAATAAATAAATATTTGTATTTTTTTATTACACAAAAGCCTGATAATTTGATTTGACATCATCATTTTTTTTAACTGTATATTTAAAAATATAAGTTGAAATAAATATTAGGCATCTATGGAGTGTATAAATGAATAATTTATAAAAAAAATTTTTTTTTTTAATTAATAAAATGTTGGGCGTCAAAGGGGTAAATACCTTAAAATATTTTATTTTTAAAGGGTGTAGATAGCAAATGTTGTTTTGATAAAATTTAGAAAAATATAAAATATGACGAATATGCTAAAATATGACCAAGATAGATTTTTTTTTAAATTTAAATAGTTTTAAGCAAAAAAAAATAAATTTTTAAAAGGATCGATAGATCGAATAATAAGGGAAAATTCTCAATAAATATGCTGAGATAGATTCGCATATAATAATGAATATTTGATAAACATTTTAGTCATTAAATAATAATTATTACACATTGACTGATGCTCCCCAATATCAAAAAGGAAAAAATTTGCATTGGTTTCTTCATGTAAAAAGGAGGTAGATGAAATATGTTCGCATAAATGATGAGTCTTCAGAAGTTGGAGAATAATAAATTATAATGAAAACTATAATATGATATTATGAAAACATGTAAATTTCTGAGAGGAATGTGTTCATACACTACCCTAAATTTATTTCATTATTCCCTTTAAAGTATGAATTTTATATTAACAAATTAGAAAAATCAACTGGTGCGTATTGTGATCAAATAGAGTTATGTAAATTAAATTCACACTGTAAAAACAATTTATGCAGATGTTATTCATACGCTTATTTTGACTATGACTGTTTGATAAGTAAATAGTTTTTATATTTTAATATTGAGAAAATATTTAGTTAAAAATTATAACATTAAAATTCGGATAAATTATAAAAATGTAGATACCATTTGATTAAAATCATTTGATGTTTATCATAATTTACATATGTATTAAATATTATATGGGTAGTTTTTAAAAATATTATTATTTTACAGAAACTACAAATTAAACCAGAATTCTACTATATAAACCATACAGAGGTTTTGTTAATTTAAAACATTCTAGAGGCTTACCTATGGCTACTAAAAACTCATGTTTTATTAGTTACTTTAATTTATGTTTGGCATATTATTAAATTAACCTTAACATTTACTATTACAATTTTTAATAATTTCCCTTATATTTCACAATTTATTTCACTTAATTTTCATTTTTCAATTTTTATTTGTTGCATTCATCTTTGATTTTTAACTTATTTTTTATTGTTATATTTAAAAACATTGGTCTCTTCTAAGATTTTTTCATTTATTTTTGAGATTATTATTATTTATACATAAATTTTATTTCAATTGTTCTTTATATTCGTTTCAGCATGAATAATCGTAAATCTTTCTAAAAATTATCTATTAAATGTAGCATATCACATAAATTATGTTAGAGCTGATAGAGAATTACTATTATAGCATATTATACTGATTAACAGATTGAGATAAATGTAAACGAATCTTTATTTTATAAGATATTAATTTAAGAATGTTAAAAAATAAAATCATTTATACTAAATAAAATAATATATTTAAATAATAATTAAAAAATATGGAATATATTATTTTTAGAAATGATAGTTTTGTTAATCTAAATAAAACTTTTTATAAAATTTTAATTTTTTTTTTAAAGTGTCAAATCATTTAAAAAAAATATATATTAAAAAAACAAATAAGCATATATTAAAAATGAATTTAAAAATATATATGTATAAAAAAGAACTAAGATAAAAATTAAAAAATGGTACAAATCACCCTAGAGAAGAGTGAATGCTTAAAAAATTGGACCTGCAAATTTTCAAGGAAATCTGCTGATGAAGGTTAAATTTTTCATAGAGGTTCCCTAAAATTTTTCTCATTTTTTTCCCTATGATTTTAATGAAATTGAATTTGTTATATAAAGTAAGAATATTTAACAAAATAAACTTTAACAAATCTTATCTATAAAATTTTAAGTTAATATAATAAGCTAAAAATATAAATATTTTTATTTCTCGAGTTTGTTTCAACATTTTTTTAAAGTATGATCTTTTTTTAACTGGTCATATGTCATTTTATACATGTGTTTTATCAGTTTACCTTTTCCAATAATCTATGATTTCCATCAATTCTTTATTATCAGCGTTTCATTTGTTATCATCAAAATTAAACAGTATATTCTTAGATTTTATATTGAATACATATCATGACATCTAAAAGCTTATAATGTAAATTTAATTTTTTCTGGCAAGATGCCCGCTATATTAAAAATAAATATGTGAGGGAGTTGCTAAAAGGGTCATTTTTTATTTTCTACCTAAAATTTTTAATTTACATGTAGTGGATGTGATCGTTCCTTTATGGACATGATAGCTTTAAATTTTATAACTAGTATCTATAAAGTTCTATATTATAACTTTTTTAATTAATAATATATATTCTTTTTATAAATACTCATTTTAAAGATGAAGTGGGAAAACAGACATTTAAAATTCAAATTTTAATAAAAAATAAAGTATTTGTATTCGTCGTAAATTATAATAACTTTGAAATATTCTTAAGTATTTGAAATATAAATACTAAATTCTTCTATAATATTTAGATAAATTTAAACACATTATAAAAATGATTTGTCGTTATCCATTCTGTTTAAAATTAATACAAAAAATAGATCAAAAAGTGAATATAATTATATGCTGAAATACAATTTAAAAAAATCGGTTTTCAATTTTACTAATGTAATTCTAAGAATAAATAAATACATCTGTTCTAATTTATATTAACTGCTTAATTTACGAATAAAAAATCATTCCATCTTGAATGAAATAAATAAGCATTTTTAAAAAATTGCTAAAGAATTTAAGACTGATGATAATTATTTAACTATTTAAAAATGATTTGAATAGATTTGTTTTGTATCTTTAAGTAAAACCAATTAAATTTCAAGAAGTAGGCCGTAAATTTTTTATTATTATAACCATTTTATCCTCATTATAAGATATTCTGCGTATCAAATATTCTCAATTTACCTAGATCTTCTTAGCTTAGTCACACACATATTTAATTATTATTAATATTTTAAAATATATTATTGCTACAAATATAATTATTCACATATGGTTATTTATACTAATTTAATGTAATTATTTATAATGTTATATTTATTATTTATTTTCTAATAATTTATGAAGAAAAAAATAACAATAAAGCTTGTGAAAGAAATACTGAATGTATTAGTGATTATTGCAATGACTATGTATGTAAATGTTCTTTAGGATACTATTTGATAAATGGAACCTGTCATGAAGGTATTTTTAATTAATAAATATAATATTTTACATATATTTTATTCTGAGTTTTATATAATAAATATTGTTCATAGTAAATTTTCTAGATTAACTATTGATCTAAGATTTACATTCGAGGATTCAGCACCTTTCACATTCAAATAATCTATAAGTGCCATTAATTTAAAAAGATATTATTCTGCCGGAAATATTTTTAACATTTAAAGAGTACATACTCTATAAATTCTGGAAAATTTCACGATAAATGCAGATCTTCAAGAGAATTATATATGTAAGAGAAAAATATCTTTTAATAAGTTAAATAGAAAAGTTTTAGGTTTTGAAAAAAGTATAAATTATAAACCAAAGTGGTTTAATGTATTTTTTGTGAATTGATTCATTATTTTGAATGTTACAAACACATGATGTCTAGCTAAAATTAAGAAAACTATTTTATTAAATTTGAAAAAATAATTCATTGTCAAATAATTATAGAGTATTATTTTAGTATTTTAATTATAAAATAAAAATTTTCTCCTTAACAACTCTGAATTAAAAGGTCATTCGAATATAATAATTATTATAAATTATTTTAATTAATATTATCATTTATTTAAATTAAATTAATATTATATTTATATTATTAATAAATTTATTTAAATTTGTTGTAATTATTATTTAAATTTATTATAATTATTATTTAAATTCTTAATTTTATCTTAATTTAATTAATATTTTATTAAATTTTATATTTTGATAATCTATAATCTTATGAATTTGGTTTATTTTTTGTTCTTTTATCATTTATTAAATCTTGTCTTTTTTGTTCTTTATAAATATTTTCTTTCAAATTAATTTGTGGCTTACAATTGTACAATTTTTTTTATCATATTTATAAATATAATTTTATTTTGATATCTTAATTGTTTAATTTTGAAAAATTTATAAGTTAAAAATATCCGTAATTGGTTTTTTATTTTTTATTGAATTGCCATCATTTTTGATATGATTGTTTATATAAAATTTTATAATATTAATAAATATTTTGAGCCATAATCTCCATAAAAGCGATTTTTATTCTATTATACTATTATATGTAGGACCGTAGTTAGGAATTTCCATCTAGTGGTAAATGGAGACGGCCTTACGGTTGGGGGGGGGGGGTTTGCTTTATGAAATAAAATAAATAATTAGGTAATTCATGGAAATGTTTTTTTATTAAATATTTGTAAATGTAAATATGAATAATAATTTTATTAATATAAAAATGATACTTTCATATTCAATATTATCATTTTCTTTAATATTTTTAAATTTTCTTGTTTTCGAGATCTTCAATTAATTTATGTTTGTAAGATTAAGCAACTTTGATCACATGTATTTATATGTTTTTTTTTCCAAACATGTTATTAATTTATTTTCCTCAATTTTTTAGTTAATTTGAACAGGTCAAATACTCTTCCAATTGAATAAATTTAACCGGTCAATTAACCTACTTACCAACCATATTTAATACTAACTTATTTCTACAAATTAAAATTTAAGATAACTTTTATTTTTTCTAATCTTGTTATTTATTTAAATCATCTGTGTAATTACTTTATATTCTTTTTAAAATTTGTTTTCATTTAAATGTTTGCCTTATTTAATTTTCACATTAGTTGTATAAAATTACCTCTTATATTCTAACAAATTATGCATTATAAATTATTTAATATAGTTAAAACTTATTATTGTTTTTCCCAAAATTAGACCATCCATTAAGCCAAATGAAAATAATGAATAAACATAAAATCTAACTTATCTGTCACGAAGGAGTACATTAACAATTAAGTGGGCGTTCCTCCATATTTTTGAAAACGTATCCATTGCGATATGATTTCACTGTTTGTAATTTACCCTATTATTAGGGCAAATTTAATTATAGAGAAATATTAGCTTTTTAATGATTCAGAATAGAAGGCAGAAGTATAAAAGTATATGTATTTATAGACTAATTAGCAAGAATAAAGAAATTAGTAATTATAATCAGTAAATTGTTCGTTTAAATTTGACGATTAAACGTTAAACTAAATATAAATGTCGGATTGACAATGGTCTAATTTTCAAAAATTGAGAGTATATTTTTATTAAATTTGTTTTTGTGCACATTTTTAGGTACCCAGATTGGAAGAGTTTGTTACTCAGACGTTGAATGCAATGTAGTTGATTCAAATAGTTATTGCTATAATAGAAAATGTGTTTGTAAAATATATTTTAAATATAACAATGGATTATGCATACCAAGTAAACTATTAGATTTTATAATTATTTTACTTTTAAAAAGTAATGATAACACAAATGAGCATATATTATATACATATCACGACTCCCAAGATGAATCTGTTGATTTCATCTATTGGAAAGAATAAAGTATTGAAATTGGTGGAAACAGAAGTATTAATAAATTAAAATATGTATTATTTAAAAAATAAACAATACTCTTCTAATATTATCCTAGTTCTAATGTTTTTTGGGTACAAGGTTTGGATTGATATATTTCTTTTCCTTGGATATAATTAAAAAATAGAATTTAAAACAAAGGTCATATAAAAAACAATTAACGCATATAAAAATTGAGTATATATATTATTTAATTTAAAACAAAAACTAGCTGATAATAATTTTAGAAATCGGTTAACTTGCATTGCTACTAACATGAATAGCAATGTAATATCTTTGATGAATGGTTATCGTAATGGCTTAAAATAGAAGACTTTATTACTATACTTATTTAATATTCTCCCATATAATGTATTAAATTTAAGGAATTGCTGAATTGATGACAAGTGGAATAATTTGTTTATTTTTATAATTTATGTCGATAAGTGCTGAAGTATTTATGTTAGAACGCGCCAAAAAATTGATACATGTGTAACAAGTTAAGTACCAATGTATTAATCTGACTATAATATTCTTGATGTTGAAGGGCTTTATATGATTAAATTATTAATATTCGTATGCCATGGGAGGCGCCTAGGGAATATTTACAATGCAAAAGAAGGTGTCCTTTGGAATAAGATGGTAAATAGCAATTAAAACATTTAGAAGGAAGTGATATATCGCAGCCAATTAGAAGATAAATAGCTATAAGAAGTTGTTCATTAGTGAAAAGATGTCCGAGATTTTCTACTTGGGATTATGAAGAGAGTGCAAGAGGGAGTGCGGAGATTTATACAGAATTATAAGTAAATTTTCAACGAATATTTAATGTGTCTCAGAGATTATGAAGCGGATATTAAATTAACGGATGATTGTGTACCGAAATTGTGTGCGATATGACGAAATGGAGAAAAGAAGTAGAAATTGAATTTATCAATGGGTCCAGAATGGTATTATATAGGTTGTTCCATGATGACGTGTTACGCTATGCGGTGACCCAAATTGAAGAAATAATACTTATTAATAGAAAATAAATTCAAAAAGATCCTTAAAACATTTCGCGTTTTTATGATTAAAGTAACTTTTGTGGGTAAATTAATATTAAATATGTAGTTTTTTTTAATTGTTTTAAATGACTTCGCATAAATACTTATGTAAAATTATCTATTAAGGGTTCCCGTTTATCCACTTCCTCTTATATTAAACCTTATAAATTGAGCCTTAAATTATTTATAAAACAAATTACAAAAACATATTTATTCATATCAAGAAAGTATATACATAAATATCTAATATTACTTGCCTTAAAATTTTTTCAAATTTTCGGGCAACTGTTAGAGTTTTCATGCTAGAAAATTTAAATTTGTGGCCATATTTATCAACCTTATTTGAGAATATTTGATGATATGCACTATTTTATGCCCAATATAATGAATAAATTTATTTTAAGTGATATATGCTATATCGTGAATAATTATTTAAATTTTTATTTTATTTAAATGGCTAAATAGAAATATTATTAATTTTTGTTTAGCTTTATAAAGATTTATATAATCAAAACTGTTTATTTTGAAAATTAAATAAAATTGATATTCATGAATTAAACAAAAATATATTTTATTTAGATTAAGGCAGTTTTGAACAAAATAATTTCGAATATATTCATCCTACCTAGAGGATTTTGGAAGTAATATTCTAATTATCATGTTTTAATTTATCATACATTCAAGTTTATATTATTAATTCATAGGTTTAAAAAGAGGAGTGTGAGGTGATAAAATTTTAAATAAGTCATTTTAGCAAAATCATTTTAACAATCAACTCTTATGTCATTCATGTTATATATATATATATATAAATTAGAAAAATTAATGGGGCTTTAAATACCTGTTAATTTTATTTCAAAACTGTGATATATTTTTTAAATTCTTAATTTCCGCTTCTATACTTTTAAAATATGTTGTTTTTAAAAGTAGATACCTTTTTCAGAATTAAAAAATTTTCTATAGGCTATAAGCTATAACACGTCTTATGAAAATTGTAGGAGCAACTGGAATAAATACAGGGTATTTAGTTAATGCCATTTCCAAAAAAATGAATATTCTTTCATAAAATAGATAGTTTACTTTAATGAAATGAATAATTTTTGTTCAAATTATTGTTTAAAAATAATTTTTCCACATATAAGATATAAAAAGCAAGATCTATTAGATTTCAATAATAGTAATTAGTAGAAATATAATAATTTTTTATTTGTAAAAATTTTTTTGTTAATTTTAAATAGAAGTCTCTAAATATCTAAGTAAAAAGGATCCATAGTTTTTTTTTATTGCAATGAATGCTAGTAGGCTTAACCATGATCTAAAATAACATATTTATCATAAAGATGAACGAGTGTCAGCACAGAAATGTTCTCTATCAGATGAAATATAAAATATTTTAAGAAGAGTAATTCTAATATAGAAAATGGATTTTCTAAATATTTTGGCTTAAGATCAAAAATTCATATACTAACAGCGACAAATTGAACACATAGAGGATACACTCCTAAATGCATGTATATTTTATACCTAGAATAAACAAAGCTTACTAGAAATTATAAAGATGGTGAGTATATTTGAACTTATAGAGATATTATAAACAAAATTATTTGTATTACTTTCTAAAAATACTGCAGATTGAAAAATCCCTGTTTCCTAACCATTTTCCATCTTAAGCTTAACATTCTTTTGGTTAAAATCTCATTCAGTGATTAATAAAATCTGCTAAATCGATATTTTAGATAGCACTACCAAATATATTACACAGAGACATTCCATAAATAAAATATTGTGATTCCACCTCCCTAGTGTTGTTAATCGGCTTAGCCGAGTCGGCTCGAACAGAGCTCACCCAAATTTTGGGTCGTTTTTTTCGACTCTAACTCAAAGTTTTGGTCGTTTTTTACGACTTCGACCCGAGTTCAAGCCGAAAAAAACGACTTCGACCCAAAATATGGGTCGTTTTTTTCGACTCCGACCCAAGTCCAAGCCGAAAAAAACGACCTCGACCCAAAATATGGGTCGTTTTTTACGACTCCGACTCAAAATTTGGGTTGTATTTTTCGACTCAAACTTGAAATTTGGGTCGTATTTTTCGACTCAAACTTGAAGTTTGGGTCATATTTTTCGACTCAAACTTGAAGTTTGGGTCGTATTTTTTGACTCAAACTTGAAGTTTAGATCGTATTTTTTGACTCAAACTTGAAGTTTAGATCGTATTTTTTGACTCAAACTTAAAGTTTAGATCGTATTTTTCGACTCCAACTCAAAGTTTGGGTCGTCTTTCTGACTCAGACTCAAACATCGGGTCGTTTTATTCAATCCGACCCAAAATATGGATCTTTTTTTTTTAAGACGACTTAAAGTTAGGGTTGCTTTTTTTCACCCTTAACCCAATATCTAGATTATTTTTTTTGACCAAAAGTCAAATAACATTTAGTATATATTAATATTATAGGCGGGAAAGTTACTTAAAGCTTCTTTAAATTATAATGCTCTGGATTAACTATTCATCATAGATTATTTTTTAAAATTTTTAAGTGAAGATGCACCATAGAAAAGAGCCATTTGTTATGATGGTTATTTTTGAACTTTTTTAAATGAAATAGATGAAAATATATATTGTAGACATGTTAAATCAAAATTTCAGTGAAGATGTACCATAGATAAGTGACAATTGTCATAATCGCCATTTTTGAACTTTTTTGAGTTTTTTTAAAGAAAATAGCTAAAAATATATATTCTAAACATGTTAAATTAAAAATTCAGTGAAGATATATCATATATATAGGTGACAATTGTCATAATCGTTATTTTTGAACTTTTTTCAATTTTTTTAAAGGAAATAGCTAAAAATATATATTCTAAACATGTAAAATTAAAAATTCAGTGAGGATGTATCATATATAGGTGACAATTGTCATAATCGCTATTTTTGAACTTTTTCAAATTTTTTTAAAAGAAATATCTAAAAATATATATTCTAAACATGTTAAATTAAAAATTCAGTGAAGATATATCATATATAGGTGACAATTGTCATAATCGCTATTTTTCAACTTTTTCAAATTTTTTTAAAGGAAATATCTAAAAATATATATTCTAAACATGTTAAATTAAAAATTCAGTGAAGATATATCCTAGATAGGTGACAATTGTCATAATCGCTATTTTTGAACTTTTTCAAATTTTTTTAAAGGAAATAGCTAAAATTATATATTCTAAACATGTTAAATTAAAAATTCAGTGAGAATGTATCATAGATAGGTGACAATTGTCATAATCGTTATTTTTGAACTTTTTCAATTTTTTTAAAGGAAATAGCTAAAAATATATATTCTAAACATGTTAAATTAAAAATTCAGTGATGATGTATCATAGATAGGTGACAATTGTCATAATCGCTATTTTTGAATTTTTTAAAATTTTTTTAAAGGAAATAGCTAAAAATATATATTCTAAACATGTTAAATTAAAAATTCAGTGAGGATGTATCATAAGGTGACAATTGTCATAATCGCTATTTTTGAACTTTTTCAAATTTTTTTAAAGGAAATAGCTAAAAATATATATTCTAAACATGTTAAATTAAAAATTTAAGAGGATGTATCATAGATAGGTGACAATTTTCATAATCGCTATTTTTAACATTTTTTAAAGAAAATAGCTAAAAATATATATTCTAAACATGTTAAATTAAAAATTCAGTGAGGATGTATCATAGATAGGTGACAATTGTCATAATCGTTATTTTTAAACTTTTTCCAATTTTTTTAAAGCAAATAGCTAAAGATATATATCCTAAACATGTTAAATTAAAATATCAGTGAGGATGTATCATAGATAAGGGACAAAAAATGTTATTATATATACGAGTAGTAAGGTACATAATAATTTTTAAGTGATAAAATGAAATGCTAATATATTTCTTGTAATTTTAATTTATAAAAAAATTCTTAAATATGTTATTGTCATAGACTGGGTCAGAAAATCAACTATCACATAAACTCATCTATGTTTTATTCATATTATATTTTTAAGTTTGAGGATATAAAAATATTTCCTCTTTGAAGTTTCTAGTTAGGATAAAATTTACTTGGCACATCTTACAATGATATTTATACCTTGTTTTTTTTTCGAGAATTAATTTTATGCGATATCTCATGAAGGAAATTACATATCATTGTACAGAGAAATAACTTTGTATATATTATCTGCACCAATATCTTTTATATCAATCTCTATCGATGACATTTTAAATTATATTGGAAACTAGATTGTGTAGATTTCTAAATATTAATTTAAAGGATTAAGATTTTAGAATTAATTATAAATATATCTTAATAATTTTTATATGCATTTAATATTTAAAATCTCTCGTTTTAAGCCTATTTAGCAAGAAAAATATTGACTAATCCTGAAATTACAATAATAGATATCTATACCTTTATATAATCTATGAGAAAAATTGCTCTCATAATATTCTTTTTAATAAAATAGTAAATAATTAACGCCTGAAAAAAAGTATAGCGCTTTATAACATGGTTCAAAGTTAATCCCAGTATCAATTTTAATGTGTAAAATATTTAAGAAATGATTTAAATTGGACAACTTTTATTTATAAAATTTATGTTAATAATATTAAATTATAATTTTAAAAACAAAAAATGAATAAAATAAAAAAATTTAGATTTATACCCCTAAAAATAATTAAAAAAAATTTGGAAAGTTAAAAAAAATGATTATTAATCATATCCCTATCCCTAACAATGAAGAAAAGAAAAAATCTCAACAAATTTGCCGTCTAGCTGGCACCACTAAAAGTAAAATAAAATATCTTTTATAATTTTAGAATTTAAATAGTCACTTCACTTCCATATGGAATTTTTAAACTAATAAAACAATAAATTTTTTAAATAAGTATTTGCGATTCTGGATGCATTTTTTCAATTAAAATATGAATTTTTTTGAATATAATTTAATAATTTAGGCGAGCCATATTTTTCATAAATGTAGTGTTAAGTCGAGTTTTTTTAAGTCGTACTGTAATTCTGAGCGTTTTCCGTACCTTTGCATGTTGGCTAAAGATTTTTTGTCGCAGCAAAGTACATCCGTTGAGAGCGAGCGTGTCTTCTCAAGAGGGGTGGACACCGTAACAAAGAAAAGAAATCGCATGGCCTCCGAAACACTTAAACAGTGTTTATGTTTAAATTCATGGGATATCAATATCATGAATAATAAATTTTATACATAATTTTTATATCTATATATATTGTTAAATTAAATTTTTTGTACATTAATAAATATATATAATTTAAATAAAAATATTTAAACTATAAATGTATCAAATATTTAAGATGTTTTGAGCTTAGTATTCTTGTTTCAGGCTGTTGTTTTTTATGAATACTGGAGAATATTAGTGTTTTAATATTATTTGACTTTAAATTGATAACTAAAATAGTTTTTGATATTAAGATTTAGAATTTTGAACACTTGTTACAAATTAAAATTGATACTGGGATTAACTTTGAACCATGTTATAAAGCGCTATACTTTTTTTCAGGCGTTAATTATTCACTATTTTATTAAGAAGAAATTATGAGAGCAATTTTTCTCATATATTATATAAAGGTATAGATATCTATTATCGTAATTTCAGGATTAGTCAATATTTTTCTTGCTAAATAGGCTTAAAACGAGAGATTTTAAATAATAAATGCATATAAAAATTATTAAGATATTTTTATAATTAATTCTAAAATCTTAATCCTTTAAATTAATATTTAGAAATCTACACAATCTAGTTTCCAATATAATTTAAAATGTCATCGATAGAGATTGATATAAAAGATATTGGTGCAGATAATATATACAAAGTTATTTCTCTGTACAATGATATGTAATTTCCTTCATGAGATATCGCATAAAATTTATTCTCGAAAAAAAAACAAGGTATAAATATCATTGTATGATGTGCCAAGTAACTTTTATCCTAACTAGTAACTTCAAAGATTTAAGAATTTTATTATAAATTAAAATTACAAGAAATATATTAGCATCTCATTTTATCACTTAAAAATTATTATGTACCTTACTACTCGTATATATAATAACCATTTTTTGTCCCTTATCTATGATACATCCTCACTGATGTTTTAATTTAACATGTTTAGGATATATATTTTTAGCTATTTCCTTTAAAATAATTGAAAAAAATTCAAAAATAACGATTATGACAATTGTCACCTATATATATTACATCCTCACTGAATTTTTAATTTAACATGTTTAGAATATATATTTTTAGCTATTTCCTTTAAAAAAATTTGAAAAAGTTGAAAAATAGCGATTATGACAATTGTCACCTATCTATGATACATCATCACTGAATTTTTAATTTAACATGTTTAGAATATATATTTTTAGCTATTTCCTTTAAAAAAATTGAAAAAAGTTCAAAAATAACGATTATGACAATTGTCACCTATCTATGATACATCCTCATTGAATTTTTAATTTAACATGTTTTGAATATATAATTTTAGCTATTTCCTTTAAAAAAATTTGAAAAAGTTCAAAAATAGCGATTATGACAATTGTCACCTATCTATGATGCATCCTCACTGAATTTTTAATTTAACATGTTTAGAATATATATTTTTAGCTATTTCCTTTAAAAAAAATTGAAAAAGTTGAAAAATAGCGATTATGACAATTGTCACCTATCTATGATACATCATCACTGAATTTTTAATTTAACATGTTTAGAATATATATTTTTAGCTATTTCCTTTAAAAAAATTTGAAAAAGTTGAAAAATAGCGATTATGACAATTGTCACCTATCTATGATGCATCCTCACTGAATTTTTAATTTAACATGTTTAGAATATATATTTTTAGCTATTTCCTTTAAAAAAATTTGAAAAAGTTGAAAAATAGCGATTATGACAATTGTCACCTATCTATGATACATCATCACTGAATTTTTAATTTAACATGTTTAGAATATATATTTTTAGCTATTTCCTTTTAAAAAATTGAAAAAAGTTCAAAAATAACGATTATGACAATTGTCACCTATCTATGATACATCCTCATTGAATTTTTAATTTAACATGTTTTGAATATATAATTTTAGCTATTTCCTTTAAAAAAATTTGAAAAAGTTCAAAAATAGCGATTATAACAATTGTCACCTATCTATGATACATCCTCACTGAATTTTTAATTTAACATGTTTAGAATATATATTTTTAGCTATTTCCTTTAAAAAAACTCAAAAAGGCTCAAAAATGGCGATTATGACAATTGTCACTTATCTATGGTACATCTTCACTGAAATTTTGATTTAACATGTCTACAATATATATTTTTATCTATTTCATTTAAAAAAGTTCAAAAATAACCATCATAACAAATGACTCTTTTCTATGGTGCATTTTCACTTAAAAATTTTAAAAAATAACTATGATGAATAGTTAATCCAGAGCATTATAATTTAAAGAAGCTTTAAGTAACTTTCCCGCCTATAATATTAATATATACTAAATGTTATTTGACTTTTGGTCAAAAAAAATGATCTAGATATTGGACTTTAAGTCGTCTTTAAAAAAAAGATCCATATTTTGGGTCGGATTGAATAAAACGACCCGATGTTTGAGTCTGAGTCAGAAAAACGACCCAAACTTTGAGTTGGAGTCGAAAAATACGATCTAAACTTCAAGTTTGAGTCGAAAAATACGACCCAAACTTATAGTTTGAGTCGAAAAATACGATCCAAACTTCTAGTTTGAGTCGAAAAATACGACCCAAACTTCAAGTTTGAGTCGAAAAATACGACCCAAATTTCAAGTTTGAGTCGAAAAATACAACCCAAATTTTTAGTCGGAGTCGTAAAAAACGACCCATATTTTGGGTCGAGGTCGTTTTTTTCGGCTTGTGCTTGAGTCGGAGTCGAAAAATACGACCCATATTTTGGGTCGAAGTCGAAAAAACGACCCAAACATTGAGTCGGAGTCGAATAAAACGACCCGAGCTTTGGGTCCGGGTCGCGACTCGCGGCGTTTTAACAACACTACACCTCCCCATATATTTTATTATCTCAAATCTTTTTGATTCTATTTAAATATCCTCATTTTTATTAATTATTATTTTAAGAGAAAACAGTATAGAAATATTACTTTATGTGAATATATCTTATGATATATCGAAAAATATCAAATTAATGCTACTTGAAAATGTAATTTTACCATATTTTGGACTATATTTACATATTATCTTTGAAGAAGAAGATTTATTTATTTACCCTATACAAGGTATACATATGCATAATATATTCCTATTTTTATTTAGTTAAAATATAACATATCAACATTCAGTTATGAGATTCGATAAACAAAGCTATCGAAGATTTTAAATATAGCCATCATATTTATTTTCAATATATAAAATTAAGATATATTTATTTCGTTTATGGCTAGTATAAAATTTTTAAAAATATAGTGTATATTTAAGAAATGGTTGCTAACTTTTTTCTAGGTAAGACTTAATTATTTTTTTAAATACATAATTTACCAAGAAATTTTATTGCTTCAAGAGTTAGCTTGGTATTCTATTCTCTATAATAATATATTTTATTTAATTGTAAATATATAGATAAGATTAGTTAAATGTTATATAACACCTATGGCAATTCAGAGAGTTTTCTTAATCGACAAAATTAAAAAAATCGACTCAAAATTCGAGTCACGAATTCTAGGACGACTGTTTAAATTCAATATTGAGATAATTAGAAATAATGATTTTGTATTAATAAATTTGAAACGAGTATTTTTATTAAATATTATTATCAAATTAAAAATATTCTTGTATTAATAAATTAGAATCTAGATTTATGGCAAAACCCTCTAAAATACCCTAAATAGATTTCTAAACATGCTGCAATAAATAAAATAAGATTTTTAAACTTAGGGTACAAAAAATAATATATGTTAAAAAATGACACATTGATATACCCTAGCATATATAAGGCAATTTATCTAATAATAAAATTCTGAGTAATTTAACTTAGATATATATTATAAATAATTTATAATGCTTTTAATCGTATTTTAATTATTTTGGAGAAAATTATATTTATTTAGGGAATTAGTAATTTCTTATTTTTAAATGCAGTATGTAAATTGCCTAACTTGCACGCCTCAAATACTTGATTTTTTAAGGGTTGAAAAAAATGTGTAAGATATTTATTATAAGCCAATAAATGAATATTTATCATTTTTCTTTAATAAATATATTAACGAAGCCTTTTTATTAAAATATTAATACAGTGCCTTTTTGCAAAGATGATAGTGAGTGTTTAAGTATGATGGATAATTCACTATGTGACTGGGATCACAAATGTCGTTGTAAAAGATATTATTATATGGAGAATTTAGGAGGAAAAAGGAAATGTATACTAAGTATATAATCATACTTTATTGATATATTTTGATTATTAAAAATGATTATTTAATAATTTTTATATGTTATAGATATCTCTAATAAAAAATATTATTTACCGCAATTATAATGGGCAATACCTTCATCCCCCAACCCCCGAGTTTTCTGTTACAATAATATATTTACTTTATTAAATTTATAAAGTATATATATAACATATGATGATTATTATAATTCACCATTTAATATAAATAATTTATATTTTATTTTAAAACATTCATACAAATATAAATTAAAATATAAAAATATTTTTATAATAATATAGAAACTCCATTGAATAAATATTGTGACGATAGCAATGATTGTTTATCAAACTTCTGCGAGGAATATTTATGCAGGTGTGATCGCTGGCATTTTGAGAATGATGGAATCTGTCATAGAAGTAAATAATGACATTGCTTATATTTTTGAGTTATTATGGCTACTTATTTTTAATAGGCCTAGTTAATATCGGGAAAAAATTTACCGCTAACTTTATAGAAAATACATTTTAGAAAAACATTTATCGAAAACCTGATATAGCGAAATTATCGCGAATTAATAGCAAATTTTCTACCTCGAATGTTTTGCTAAAGGTCATTATCGCGGTAGTACATAGCGAAGTAATAAATTTACACTCTTTTAATCTTTAATGTGCTTATACCAGTAAAAGTAAATTTTAGCAAATATATAAAACTTACATACCAAATAGTTCAATTATATAATTTAATAATGCTATTAAAAAATTAAAACCTCAAATAATTAATCAATCTGGAACCTATTTTTTTTTAAATATTATATGTATTAAAATAAAAGTGGGAATTTTAAATTCGCTATAAAATTTTCGCGATATATGTTTAGCGAAATAGTGATATTTATTTTTTTCTCCAAATCGCTCGTAACAAATTAAATATTTAAATAAAAATATAAATTTATATTTAATTTTATAATAAAAAAATATAAAGGTAATTGTATTTCGATTTGTCGGAAAACGTCTAAATAAAAAACACTCTTCATTTTTTAATATTTATAATATAAATATTTAATACATTCTAAATTATTTATTAAAAATACTAAATACAAATATAAAAAAGAATTTTTTAATAGTATCTTAAATTTAAATATTAGCGTTACTTCCACCCCAATTTTATATAATGATTGCGAAGGCGAATGTTGTTAGAATTACCTATTATCTGTTAAAAACATCTTATAAACAAAATATCTTAAAAATTGTAACTAATCTATATCTACTTCCAGTTCTATATTATTATCTTTATTATACAATCGGTTTAATTTTCGTAAATACACATTTTATATTAATAATGGGATTAAATAGATTATCATTCGTTACCTCGGGTTGCAAATTTAATATTTAAAAAAACAAATTGTGAATTTTCATTTATATTCATGGTAAATAAATACTTTTAAATATAAATATTTGCGAATATTCTTAATTTTCATATTATTTTTTTATTATTTCTATAATTATTCCCGAAGAATAAAATATAGAAAAAAATATTCACATGAGATAAGCGAATGTTTGTGCTAATTATCCTCTCTGATAAATAAATTAATTATAAAAAAAAATTCAAGCCTAAATCTTGAAGTTATATTTTCATATATTGCAAAATATTTATATAATAAAATATAAGTTAAATCACAATTTAATAACAAGCAATTAATAATCAATTACTACAATTTATTAAATTTTAGACAACATTAGCAAATTCTTTCTTCCACTCCCTACTTCCCATAGAGCCTATTGCATACTCCTGAATTATTGAGATAATTAGCTCCATCCTCTAAGGTCGTACAATGTAATTTGAAAAGATTTTTTAATAAAATATAAGAATATTTACAAAAGGGTTAAGAGCAGGGTTTACGAAATTCATTCAAACAAAAGCGGGAGAATCTAATCATATAAATAAAATTTTTATAAGAAATATTTTATTTAAAATATGAAATATTATGAGAGCCGGTAATAATTTTACCCATCTTAAATACTTTGCAAACTGATTATGCATTATCTTAACTCTTAATTACCTTATAAAAAATACACTGTTTGTGAATCTGCTAAATTTGGCTTTTCATAAATACTTTAATATTTCAATATACTTTGTTCTGAAATTCACACTTGCGAACTGTTACATCTGATATAAGGCTTTAATTTTCAAGGTTTTCACAAGAATAGATGCAACTTTTATATGCCGAATCCGATAAAAAATTAATTATAGGTTCACTAGCATTATTATTTATTTATCATTTCCATTTTTTGATGTATCGGCTAATAAAGAAAATATATAATTTTCATTCAAATCTGTTGCATAATATATTTAAAAAAGCCTTTAGGATATTGTATCTATACTAGTTATTTAACAAGAAAAGACAAACATATATACCAATTTACCAGTGTTGTTAAACGCTACTTTTAAAAGTATTGCGCTATCGCTACCGCTATCGTTTTCAAATGACTTTACGCTTATTTGATTTTGTTTAAAAATATTTTTTATGTAACTTTATTTCCACAAATAAAATATTGGTATAAAAACATGACTATAATTTGTTACACACATATATATATATATATATAATTTATTTATTATTGCACTGTAATAATAATAACATTTCGTGTCATGAATATTACAAGTATTGTTATTATCTTCACCAAATATTCTATATTTATTATATCTATTATAAAAAAATTAAAATAAATTTAAAACCTGAAAGCCTTCAGGAAATTAGACCCATTATTTGTAATCATCTTACAAACCTTGTTCTGAATTTTGTAAGACATATGGATTTCTGAAATAATATTTGTTCGAATATCATAAGCCTGACAGCGAATTATTCTTTTTAGAGCTAATGCTACAGATTTTCGTTTTAGATTTTTTGGATCAATCCAATGTGCGGTCACTCCTAAATAAGCTCTAAAAATATGAATATCATATTATAAATCAGAAAACAAACATTTTTATTTTCTATTGTGTGTCCAGCAATCTGTGTTGTACAGATGTAGAAGACATCTGATAGATTTAATATTAAAGATTCTTTCATTTTTTAAAGCTATCCAACATTCTTGCCATCAATGTCTGCCGGCAAAATATCTTAGTACGGGGAAAATGTTTATTATCTTTATAAAAGAACTTATATCCACCAAGGATAATGGTTGAACAGTATCTATTTTAAAGTTCATTATGACTTTCTCAGCCAATTTTTGAGATACACCTGGTATTGATGAATCTAAATTGCTTAATTTTGTTTGAATTAAATTTGATTTGGAAGTAGAAATATCTTCTTCCATTACCCCAAAACTTTTGAGATATTTTTCAATCTCTTTATAATTTGAGGTGTGAACAGTCTAAAATTATAACAGTAATACTTAGAATAAAAGTTATGTAGGAAATAAGTAGATAAAAATGATTAAAATAACTATTTTAAAATGTTTTAAATTAATAAGATAAAATTTATGAATATATAAAAAAATAGATTGGTCTTTGATTTAATTATTTTAAAAATTAAGGATTAGCCTACACATTGATATTAAATTTGCTATATTACCTTTAAATGTTTTTTTTCAAATTAAAGCTGCTTGTATGATTTGAGGATAAAATTTTGTAACACATTTTGCATCGAAACCGATATCCAGTAGTAATTTTTTCTTTAATATTAAAGTATTTTTTGAATTTTGGAAAATGATAATTTATATTTTTCTCATTTTCCAAAGAAATTTCGCTATCTTCAACAATCTCACATTTTTAATAATTAGATTTATAATGCTAACTAGATTTATAATGTATATTATTAAATATAAATTTCAATTTCAAAATTAAATTAAATATAAGGATTATAATTTTAGATTTAATAAAAATTAAATTTTAATAATTTTTAAATGTATTTATTATGTAAAATTGAAAGTAGCGAGCTACCGTTATCGCTATTTTTTTAAAAAAAGTAGCCCACTAAAGCTACCGCTACTGAATAGCGCGCTATTTTAACAACACTACAATTTACAACATCAATAAGAAAATATATAAACTTTTTTATACTATAAGCCATTTTTATTTTAATAATTGATTTACTTTTCATATAAAAAGTGATTCAATTATAATTCATCTTAAATCCAATAAAATCCCCTAGAAAATGTTTCTTGGTTTCATCATCAAGGATATTTTACACTATTTTTTAGACTGTGGTTCTTTCACATTTAATATTTTAGGCTATTTTTTAATAGTTGTAAATGTTATCTATATATAAATGGATAAGTAAATGTTTAACCATATTATAATTGAATGTTGTTTTTGTTTATTACAAAATTATCATCAAATATATTATTATTTTTGAGATAGTTGGATGTTATTTAAAAAAAATTATCTATTTTTGCTTCGTTAAATATTTTTTTATACTGACATTAAATTTTGAATTGCAATTTGTACAAATTTCAAATTTAAATACAAAGAAATTAAATTCAAAGGAACCTCTTTTATAGCAAGAATTAAAACTTTATTATAACTTTGAATCAGTAAATGATTAGGTAAGTATTTATTTTGACTATAATTTAAATTTCTAGTTGGTAGGATAACAAATTTTAAAATATAAATTTAAATTTCAAAATTTATAAAATTTAAATCATAATTCATAATGAAAATATATTATTTTTGTTAAAGCTATATTATTAACTATGAAGCATTTTAAAATATTATTTAATCATTGTGCTCAATACATAATCGGAAAAATAAATCATATAAAATTAGACAATATATAAGATAATAAACAAATCAAACAAAGTTTCATTAAATCTGTGCCTTTAATTAAATTTACAAAACTGAATGATTTATTTACGATTTATAAAAAGATATTTAAATTGTTGACAAAAATAGATTTAAAAGAGTCATGTATTATTTTAAAAAAAGTGACATATATATATTTTGACAATTAAATAAAGATGTGATGTATCTCCAACTACAATCTTAAAAGTATGATAATCGTTTTTTCTTTGCAGAATACTTTACATCTAATAAATATGCTTTGTTTAAATGTTTTGTTTTTAATTAATATATTTCATATTTTCCATTAAGCAATACTAATTCTGTCAGTGACTTCAGAGATAACTTATTTTAGAAAATATTACGAAAATTTATCAATATGCTGAGAATATAATATTAAGCTAAAAATAATAGTTTAGAAATACATTAAATAATGATTAGGATTAAAAATTTATGGAATAAAAGCAATTTTATAAAAAAAATGAAAACAAAATTTTTTATATAATTGTAACATAGACAAAGTCCTGCAATATGGTTACTTAAAGACCTCCTAAATTTATGGAAAAAATATCCTTATGGCTTCCCTTTTCTCCAAAAATTCTGGATACGTATTTGTAGTCATCAGACTATTAGCTCAGATGGAGCAGAATAACACATTATATCTAAGATAAAAATTTTATATAAAAATATATTGACCACTTGAAGTATACTGAATATAAAAAACACTATTTAAAGTAAATTAATTATAATTTGTTTTTACAATATTAAGAAAATTCATTATCAGATCCATGTAGTGATAACGTAGAATGTCAAAGTCACTATTGTTACAATAAATATAAATGCCAATGTGATCCATTTATGTTGGATGAACTAGATGGTATTTGTATAGAAAGTAAATGTTTTTTTCAATTTTTTAAAGTATTATTGCGGAAAATATATCTTATATCTTCTGAAATACATAACCTAAAATAAAAAAAACATCTCCTGATAGAATAATAATACTCCCCCAATTACTTATATTAATCTTAATATAAATTATAATAAATAAATATGCAAATAATAATAAATATATTCAATTATCACAACACACTTCTATTTAAATTAGTCCAAACCCTTTATTTTAACAATAATTATTCCATTTCTATTTAGGCTCCACTTATATTCTCGCGTTTATCTATTAAAATTGTCTTCGTTCATTATCCTCAGACTTATTTTGGCTAATAATATAGTCCAAAGTTCTAACGATGGCTATTCCAATAATATTGCTACATCCAAAAATTGTTTCTCCTAATATAAACTTGAAAGATTTGTTCAAGCGTTTATTATGTTTGAATTTAATGGCCTCTTGTAAAATGACTGTTTATCTATATTAGATGATTATTTCAATCTATTAACTATTGTTATAAATATTGATAGTTGCTTTTCGATTATCCTTTAATTTCTTCTAAAACTTTAATTTTTTTGTTTGGTACCTCTAACATCTTGTAAAAATCTTAGGTAGGACAAGGTGGTTTATCAGATAGATAAGTTTAATATAATAAATAAATAAAGATTTGATTAAAAAATTCCTCATTCGTCTACTACTAAAAAACCTCTCTAGTGTCAATCTTGGTTATTTGCTATATAACGAGAATCTAAGGGTTAGCAAAGAATATACTGGAATGACTTATGTCTATACCATAATTTTAAGAGGTACGGGAAAGACTCTAACTTTAAGGGCCGACATGGTTCTAGCTGTTTATATTTTAAAGAACATTAATTCGCTATAGAAAAATTATCTAAATAATCTAAAATAAATTAGGGTTAGCGAACTTTCATAACCTTATAAAATTCACCCCCTTATACCTATTTAATGGAAAAAGACCAGATAGGTTAACAAAATTCTTAGATTTGAAGAAAAAATCTTATTTGTATTTAAGCTGAAAGGTTAAAAATTAGAAATTGGTAATATATTCATAACCAAAATAAAATTTTCAATTGAAGTAAATTTTTGAAGGGGGTAATGTCGCCATACCTATCTTGAGTCTATTTTATTATTTCTATTTATGTATATAATCCTTTTATTAATTATGTGAATAATTTGAATTTTATATTAACAATTAATTAGAAAAATCAACCGGTATATATTGTGATCGACATAGATTATGTCTATTTAATTCTTACTGTAAAGACAATTTATGCGTATGTAACCCAAACTCTTATTTTAATGGATTCTGTTATCTAAGTAAATAGTATTATATATTTTAATTAATGTATATGATAAAATATCTAGGCTAAAAATTATCACATTTAAATTCACAATCATTCATAAATGTAGATACCATTTGATTAAAATAATTTGATGTTTATCATAATTTATATGTTTTATTAAATATTAAAAGTGCAGTTTAAATATTTTTATTATTTTACAGAAACTATGCAAATAATTGAACCAGATTTCTACTAGTTTAGTTAATTAAAATTATCTAGAGGCTCACCTATTTACAAGATATTGAAAATTTTTAAATATATATTTTCTTATATTTTTTTTTTCAAATATTCTTTATGTCGTTGTAAGTCGTATTTATATCCATCATATCAATTTTCGAAATGTTTCGGTATGATTTTATTTTTAATATGTTATACGTTATCTTGATTGTGCTTTTGTACTTGAATAGTTTAATTTTTAACTAAAATAGTTTGATCTTAAACATGTTCTTCACATATTCCTCTTCTAAAAAATTGTGCTCGCATCTGAATTATATAAATTATATTTCTTGAGTTTGCTTCAATAATATCATTTGTATTAACTATCGATGATCCTTTTTTTATCTGGACCAAATCCTTTATTAATATTTCTAAAATTTGAAAGAATAAATTTACTTTCTTTTTTTATAAGGATACCTTTGTCCCAGATATTTAGTTTTATAAATTGCTTAATAATTTAAGAATTAAATCATAATATTTGAAAACCTATATTTATAAACTATTTTAAAAAACTACTTTAAGTAAAACCAATTAAATTTCAAGAAGTAAGCTTTAAATTTTTTTATTAGCATTATGATCAAGATATTTTGCATGTATTCCTCAATCACCTAGATCTTCGATCCTTAGTCAATAACATATTTAATATAATATGTTAATAGTATGTTATTGCTACCAAACAAATTAATGTTAATTACTTATAATGTTTGTTTATTAATAATTTATGAAGAAAAAGTTAACAGTGAAGCTTGTGAAAGAAATGCTGAATGTTTAAGTGATTATTGCAATGACAAAATATGCAAATGTTCTTTAGGATACTATTTCATAAATGCGATTTGCCGTGAAGGTATTTTTAATTTTTAAAATTGTTAGTTACATGTTAAGAGATACTTTTAGGAGACTTTATTGTAACTAGTGAAAAATGTAACAGCTTGATACCAATAAAATTATCTAAAAATGCAATTATAAATGTATATTTACAATGTTATTTTATATTTCTTAAGCCTATATTCCTTCTTTGAATGACCTTAGGTCTTCATATGTTTAAATTAAATCGTATTTTTAATTTTAAATTCATATTAATAATAAAATTTTGTGTGAATAATATAAGTTTAATATACTAAAGGGAATAATCCTTTTTACCAAATCTTTTATAATTTTGATAAAATATAATATTTTATTCAAAATATTTTACATATATTTTATTTTAAGTTTCTTAATTAAATAATAAATATTGTTTGTAATAAATTTTCTTTAATAAACTTAGATCCAGGATTTTCACACACGAATTCAGAATCTATCATATTTAAATAATCTACAAGTGCCATTAGTTTAAAATAGATATTTTTTTGCCGGAAATATGCTATAAAAGTTAAAGAGTTTATACTTCACGATTTGTTACCATCATTTTCTTTTTTTAATTTCATTTATTACATTATTTTTCTTGATTTGTATAAAATTACCTCTTATATTTTATCAAATTATGCAATATAATTTTTTAATACAATTAATGCGGTGATGTATTATAATTTTTTATTCCAAAATTGTACCATGCATTAAGTTTAGCATTCTTAAATGAAAATGATTGATAAACATAATAATTCACTTTATCCTACTGTAAGGGCCCATTAAATTATAAAATGATAGGCTTTTTAATGATGCAGAATAGATAGAAGGTAGATATTAAAAATTATATGTAGTTTTTGATGATTAGTTTCAATGTTAGAAATAATAAGAAATTAGTATTTATAATAAGTAAATTGTTTGTTTATTATTTATTTTTTTTTCCAAAAGCTGACGATTAATCGTTAAACCAAATATATAAATGATTAATAAGTACAGCTTTTGAATTATCTTTTAAATTTTTGATAAATAACTAACACATTCAATCATGTCACAAATTTATAATTTCTAAATATCTCATTGTCATAGACTTATTTTCGTAAAACGGTAGTATATTCTTATTAAATATGTTTTAATGCACATTTCTAGGCAGCCAGATTGGAAGTGTTTGCTACCGAAACGTTGAATGTAATGTAGTTGATCCAAATAGTTATTGCTTTAAAAATATATGTGCTTGTAAAATATATTTTATATATAAGAATGGATTATGCATACCAAGTAAACTATTAGATTATTTATATAATTATATTTTAAAAGTAATGACAACGCAAATGAGCATATATTTTATACATATCACGATTCCCGAGATGAAACTGTTGATTTCTTCTATTGGAAAGAATAATGTATTGAAATTGTTTGAAACAGAAGTTAAAATAAATAAAATATTAAATAATTTTTATAATAGTTTTAATGTTTTTGGGGTTACCAGGGTTGTATTAATATAATTCTTTTCTTTAGATTGGTAAAATATATTAATTTTATTTTAGGTTTTATTTTTTATTATATACATATATTAAAAAATGGAATTTAATACAAATGACATGTAAAAGATAATTAACGCATATAAAAATAGAGTGTATATATATATATAATTTAAAACAAACAACTGGATGAAAAAAAATTTATAAATCGGTTTACTTGCATTGCGTGGAATTATGAATAGCATTGATATCATTTTTATGAATGGTCATCGTAATGTCTTGAAATAGAATGGATTAAGATTACCACTTATTTGACTTAATTTTCTACCTAATAATGTGCTAAATTTAAAAAATTTCTCATTGGATAAAAACTACATTAGCAATCTGAATTTTTGTATATTATCAAATTTTATATTGAATAAGTGCTAAATATATGTTGGAACGCGCCAAAAAATGAATAAAGTGTAGTCCTATGCTACTGGAAGACCAGAGGGCAGGCTCACGCTATGAAATCTTCTGTAATTTATTGGGGGTATACATGATTAGAATCTAGAGGATTCTTGAGATGCTGACACTTTTAAGTGCGTTATATGATTTAAGTTATCAATATTAGTATGCCGTTGGAGGCGCACTAGGGAATATTTACAAAGCAGAAGAAAAGGATAAAATGGTAAAAAACAATTAATACATTGAAAAGGAAGTGAGATATTGCAGCCAAGTATATAAAGAATAAACAAAATAAAAGTTAATTATAGGTCCTTTTAATCTTACAGACAGTTGAAAATATAGTTATTTTTTGAGTGTTATTAATATGGTTTATTGATTAGTTTGGAATAGATGAATAAGGAAGAATCGCAGTGTAAAAATGGGGTAGACTTTAAGAAGATGTGATTGAAAGGTAACAGAACTACAGGTTCAGGAGTTAATTAATGGATGCACATATATCGATGTTATTAAATCAATATATGGGTCTTATAGACAGAATTTTTAAATAATCGAGCGTTGAGGTTGTTAGAAAGCCAAAGGAGAACTTCCGGGGAAGAAAAATAGGAATAAGACAGAATTATGAGTTCAAGGGAGAGAATGATGAAGTATAAATTCCGGTTAAATAGGTTATCCTTCAGAAATGCCGTCAGATAAATTAAGCTCATTATTGTCCTATGAAACAAGTAAGATAAAGATCACATTGTGACTCATTTGGTTATTAAAAGTAAAATATATGAACAGTAGAACAACAAAGGAGGTTTTTTTACAGAGAGGGATCTGTCAGAATGCTTCAAATGTTGCGATTATTGCGAGGTATAAATGGAAGGATATTATGCCTAATATTAAAGGAACTGGACTAAATATGGAGGTTTTAGATGCCAAAAAGAGGGACATGTGGTAAGTGAATATGGGTATTTGTGATTATATGATGAAAGAGAATATAAAATACAATTAACAGTGTTTTCTAAGGGGAAAATAAATAATAGGAAGTAATATTTTACAAGATTGGGTGGTACATTATCTTTGTCCTAGAGTGAAGATAAATTTAAATGAAGAATGGTTCCTTTTATGTTTCTAAATAATGGGGTTAATATTATATTTTTATTTATATATATAAAAATATTAGTTCACTTTCAAGGCTTCTTTATTATCTCAACAGGCGAAAAAACCAAATAAAATAAAAAATTATAATAATTTAAAAAAACAATATATGAAGGTTTTTCTCATTATCTAAAATCAATTTAATTTATTTAGATTCAATGATCAAGTAAATATTTATATGCTTTATTTATTGTTTAACGCCTATCCATATACACATATACAACTAACTATACATTAAATATGTATGGAAATACCTCTTCAACAGTTCCCATGTTTTTGATATGTTACTTTAGATATCAAAGTATGTGGCCAGGAAGAGAAATTGGAATTTAGTATGAAAGGGTATAAATTGAAGTAATATTGGATAAGAGAGTGGAAGTATATATTTATAAATTATCAATCAAAATATAGAAGCAGTGTTGATGGGACCGCATCATTTGATTATTTCTATGGTATAGTTTTTGGGGAGTATTTTACTAATGAGGAATATACAATGGTGTTAGCGAGTGAGACTATGTTGCTGTGAATTTTAACCATGTTAAATTGTGGAGAAAGGATGAAAAATATAAGAGTGAACTATTGGGAAATAATTCTAGAGGAGAAATAGGGGAAAATAATTTAGAAGTAAAATGGAGGGAAATTTGTACGATCAAAATTGGAAGGGGTAGGTGTAAAATAAGGGGGAATAATTTCTGACATGAAGATAGTTAGGTTATATAAGGTTATCGTGATATTAAGAGAAGAGAGGAGAAAGGAAAGACTGGGGAAAAACTATATCAAGATAACCGAGATCAAGGAATGATAAATAATGACACGAATAACGGTGAAAAAGAGTTGCAATTTAATGAAGAAATCGGAAGAAAATTCGGAATGAAGAGAGTGCATGAGGGAGTTCGGAGATTAGTACAGACAAACAATAAATGAGAAAAGATACTTAAAACATTTCATGTTTTTGATTATAGTTGTGGTTACATTAATATTAAATATGTTATTTTCCTTTAAATAAATGCTTGGCGCAAATAATTTCGTACAAATAGCTATAAATGGTCGCGGTAAAAGTTTCGCTAAAATGAATTCTACTAACGATATTTAATTCTCTAGAAATGTTTCGCTAAAAAAATCCAACGGAATATATTTTGCGTACCGGTTGAAAATTCCTCCGCGATAAACGTCATTCGCGATAAATGTTTTCCTGAAATGATGTGATACATACCTATTTCTATCACTTGGAAGTAAAATTTTAACCTAAAATTAAATTTATAATAATTTGCAAAAAATATATAATCTGGAATATATCTAATTATTAAATTGTACAAAATAATCATAATAGAAAAGCTATACTTTCAAAATGTGAAAGACCTGGACATCTCATCATATATTATTGCTTGTTTTGAGCCTAATTAATAAAATAAACACAATTAGCAAGGCTACCACTATTATATATATGTTGTACTCTAAGTGATATGCACCTAAAATTATTTAGTGTAAGAAGCCTGCTTTTATAAGACGTGAACAAGGCCTATAAATTTCCTCCCTATATTAAAGCTTGTAAACTTTAAATTATTTAATAAAACAAAAGGCTAAAATATATTTATTCATATGAATAAAATTTATATACATAAATATCTAATATTATTGGCCTTAAATATTTTTTCAAATTTCCTGCTACTGCTAATTTGTGGACATATTTATTAACCTTATTTGAGAATATTCGTTAGTTTTCGCAATTTTTTGTCCACAAAATATACAATGATAAATTTATTTAAAGTGGTGTTTGATAGATCGTGAATAATGTTTATTTAATTTTAAGTGCAAAATAGTTGTTATATTAATTAATATTTTTTTAGCTTTATATAACTAAAATTGTTTATTTTGAAAAAATTGATATTCATGAATTAAACAAAATATATTATTATTATTTTATTTAGATTAAGGCAGTTTTGAACAAAAAAATTTCGAATATATTTATCCTACCACATGCATTTTGGAAGTATTTATTATTATCATATTTTAATTTATCATTATTTACATTCATTTTTATATTATTAATTCATAGGTATAAAATGAGGAGAATGAGATGATGATTCTTTTAAATAAGACAATTTAGCATCAAAATTATTTTAACAATCAACTTTTATGTCATTAATGTTATATATATTTATATATTAGAAAATTTATTGCTAATAGTATTTCAAAATTTGGATTTTATATATTAAAATCACCAAGTTCAATATCGTCTATTAATCTATATGCTGCCTTTCGTTCCCTCGTTGGATATCGGGGTTGAATTCCTTCTTGACTTAGTTCAATTGTTTCTACTTTTTTATCTTCTCCTAACTTAATATAGTCATCTATTATTATTGATCGTTTTAATTGGTTCTTCCCTTGTTCGTAGTTGGTCGGTGTGTTTTCGTACTATTTTATCTTTTACGTCATTATAAGAGAATTTAGTTCGTTGATTTATTATCTTTATTTATGCCAACCTTTTTAAACTGAGTTTTTTATCCAAACTAAATTAGCCGTCAGCATAATATCTAAGTATGCTTTAGTCTAACAGGTTAGGGGTCACTAAAGAAGTTTCTAATTTTTCAGTAATAGAAGGTTTAACCCAGTCCAAAAATGTATTTAGTCTCTTTTCCATGAATAGTTTTGCTAGTATTCGTCCAGGTAATGAGTGTTCCTAATTTCTATACATAAATAACACTTCATTTAGGCATTTCCATCATGTATTTATTCTCCTTTGTGAAATATCGAATTTTAAGTGTTAATTAATGCATTTTTTTTACTAAACCAATATTTCTCGGATGGTACGGTGTAGTTTCTATATGTTGTTTATTTTTGTTTTTACACCATTTACCGAAATTCATTTGAAATAAATTGTGGACTATTTTCCGTTATAATTTAAAGTGAAATACCATTTCGAGTAACGGATCTCGATCCATTTTGAGTACGCATCGATTCTTACAAGCCAATAAATTCCGTCCAATGGTTACATACAATCTAATACCCTTTTCCAGGGTTGCGATAGTGGATTCCATGGTTATACGGCAAACTTGATATATCTCTGCGTTGTTTTTGACATTTAATACATCTATTAACTAGTTTTTATACATCTTTATCTAATTATTCCCACCATATATAATTTCTCGTAATGGATTTCATTGATGAATTACACGGATGTCCCGTATGCAATATATTTAACTCTTTTTTGAAGTGAATACCGAATG
Source organism: Gordionus sp. m RMFG-2023 (assembly GCF_954871325.1). Lineage (NCBI taxonomy): Eukaryota > Metazoa > Nematomorpha > Gordioida > Chordodea > Parachordodidae > Gordionus > Gordionus sp. m RMFG-2023. Next base: position 54,298,184 of record NC_088777.1, read on the forward strand.
ATTAATCTGCCATTCCAAAATAAAATACCTTCATAATTTTCTGTTTCATTTATTTTTGTTCTAAAGTGTAATTCTGGGGATTGATTCTATATTTGTACCATTTGTTAATATTTTAACTCTTTTTAAAATTGGATCATTTCGGTTTCTTCTATAATAGAGTTAATGTGTCATAAGTAATAAATTTCACTATTTTATTTTCTTTTGTCATTCTATCATCATTTTACTCTATTGGATTTACAATAAAGCATCTGCAAATATATTAATTTCGCCATTCTTGTACATTATATAATAATCATAAACAGATAATTGTCCAACTTTATAATCTTTGATTTTTTAATGAGCTTAAATCTCTGTTATTGCTATATATTATATTTAAGATTTGTGGTCCATTCGTATTATAAAATTACGTCGATATAAATATTTATGAAATTTCACGCCGTTTATTATAGCTTCTTTCTCTATTTTAGAATAATTCTTTTCAGCGTCTTGTAAAGTTCTTGAGGTGTAAAAATTATATGCTATTAAAAAAACTACAAGTTAATATGAAGATAAGCAGAATTTTACACCTAGATATGATAAAGATAGTGAGAATATATTAACTTATAGATATATTATGAAAATAATTATTTGCATTTTTTTCTTTATACAAGTAATGCAGATAGAAATATCCTTGTTCCCCAACCTCATAGGATTTTCCATCTTAAGTTTCTCGTTTTCTTTCTTTCTAGTATGCATTTCTTTGATAAAAATCTTATTCAGTATTAATAAAATCTGCTAAATCGATATTTTAGACCTAAATATATACCACAAAGATATCCATTCATATATATATATATATGTAGGAGATTTTATTTTGATTATATTATGCTTCAACCTGCCAAGATTCTTAATATTTTCTATCTCAAATCATTTTGATTCTATTTAATAATCATTACTTTTATTATTATTATTAAAATTATTTTTAAATACAGAGAAAAAATTATTGAAAATGAAATAAAAATATTTCTTTATGTGAATATATCTTATGATATATCGAAAAATATCAAATTAATGCTCCTAGAAAATGTAATTTTACCATATTTTGGACAAGATACTCATATTATCTTTAAAGAGGAAGATTTATTTATTTACACTATAAAGGGTATACATATGCATAATATATTCCTATTTTTATTTAGTTAAAATAAAACATCTCAATATTCAGTTATGAGATTCGATAAACAAAGTTATCGAGTATCTAAAATATAACCATCATATTTATTTTCAATATATAAAAAAAGATGTATTTAGTTCGTCAATGGCTCATATTTTTAAAAATGAAATCTAATAATAAATATTTAATAGATAGGAAAAGTTTATAAAAGTATATAGGTCAAATCTTGATAATGTCAGGAATCAGTATCGCATCAGAGGGTTTAGTCACTGCACTAAGTTTTAAATGAATTGGTAATTTTTTGATATCTGGATAAACAATGTAATTTTATATCTTACATAATTTTGATGTTATATTTTAATTATATAAACTATATATTTAGTAATTTCAATATGAACAAGTATTAGGATCACAATTGTAGATCATAATTATTTATCTCCTAATTTTTTAACTGTTTATTATTAAAATAATTTTTCCAAATATTTATTTTACACTTATATACAATTTAAATACAATATAAATTAATACGATAATCAAGAAAGTTAAAACAAAATATAAGTAATCATCTTAAAATAATTTGATGTATAATGCATGTTTAAAGTATATTCAATGCATTTCCATTCTTTATAATTTTAATTTAGGCTCATTATTGACACAATAATTATATTATTGTTTAAATACTTTTTAAAAATTTTAGATAGAAAATGTTATCAAAATGAACTAGCACACAACAAGTGTTTTTAAATTATTCAATCACTAGAAAATCATAAACATTAACCTCAATATAACATGTTTAAACAAACTAATTTGATAAATATTTATTGTTATAGAAAAAATATATAATTTTCATTATTGCAGAAATATTATTTTTAATAAATATATTCAATGATATAATATAATATGTATAAGAAAATATAATGTATATACAAATATAGTAAAATCTATAAAAAATAGTTGCCAAAATTATAAAAAAAATAGTTATGTAAATTATATAAAAGGTTAGCTAATATCATATTTGTGTTATATTTGTTTTTATTCTGTTTCTTTTAGTCAAAGCTGTATGTTGGAAATGAATCTTTGATATTTTCGATAATAAGTTTTTTTGATGAAATTGAGTTGGGGTTCTAAATTTTTTTAATTTATGATAAAATAATTTTGTTCCTTTTAATAAAAACTCTTTATCATTATATAATTGTATAAATCATCAGCATCCTCGGAGGTTATTAATTCTACTTCAATAGTTATATTATTATCATTATTATTGGATAATGTTTCAATTTAATGGAAGCTATTCGAATTTTTATTGGTAAGTTACATTTCAATTAAATCAGTAAGTTTAAAATCATTTTCAATATTTTTCAAGGGTAGATAAAATGAGGGGCTTATACAACATTCGTCTAAAGTTAAATGGTAAGTTATAACTGTCTTTTGTAGTAATTTATATGCCTAAATAAATTTTTTATTAAACATATTAGCAACATATTAATCTGATGCTGGCATAGTGCACCTTTTGAAGCTTTTATACAATTGCATATTCAAAATTTAACGTGAACATGATATGTATATTGTGATACATATTTATTGCTAATTTTTTTTACATCTTCACGGGAAAAATATAATTTTTTGGGAATAAAAGATATTACTTTAATTATAATTTCTAACAATGTGTTGTAGAATATATTCTAAATGTGTCATGATATGACTGATATACGATTTGAAACCGGCCCAATGACTAGATACTGCATTGATGGCGTTATCCAAGAAAAATTCTTTATTTGGGTTAGAGGTGTTAAGCATTATGTGTTGGTGGCCAGTACTGTTATTCGATACTCGAGTTGCAATCAGGTTTGT